>NC_134269.1:184069936-184388573 GCF_031893055.1 Leptodactylus fuscus | reverse complement strand
CTCGGCTCTGATGTAGGAGAGCCGAGGGTGCACTTGAACCCTTGTGCACCCTCAGCTCTGCTACATCAGAGCCGAGGGTGCGCTTGAACCCTTGTGCACACTCTGCTTCATCAAGCTAATAGAATGCATTGGCCAGCGCTGATTGGCCAATGTATTCTATTAGCCTGATGAAGTAGAGCTGAATGTGTGTGCTAAGCACACACATTCAGCTCTACTTCATCGGGCTAATAGAATGCATTGGCCAGCGCTGATTGGCCAGAGTACGGAACTCGACCAATCAGCGCTGGCTCTGCTGGAGGAGGCGGAGTCTAAGATCGCTCCACACCAGTCTCCATTCAGGTCCGACCTTAGACTCCGCCTCCTCCAGCAGAGCCAGCGCTGATTGGCCGAATTCCGTACTCTGGCCAATCAGCACTGGCTAATGCATTGTATTGGCGTGATGAAGCAGTGCTGAATGTGTGTGCTTAGCACACACATTCAGCTCTACTTCATCGGGCTAATAGAATGCATTGGCCAATCAGCGCTGGCCAATGCATTCTATTAGCGTGAACTGAGTTTGCACAGGGGTTCTAGTGCACCCTCGGCTCTGCTACATCAGATTGCTACATCTGATGTAGCAGTGCCGAGTGTGCATCAGATGTGTAGTTGAGCAAAACTGACTCAGCACTGCTAAGTCTGCATTCGCATAGGAATGCATTGGCCAGCCTTCGGCCAATCAGCGCTGGCTCTGCCGGAGGAGGCGGAGTCTAAGGTCGGACCTGAATGGAGACTGGTGTGGAGCGATCTTAGACTCCGCCTCCTCCAGCAGAGCCAGCGCTGATTGGCCGAATTCCGTACTCTGGCCAATCAGCACTGGCTAATGCATTGTATTGGCGTGATGAAGCAGTGCTGAATGTGTGTGCTTAGCACACACATTCAGCTCTACTTCATCGGGCTAATAGAATGCATTGGCCAGCGCTGATTGGCCAGAGTACGGAATTCGGCCAATCAGCGCTGGCTCTGCTGGAGGAGGCGGAGTCTAAGATCGCTCCACACCAGTCTCCATTCAGGTCCGACCTTAGACTCCGCCTCCTCCAGCAGAGCCAGCGCTGATTGGCCGAATTCCGTACTCTGGCCAATCAGCACTGGCTAATGCATTGTATTGGCGTGATGAAGCAGTGCTGAATGTGTGTGCTTAGCACACACATTCAGCTCTACTTCATCGGGCTAATAGAATGCATTGGCCAATCAGCGCTGGCCAATGCATTCTATTAGCGTGAACTGAGTTTGCACAGGGGTTCTAGTGCACCCTCGGCTCTGCTACATCAGATTGCTACATCTGATGTAGCAGTGCCGAGTGTGCATCAGATGTGTAGTTGAGCAAAACTGACTCAGCACTGCTAAGTCTGCATTCGCATAGGAATGCATTGGCCAGCCTTCGGCCAATCAGCGCTGGCTCTGCCGGAGGAGGCGGAGTCTAAGGTCGGACCTGAATGGAGACTGGTGTGGAGCGATCTTAGACTCCGCCTCCTCCAGCAGAGCCAGCGCTGATTGGTCGAGTTCCGTACTCTGGCCAATCAGCGCTGGCCAATGCATTCTATTAGCCCGATGAAGTAGAGCTGAATGTGTGTGCTTAGCACACACATTCAGCTCTACTTCATCAGGCTAATAGAATACATTGGCCAATCAGCGCTGGCCAATGCATTCTATTAGCTTGATGAAGCAGAGTGTGCACAAGGGTTCAAGCGCACCCTCGGCTCTGATGTAGCAGAGCTGAGGGTGCACAAGGGTTCAAGTGCACCCTCGGCTCTCCTACATCAGAGCCGAGGGTGCGCTTGAACCCTTGTGCAGCCTCGGCTCTGCTACATCAGAGCCGAGGGTGCGCTTGAACCCTTGTGCACACTCTGCTTCATCAAGCTAATAGAATGCATTGGCCAGCACTGATTGGCCAGAGTACGGAATTCGGCCAATCAGCGCTGGCCAATGCATCCCTATGGGAAAAAGTTTATCTCACAAAAATCACAATTACACACCCGATAGAGCCCCAAAAAGTTATTTTTAATAACATTCCCCCCTAAATAAAGGTTATCCCTAGCTATCCCTGCCTGTACAGCTATCCCTGTCTCATAGTCACAAAGTTCACATTCTCATATGACCCGGATTTGAAATCCACTATTCGTCTAAAATGGAGGTCACCTGATTTCGGCAGCCAATGACTTTTTCCAATTTTTTTCAATGCCCCCGGTGTCGTAGTTCCTGTCCCACCTCCCCTGCGCTGTTATTGGTGCAAAAAAGGCACCAGGGAAGGTGGGAGGGGAATCGAATTTTGGCGCACTTTACCACGTGGTGTTCGATTCGATTCGAACATGGCGAACACCCTGATATCCGATCGAACATGTGTTCGATAGAACACTGTTCGCTCATCTCTAATCCCGTGTTTAGCTCCCAAGTAAAGATAATACAAGAAATGGTAACTAGTGCAAAGTAACAATACTTCCTACTTTGGAAAGAGACTGCTGGATGAGAACACTACATCCCTGCCATTATTCATTTATTACCACTCTGCAAAATCAGAAAAAGCTACAATTTTCGGAGAGCAGAAACTAAAATGACCACTTACTAAAAATTGCTGGTTTACCTATTTGTGTGTCTGTATTTGTGCGCGCTGCTGTACAAAACATGTAGTAAGAGCTTTATTATAAGGGATAATCATGCGATGTGACTTCCTTCTATAGAGCAAACAACAACACTGGGGTCCAGTTTTCATAAAGAAGAGACAAATTCATCATCCGGGTGAATTTAAAGCAATGAACACACCTGAAAATATAAGACATTCCCATCGGTGCGGTCATGATATTGGTATTTCAAATGACATTGCTTGACCTTTATCAGAAAAGAATACAGACTGAGCCTTTAAATCTCAATGTCTTTAAAAGAAAATTCCTGTATAATCTAAGTAAGCAGAAAATGTATTCATATAAATAGACGATAAGAATATACAGGAGATAATCTTGTCAGTAATGCTTATCATTCTGCAGTATTTCTGTATATTTCTGAAACAGTCTTAGGCTGGTCTTACACGACCGTACTGAATGTACGGTCCGCAAGTTGGTGATCAGCAACACTAGTTGCTGATCGGCAACATAGACTCCGCAGATGTCCATGTCCTGCCGCACTCGCCCATAAAGTTCTATGGGCGAGTCCGTGTAGTGCTGCAATTCACGGCCATTACGGGCATGTCCTATAAATTGAGTACCACGTTTGTGGCCCGGCCACACCACGGATAAAATATCCGGTGGTGTAAGAGGCCACATTGAATATAATGTGTCCGCAAATGGTCCGCAATTGAAAAAAATCAATTGCGGACTATTTGCGGACTTACATTACGGCTGTGGAAGACCAGTCTTAGACAAATACTACACAAAGCACAGGGGTTTATATGGTATTGGTATGCTCTATCTTTGACTGCAGGCCAATTGAGGGGACTGGGGATTAAGGGGCTGGGTCATAATGTTTTTGACTGTCTTCAGACAGGGCACTGCAGGAAGCACGGTCGGACTGGGGTGTCTAGGGCCCACTAGTGGAATTGTTTCTAGGGGCCCACCATGAGGACCCCTGCAGACCAGCGATACCGAGACAGGGCGGCTAAAGGTAATAACATATCGGGAGCCATGCTGCTCACGGGCCATACGATGTGAACTACTGCACTACTTAAACCCTCTGCTACACACTGTATGGAAAGTGAACACCGCAGCCTCTAGAAATGTTACTATTACCTATAGCCACGCTGTCCTGGAAGAGCTTATCTGCAGAGGTCCTGGATGTTGTATCATCACAGATGTAATATTAATGGCTTATCCTAGGCCATCAATATTAGAAAGATGGATAAATCCTTTAAAGGGATCCTATCATTCAGATGGAATTTTGTGAGTTTTGTGACTAACACGTCGGAATAGCATTAAGAAAGGCTATTCTTCTCCTACCTTTAGATGTCTTCTCTGCGCCTTCGTTCTGTAGAAATCCCAGTTTTTGCCGGTATGCAAATGAGTTCTCTCGCAGCACTGGGGGCGGGCCCTAGTGCTCAAACAGCACTGGGGCTGTCCCCAATGCTGCAAGAAAACTCTCCAGCGACGCCTCCATCTTCTGCAGGAATGTCCTCTTCATGCGTCTTCTGACGGCGTAGGCGGTGAAACTTGTAGGCCTCGGGCAGAGCCTACTGCGCATGCCCACGGCCACAAGAAAAATGGCCGCTTTCACAGTATATACCTACACACTCATAGATATACATTTATATATACTCACACACACATATATATAAAATAGCATATATACATTTATATACCATACATAAGTCCATAAGTCAAATATATACATTTATATACATTCATATACCATATATAAACCATATACTGTATATACTTATATGAATGTATGAATACTATATTTACTCACATATATACATATACTCACACTGTACATACACCTTATTATAGCATACTGTATATACTCACACATACCTGTATACCATCATACAGTACTCACACGGTATACAAGTCACATACTTTAATCCTTAAGTACTATCATGGTGTCTATCATAATGATATGTGTATGGTAGTGATGTATGATAGACGCCATTATAGTACTTAAGGGTTAAACAAATGTACACATATACATATTAAATATTACATTTGACCAAAAAGAGAAAAGAATATACTCACATTTGAAGCAGAAAGTGCAGCATCGCAGCAGACTCCTCTCTGTCCCCACACGGTCCGATGTAAGCGATGACTCACTGCTGGGAGGGGGAGGGGGGAAGTCCGGGCTGCACAGAGAGTTGTACATAAGAGGGCAGTGACAGGTGCAGCTGCTGCCCCTGGTGTCCACACGATGTATACTTTCCCTATATTAATAGGAAAAGTAAGCCACTAATAGGAGGCCTGTGTGTAAGTGTCAGGGCCCTGGGAAACTGCCAGCAGCCAGCCATCTTTAATCATTACAGTGCTGCCAGCAGGCTGGGGCCCCTGAGTTTACCGATCCGGCCCCTGTTACCTCTATCAGTCCTCAGTTTGTCAATGCAAATGCATTGGTTAGGGGCCCGATCCGGCCCCTGACATCCCGATCGGGCCCCTGGCCAATGCATCTGCATTGACAAACTGAGGATAGATAGTCAATGCTCGCGGCCCACCAGGGGATTCACCGCTTCCCCGATGGGCCAGTCCGACCCTGACAGGAAGGTTGCTGCTTCAGCCAGTAATGTTGAAACCCTCACCGGTCATGAGAACAGTCTAAATGGAACAACATGTTGAGCATTTGTACTGCCATAATGTACAATGCTCTGCTATGTTGTGATCTTGTGGTAAATTGAAGAGGTAAATTGAAATCACCAGAAAACCTCTATTAGGGCGGGTTCACACCTGTGCCCGGTCTCCGCTTTCAGGTTTCTGTCTTCTGCCGGGAGAAACTAGACAGGAGAAGGAAACCCGGCGGTCAGTTTTCAAATCCATTCACTTGAATGGGTTTGCAAAGTGACTTCCCGTGAGCGTCTGGTGCCTCTCCACGGCGAAACTGGTTTCTTTTAACCAAACACAGTCGGACATACAGGACTTTGTGTCCGGTTAAAGATAAACGGTTTCGCCGTGGAGAGGCAAAAGACACTCACTGGCGGTCACTGACTGCTGACCGCTAGGTTTTGGTCTCCTGTCCAGTTTCTCTTGGCAGAAGATAGAAACCCGAAAGCGGAGACCGGGCGTAGGTGTGAACCCGCCCTAAGTAGTTACTGAAAAAGAAATGTCAGAAGAGATAAGACTTTTTCATACAAGATAAGTGATAGATTGTCACTGTGGAGCAACCTCTTTAATGTTAGGTTCACAATCGTGTTTGGGCAGCGTTCAGACACTCAATCCCAGATTCTGCTTAAAATCAGCAAAGAGAAAGGTCCTGGAAGACTTATCTCTCTGATAATTTCAGTTTAAAATCATCAGAAACCGGGCACAAACCCGGTGGATCATATTAAAGTCTATGGGGTTATGGTTTTCTGCATGTAACCACTTTTTAAGTGGATAGGGTTTCCGTATTTCGAGTCCCCAAGTGGATCTGAAGGACAGAAGCCCAACATTAAGCCTAGCATTAGTTACAATAATATATAAATATGTCAGATTTTCTAGTTATTCAACACTCTACTTTATTAGTGCTGCCATGTTGGAAGATTTCCTCAACCATAAAGTATGTGATAATTTCCTATTCTGATACTGTGCAACATTAAGCCTAATGATCCTCTGCCTAATGGCAGCTCAAAAGACAATTAATTCTAGTATTACTGTATGGCAGAGAACAGACATGAGCCCTTCATGTGACATATTCCAAGAATATGCAGTATAAGGGGATTCTCTAAGTAACTAGACAGCACCAAGAAAGCCTAGCTCCAGTAGGCAAAACCTTCTGATCTGCCATGTTCCTTTCTTCTAGACATTGCAGAGGGTCACACTTCACTGGCTCAAGCCATGTAAACCTCTATAATGTCTCATTGACCTGTCAGAAAGTTACAAAACCAGAACTACACTTTCATGTGGAAACAATTGTACATCCTCAAAGAACAAATCCATTGGATTAGGATGAGCAATCTGGTTTGTGCAGATGGTGGTAGCGTTGCTCAGCTCCATTGTGCTGGTATTTTCACTGTCTGGATGTATGGAAAGGTTTTGAAGCCATGCCATATCATTTCTTAGGGTTGTCAGCATTTCAAAAGAGGATCATTTTAGGTGTTGCTCCGCACTGACACTTCTAATCCTTTATTACAGGAGACCACACTTCTATGCAGGCTCTTACCACATAATGGCGAAATTGACCTAAAACAAGTTCCTTCACCTACAGGGACTACATTGCAGCAACATAGACTTCTATTATAGTATACAGAGCTATGGGTAATGGGCAGAGGTGTGTAAGATGGAAATGGGTGTCTCAGAATAAAAACTTACAATATTGCTCCTTTATTGTATGGATCATACCACCATACCCAGATGTACATGTGACCTTCTGCCTCTTTTTGTTTATTAATGTTGCAGTGTGTTGACTTACCCAATGAATCTATACTATACTGCACCTATGGTATTATAGTATGTTATAAAATATTACATTACAAGTATTCATGAGGGTAACTCACAATGCGGCTGTGTATTAGACGTTTCCCTAGGTGCAATTCTGTGCCAGATTCTGGTGACATTTACACCACCCTTGGGGCATAATTATTCATGAATATTGCTTGGGTGGTCAGAAGGGTGGCCTTACAGCCTAGTGTCTCATCGCTGGGTAGTAAGGAACCTCTCTGATAGTACAAGGTTATGTTATAGTACAGTTAGGGTAGGCGTTCCTCATAGCCCAGCAATGGCACTAGGTTGTAAGAGCCCCCCCTTCTGACAGTGGGGAGATATCAGTGCCGAAATTAACTCACTGTTGGCTTTATATGTTGGCTGGTATATAATACCGCACATTGATGAAGACATGAAAGGTCAACTGTCAACGAGCATTATATGCCTAGGAGTCCAACTCAATGGTGCACAGTCATGCTTGATGGTTGTTAGTCACTAACTAGGACCACTCACTGGACTGCTAGGCATAGAAAGAGCATGACTTACATGAATGAACCTTTTTCCACCAATTTATACAGTACAGTATATAGATGTGCTCAGCTTCCCCTGCCCCATGCTGCTCACACATCATATTGCACGTTCAAGGTGACAGGTTCCCTTTAATGACTTTCTAATGCATACAATGTTTAGAGAGACTGGCTTCTTGTGTTCACAGCCTTAACATCCACACAAATCCTAATCATATAATATTGATCCATGAGATCATATTGTAAGACTTGCTCAGTCACACTGTAGAGCATCCTGCATTGAAAAAACCCTGTGCCTCTGCTGGCTCGCCACAGTACTTACAAATAATGGCTCACTCCCTGCATCCCTGTATCATCCTGAGATAATCACCATTCTCCCCATTGCATTCCAAGCTCACCCCCTGTATGAGGCAGGTACAAATGGCCTCATGCTGTGTAATGATATGCTGCTGCCTATACACTGCCACTCACAGCCGCAGGATGTCAACACATTCATCTAACAAAATTAAAACCGCTATGGATTTTCAGTTTCCAGGTGATTAACCCTTTTGTTCTGTATCCGTCAGGCTCTGTAGGTGGGCACCTAACAAATAAAAACAGGTTCTTGTGCTGATTCCAAATTCAGGACAGACGCTAGTTTATATAGTATTTTAAGGTATATCTCAGGTAACATAATGGAAAATAAACTCAAAGAGAAAGAATTATTACTAAGTCTGGCATGCCATATGCCAGTCTTAATAAAGGCTCCGACAGGCAGGGGTATGGCTGATTTATGTAGGAGCTCCAGCCTCCCCATAAATGAGACGTACTCCCATGTGCCAGAATGGAGATCTATGCATAGAATTCCATTACAACTCATGCCCAGTGTGCCACGTTCCTTCCATATTCGAACAATGTGGCAAGAATGGGCCTTGCGTCAAGTGGGTAATATCAGAAAACTGGCAAAGAGGGATTGATAAATTTCCTCCATTGTGTCATATGGACATTACAAAGTGTGGTACCAGAAAGAGCAGAAAGCCCCCTCAAAGGGGTTTGAGAGAGTGAAGGGTGTGGTGTGGGAGGATTGCTATGTTCCAGCCAGGCACCTAAAGGGTGTATGGTAAAGACCCACACCAGGGAGGTCAGCTGTGTAATTAAGGCCTGATATTAGTCTGTGTGTGAAGACTAGCAGTGTGGTACCACACTGACAGCTGACTTGTCCAGACCAAACCTACAAAGCAGGTACTGTGCCAGCCGTTGTTGTTGCGAAGGTGGGAGCCTAGTAGCCAGGCTCCTGTATAGTCAAGAAAAAATTTCCTTATGTCTTGTTAGTTCTCAGCCGAGAAGGCTTTTGTTTTGGTTATTTGTGCCTTTGCTAAGGCAGTTAATGCACTGCAAGTGAATAAAGACTGAACTTGTGTGCAACCTAGTCTCTGTGTCTCTGTTTCCTGCACTGCTACCGAGCATCTACCTGAGCGATTCCCCACAGGGGTTATGAGGGGATAGATTTTTTTTTTTAGAATGCAGTGCATATACAGTATATATGCAGTATACAGTATGCATATACAGTATATAAAATCCCCTGTCGTCATGATAATTCGTAGGTGTGGTGGAAGATGCATTGATCAGCCACCCCTGCTGTAGTTCCAGCTCTGCTCTACCCCTGCAGTAAAGCCATAGAGTAGGGTGGAGTCAGTCAGGCCAGTTAGAGCATCAGCAAGGGATATTGAAGAATAAGACTTCTCCCATGTGCTCTGCACTAAGCTTCAGGGTGTTAAGAGACTCTCTTCTATATAGTAAGCATGTTTATAAAGTGCTATGAATAATACATTATTTTCTATCCCCATATAATCCTTTAACATATATTCAACCTAACTACTGAATTTATTTGCATACGGTCGGTCTTTCATGTATTTTAGCTCCATGTGATATTACATTTACCCTGCTGTGAATGCCATAGAGAAAATCGGTATACAGCAGGACATTCCTTTGTGGCTATCATTGACGATACAGGGTTGTTCCTACCGTATATAACATACAGAAAAGGGTATCTGAACTGGAGTGGGGTCAACCAGAAATTACTCCTTTGAGCAGTCTTAGGGCCCGTTCATTCGGGCACAGAGGGGGCGGATTATGGCGTGGAATACATGTCATAATCCGCCCCCTCACAATGGTGGTCTATGGAGACTGCTAGCATTCTTTTTTCCGCTAGCGGCATGTTGCTCGTTGAGGCACGGCATCCGCCTTGTGGCAGGAAGCTACGGAGGAAGCCCATTCATTTCAGCCTACTCCGGAGGGAGAAGCCGCGACAGTCATTACAGGTGGATTTTGGCCCGAGAGTGCCAAAATCCGCCCTTCCGCTCCCCGTGTGAACTAACCCTTAGGGTAACACTGGATTCACTATGGAGTTGAGAAGGGCGTTCCACCAACAATTGAGATATTCCTCTATGCATCATTGGAGGCCGCATTTGTAAACCGAGCCAGAATGAGATCCACCCAGACACAGAAGGGCACCTGGTGTTACAACAAGACTGATCACAAATGATGATAAAGCACATAATCTTCTATCGCTCAGGAGTATAAGTTACACATTTAAGAGACTGATCCCTTTTTGGTTGATCTCTGCTACTTCATAGAGACTCTTAAAATTGCAGAGACTACTTAAGCAGGATAACTGGAGGGCCTATCTTGAGAGAAGTGATATTACAGGTTATTACATTTGTGATATTGGTACGTTGATCCCTATATTTATTCTGAAAAACAGAACCTTGCCGCAGTCAGCAAGGAATTTTTGTTCTAAATTGAAGAAAATTGGCTTCTACGTCATGGAATTTTAGCTTTCCTCTGTTGGTAAATATGTTATATGTTATGTTATAATATGTTATAATAATATGTTATGTTATGATGGTGATTAGAGATGAGCAAACAGTAAAATATTCAATATTTGTTTCGAATAGCCGCTCAATATTCGAATATTCAAATGAATATCGAACCCCATTATAGTCTATGGGGAAAAATGCTTCGTTTCAGAGGAACCCACAATTTGACTCAGGAGGGTCACCAAGTCCACTATGACACCTCAGGAAATGATGCTAACACCTCTTCAATGCAATTGGGACAGCAGGGGAAGCATGCCTGGGGGCATCTAACACGCCCAAGTCCCAGTTTTACCCCACTATCACAACCTATCAACTACACACTTTCCACACTCAGAAAAACCTGTATCAAAGTGGGAAAATACCTGGAAACCTTCTTTCTTCCCCAATTAGATGGACAGAAACCCCAATTTAAGCTAAAGAAACATTAACAAGCACCCCTTTAGATCACGTTTCCCATGACAATCACAGGTATAATAGGCAATGAGAAATCCAACAGCACCCACCCTTAACTGTCATTGTGGATGTGTGTGTGATGTGGTGAGACCTTCCAAAATTCACTTTTCTGGCCCTTAACTTGAGCCCTTCCAAATTAAGTTACAGGCCCATAAGCTGAGCTACCAGCAGAGATTGAGGCCCTTTAGGTGACTTCAGCCTCTTACCAGCAGAGTTTTAGGCCCTTTAACTTAGTTCAGCCTTGCACCAGCAGAGTATTTTGCTCTTTGGGTGAGTTGAGCCTTGCACCAGCAGAGTGTTAGCCCCTTTAAAATTGTTAGCCCCTAAAACGGTGGTTCCAGAACCATGGAACCAAGCAGTGGATTGGACTGAGGACCCAGACATTGATCTTGACTTGGAAATTGATAACATTTTGGTATCAAGTCCTGGGGGTAACTTTTATTCAGAGGACTGCAAAGGTGGAGAATTGGCTGAAACCACTACTACCAGTAATGGTCCTCTAATATCAGACTCTACATTACCTCTACAGGGTTCTGATCAGATGTTAATAGTCCAAACAACATGCTCCAGTACTTCACATGTAGATCAGAAACCACTTTCCCTACCGACACCAGATTTAACCAAGCTTCTTCATCATCATCATCATCATCATCATCATCATCATCCTGCTGAGATGGAGCCACTAAAGGAAATCTTGCCTTCCAAGGCATTTTTTTGGAGCTGTGACTGAGCCAAATCTAAACACAGAGTCCTTTGGAACTGAACAAAATTCACCAGCAGTGTTTTTGGCCCTTAGGGTGAGTTGAGCCTTGCACCAGCATGTGTCCTGTAACACAAGGCGGGCCCTAAGTTCTGCGCTTTGTACAAAGTTCCACTTGACCACCGACAAGTGCATGTGGCCAGGGACGCTACATCTCAATCACGGCACACTGGCTGAATGTAGTTGAGGCTGGGACCGGGTCGCAAACTGTTGCGGCCTGCCTTGTCTCCCCGCCCAATATTCCTGGCAGGAGTGCTGAAACACCACCCTCCTCCTCCTCTTCCTCTGCCGCCACCGTTAAATTGACCTCAGCTACGAGCTGGAAACGCTGCAACATTGGCGAGGGGAGACGTCAGCAGGCCGTGCTGAAGCTCATCAGCTTGGGGGACAGACAGTACACTGCCTCCGAGGCAGTGGTGAACCTAGCCTCTCTGCTGCCTGAGGCGGACGATCGAAAGACGGTGATGTTCATCTTTTGATCGTCAGCCAAAGACAGCAGGGGTGGGGGTGAGGGGTGGGGGGACATTACAATAAATACAATGCAGTAATACTCACAGGAGACGTCTCCCCGCATTTCCAGTCTCGACCCTTTGGACCCGATGTTAAAGAGGACCTTTCATGGGTTTGGGCAAAAGCAGTTCTATATACTGCTGGAAAGCTGACAGTGCGCTGAATTCAGCGCACTGTTGGCTTTCCCGATCTGTGCCCCGGGTGAAGAGCTATTGGTGCCAGTACCGTAACTCTTCACAGTCAGAAGGGAGTTCCTGACAGTCTGTCAGGAACGTCCTTCTTCCCAGCAGCGCCTATAGTGCTGTGCGAGCCCCCTCCCTCTGCTCACAGTACTCGTCCATAGAAGAGCACTATCAGGAGGGGAGGGAGCGTTCCTCCCCGCTCACACAGTACAGCGATATAGGCGCTGCTGGGAAGAAGGACATTCCTGACAGACTGTCAGGAACGCCCTTCTGACTGTGAAGAGTTACAGTACCGGCACCAATAGCTCTTCACCCAGGGCACAGATCAGGAAAGCCGACAGTGCGCTAAATTCAGCGCACTGTCAGCTTTCCAGTGGTATATAGAACTGCCTGTGCCCAAACCCATGAAAGGTCCTCTTTAATGCTGGCAGGCTTCACGTGGTCTGGGATATTACCATATAGGCCCAAAGCCTGCCCTAGCAGTACCATACAGGCCAAAGCCTGTGTTAGCAGTAAAAGGCTATTACTACTAGCACAGGCTTCGGGCCTATATGGCACTGCTAGGGCAGGTTTTGGGCCTATATGGTAATATTCCAGACCACGTGATGTCTGGGCATTACCATATAGGCCCGAAGCCTGCTAGGAGTAACATCGGATCCCGGAGAGGTAAGTAACATTGTTTATTATGTTCCCTCACCTCCCCTGGGGCTCCGATTATTATACTCGGAGGTCTGAAAAGACCCCCGGGTATAATAATGGCGGTAGTGGGATCGCGGCCTGCCCGGGCCTACTCACTGCCGGCCTCCGCGGCCTATAGTACAAGGGGAAGTGGGGGCGGCAGTGAGCAGGTCTGGACGCCGTGTGACGCCGCCCACGCTGATACCTAGACGTCTGAGTACGTATCAGCGTGCGTAGGCGGCCTAGTGACACCGCCTACGCAGACGTCTGAACCAGCGCAGAGAGAAGCAGCTCTCCTCCGCTGGTTCAAAGTAAAAAAAAAAAAAAAAAGTCGCCCGTGCGCCGCCCCCCTCCCGTGTGCCACCCGAAGCGGTCGCCTCACGTCGCCTCATTAAAGGTGCAGCGCTGCTCCGAGGTGAGGGATGCCATCCTGCATGATATTGCAATGAGTTTTTCCTCGCTGCCCCTGGAGCCAGGCATTTTTGTTGTGTGTGATAATGCACCAAACCTGGTAGCGACTCTCAAACTTGCCAGCCTCCAACATGCCTGGCTCACATTTTCAACTTATTGGTGCAACAGTTTTTAAAAACGTACCTCAATTTACACGAGATACTGGTTAAAGTGAGGCTCTTGTGCGCCCACTTTGGCAAGTCTACAGTAGCTACTGCTAGTCTAAATACACTCCAGCAACGCCTACATCTGCCTGAAGCACCGGCTGTTGTACGAGGTCACCACACACTGAAACCCTAGATACCATATGTTGAGCAGGGTGTGTGAGCAGCAGAGACCTTTGATGGAGTTTCATCTCCAAAACCCAAGGGTTCATCAAAGTCAGCTCCCTCAGTTTCTGCACCATGAGTGCCCATGGGTGGCAGAGTTATGTGAAATCCTATCCCATCCTTTCCACTGGACACTTAACAAACTGACTAGAACCTCTATGAAAGTGGATAAATAATTGGAAACCTTCTTTCCTCTACATTAATATGGACAGAAACATAACTTTAAACTGAAAGAAACATTAACATGCGCTCATCACAATTCCTGATATGACAGCTGCATTAAGCAGGGTGCAGGGTACAACGAAGACCAGGCCCAAGCGCCAGGAACAGGTGTTACAATGGCTAGCGGATAATGCTTCCAGCTGCGTTTCCACCAGCCAGTCAGCCACTAGCCAGTCGTGTTCATACCCAAGAATCTGCCCCTCCTTCCTCCCAACATACTCAATCTTCCCAACAGAGTCATCCCACCCTTGCCCCCTCCAGGATCTATTTTCGGGTCCTTTTACTGTCTCTCCCTCTGTTGAACAACTTCCCGAATCGCAGGAGCTACCAGACGACTTTGTGTGTCCTGATGCCCAAATATTAGAGCATCCGCCATTTCCTACCAATTTTGTGGTGGTGGACCCGCAACCTGTGTTTCTGGGCCTCAGATGATGACGAGACACAGTTGCCATCAGGGCAAGCTGTGGTTATGTGCGGTTTGCAGTAAGGGGAGAGTGAAGAATTGGAAGAGGAGTTGGTGGACGATGAGGCCACCGACCCGACATGGACAGGGGTGATGTCTAGGGACGAAAACAATGTAGATGTGGGGGCAAGCTAAGCACGAAAAAAGGTGGCTAGAGGCATGGACAGGGTGGATGTCTAGGGGGGAAAGCAGTGTAGATGTGGATGCAAGTGCAGCAGCAAAAAAAGGTGGCTAGAGGCAGAGGCATGTCCAGAGACAGCAAGGCCAAAGATTTTCCGTGTACTAGCCACTCGCGCAAAACTCTCCCATGTTGGCAAGATCTCTCTGTGTCTTTGAGGAGTCCACCAAGAGGGTCAGCTTTGATAACGCACTCGTGAGTGTAACAATCCCGCTCCTGTGTGTGATGCAAGAATCCCTCCTCGCCATCAGGAAAAACGCATTGTACGCTGAGGAGTCGGGCATAGGAGAAGAACCATCCCAGCAGGATAGTCAGTGCACACTCCTGTCCGCTTCACAACGTATATTAATGGAGGAAGAGGAGGATAACGAAGTGGCAGATGATCTCATTGTCACACAGGAGGCTAGCGGCACCTCCTGGCCAAACTACCGCCACTGAGAGGCCTAGTGTCACCAGGAGGGACAAGTTAGGCACATGTTGCGGGAGTACCTGGCTGGACCCCAGCCCTGTCCTCTCTGATCCCTCTGCGCCCTACACTTATTGGGTCTCCAAGTTGGATTTATGGCTGGAACTTGCGCTATACGCCTTGGAGGTCCTTTCCTGCCCTGACGCTAGCATGCTATTGGAAAGTGTCTTCAGTACAGCCGGTGGCATCATCACGGATAAGCATAGCCGGCTGTCAGCTGACAGTGCTGACCGGCTGACTTTCATCAAAATGAACAGCCAATGGATGGACCCATCATTTACATGTCAGTTACATGACAAATTTAGTGCGGTTTGCACACATTGCAAGTCTAAACTTGGGGGCTCTGAAAAGAGCAACCTTACCACCTCTTGCGTACGCTGTCATTTGGAAGGCAAGCCCTGGGCTCAGTGGGAAAGAGCAAATGCAGGACAATCGTCGCCCAGCGTTGCCAACACTGCCTCTTCCACCAGCCTGGACACCTACACATCTGTCTCTGACACTTTGGGGAACTCTCTGCCCCAGGAAGTGGTGATGGTGGATTCATTCAAGTTCAAAGAGGGCCTGGTTGCCTTTCTTGAAGAGAAAAATATAACAGGTTATGGACTCTAGATTTTAAGGACATGTTGAAGGTTTGGAGTCGGGAAGGAATTTTTTTCCCCTGAAATAGAACAATTGGCATGAGCCTCATGGGTTTTTTTGCCTTCCCCTGGATCAACACTGTAGGGATTGTAGGGTTATAGGTTGGACTTGATGGACTAATGTCTTTATCCAACCTCATCTACTATGTAGATGAACGGCCTGATATTCGATCGAATACCTATTCGATGGAACGGCGTTCGCTCATCTCTAATGGTAATATGTTATGATACACTAGAGTTTGAGCCTCAACGTCCCAGATTCCACTTCCACTGCAAAGAGGACTTGTCTCTTTGCTGTTTTCCGCAGAAACACGGCAGACTACAGTACAATCTATGGGGTCCATTGGTTTCCACATGTGACTGCTGCTTAAGCAAATAGGTTCTCCAGCTTTCAGGACCCATAGGACGGAAACCCGAATGCTAGTGTGAACTTTGTATTACTATGTTACATAGATGCTCATAGGTATATGAGCATTGTACACATATTATATAAACTATCTTTATGAAATTTTTGCTACAGTATTTTTGTAAAATTCACCTGGAAAAAGTGAAATACATCCTTTGCAAGTGTTACTCTTTACTATTTTAGAAACTTTGAGAGTAGCCACTGGCCTACACATACACAATGCAGACCAATAATATGAGCACCAATTGGTGATCATCAGTGGTGTACCAAAAGTCTTGTGGGCCCCGGTGCAATCTTTTGTCCGGGGCCCCCTACCTCATCCCTACAGCGAATAATTCTTGATATAAAATATGCAAATCTATTCTCCAGGATGTAATTAGGAGAACAGTGCACTCTGTACGCCACCCTCTAGAGGGCAGCATCCTTAACATCATGCATGACTCAGTTAAAATGTCTAATTAATCATGATATGGATTGAATTGCCAAATTAGTATTTCTATTCCAAAAGGAACAGATTCCCAGCTATGGTGGGTACAGGTGCTCAGGAGTTAAATCCACCTTAGTGTGGTTATGGTAATCTGTGGGTCTCCTTGGTTTATGGGCCAGATGGAAGCTGCAATCCCAATACTGATGTCAGTACTTATGGGCCCCCTAAGGCTCCTGGGCCCCAGTGCGACTGCACCTTCTACACCCCCTCAAGTTACACCCCTGGTGGTCATTAAACACAGTAATTCCTTCTACGAAACTATGCTCAAATATGAAAACTGGGTACACGAGTACAACATTAAGGGCTCTGATGTCATTCTAGACAATGGTAAGCTTAGTATTACAGTTTGTGTATTTTCATGAACTAATAAGTCCCCTTCTTCTTTAAAGGATTGGATACAGGTTAACTTAAAGGCACATTAAGCCTTCAGGGACTCTACAAGAGCTTTATTGTAAGTAATGTCATATATATATATATATATATATATATATATATATATATATATATATTGCACGCATCGTGTTGACTTACCCCAGCTTCATATATCAGAACAGAATCCCACTTTCCCTCTTGCTCTATTTACAATTAATAAAAAGTAGCTTCTCTGCCCTTAGTGCAAAATCATCTTTAAATACAAGTCTGGATATCTGGATTTATAGGGAAACATTGCAGAATAACTCTGTCTTCTGAAGTATATACTCACAACCTTATATAAAGTATATATGTTAACCTCTCCATAACATGTATTATGAGAACAAGATATTTTACATTAAATGGAGAATCAATGGGGAATTGATTTTTTTTTTTTAAATATGGGATCTAGGGCCTGTGCATGTATTGTGTATGGCTCATAGGACTTTCATTCCTATTCGTTTTTATTATAACAGTGTTTCACAATGTGTGGTCATGTCAGGAGCCATTATGTTATATTAAGTTCTATTCCAACAGTGAGAACTTTTTGTCTCCCCCTCTCCCAGCAGGAAGTCTCAGCATGATCTCAAGCACCACACAGGAGCTGAATCACCTTCATCTAACTGTACATTGAACCTCAATTTCTGATGATCCTCCGTATTAGTCATTGCCTCCTACACTGACACACTCTGACTATAATATTGAGACAGCAAACATTTCTATAATAAGAAGGAAAGTTGCAGTCTTTATTTTTGTCTATTGCTGGCAGTGCAGTATGCAGATTTGAACAGGTGTGAAATGGGCATTAAAATACAGATAAAAAAAACACAGCATGTCACAGGGTAACTCCTGAGGAGACACTGGTCGCTGGGAACAGACTTCTAGAGGTGCCCACCCTCTGGGATATGCTCAACTTATACTCAGAGTACAGCACCTCTGCTTTCCTAGTGCCTGCTCTCTTGGGACTCAAAGGTCCATTTGTATGCAGTGGAGGAGTCACGAGGAGCTTTTCTGGTGACACTGCTTGACAGAAGACTCTAGCAAATCTGGAATATTGTTTATAGTGTTTTATTAGATGTAATTGCATCACTAGGTCAGAATATCATACCAGTAAGTAATAAGAATATTAGAGCATTGAGTAACATATTGATTTAAGTGTATCTAGGAAAGCTGTCTGAACAATACTTTGGTTTCAAATCCTTCTTCGCTGGAAAGGTTTGTGAAGTGTCTTTATGGAACATTTTTATACATAAGTCAACACTCTTAATAGTAACAAGCTCCCATGCAAACTGAAGCCATAAGTAACGAACATGAATGATGCCAAAGGACATGGAGTTTTGTAAAACACTGTATGTAACAGCTATAACATGGCCACATGCATGACATCTAATAGGGCCCGTTCACATGGGCACAGAGGGGGCGGATTATAGCACGGAATCCATGTCATAATCCGCCCCCTCACAATGGTGGTCTATGGAGTCTGCTAGCGTTCTTTTTTCCACTAGCGGCATGTTGCCACTAGCGGAAAAAAGAAGCGAGCTGCCCTTTCTTCAGGCGGATTCACTCGTTGAGCCACGGCGTCCACCTCATGGCCACAACCTCCTGAGTCAGCCCATTCCTTTGAGTTTACTCCGGAGGGAAAAGCCGCGACTGTCGGAAGCCATGACAGTCGTGGCAGGCAGATTTTGGCAAGAGAGTGACGCGGCTCCCCACGTCACTCTCGGTGCCAAAATCCACCCTTCCACCCCCGTGTGAACTAACCCTTACTAGTCTAGACAAATTGTCCATGTGGACAATCCATGAGACTATACCAGTTGCTGTCTTTGCGTAAAACATTCTACTGTTTTGTATTGTGCTCTCCACTTTCATGAAAGGAGGAGGTTAGCAGTGGGAGCTGAGCCTCCCGTAACCTGCCAGATTTGCAATCATTTATACCAGGAATTGGTCTTCTAAAGTATTACTAAAAACTATGGAAGTTCCTAGCTGGCAGGATTTCAGTTCCTGTAACATAATTTATGGCTGTCAATAAATTAGACACATCTCAGTCCAGTACACAGATCATGACTGACCTATCAAATGGGAGTTGTGAAATACTGTCTTTTCCCAATGTCTTTTGGCACTTTGCATATTATAGCAACATGTTGCACAGAGGTAGCAGGGCATCCATTAAGATGTATGGGACCTTTGCACTGCATTTATAGGCTTCCAAATTCATGTGAAAGCCTCAAGAACCCACTCCAGTGTAACTGTCTGAAGGGATTGAATAGAGAATTTAAAGGGGCTCTATCATTGGGAAAAGTCATTTTGAACTAATCACATCCTTGCATAGCCTTTAGAAAGGCGATTCCACATCTATCTTTAGTATGTAAAGTGCCTCAGTGGTTTTTGAATAAGTCAGTTTTTATTCATATGCTAATTAGACTGGGTGCACGATGCATTGTGCACCCTCTTTGCTATTGTTTCCTATGGGTCTTTACATCACAGGCTGTTGCTGCTGATGATGACTCAGCTTCCTGTTTGCACACGCACATAGGAGATAATAGCAGAGATGTGTGCTGCTGGGAACTTCCTGTGCTGGCTGGAAGTTCATTAGCATATGAAATAAAAACGGACTTATTCAAAAACCACTGGGGTAATTTACATACTAAAGGTAGGTGTGGAATAGCATTTCTAAAGGTATATGCAAGGATGTGCTTAGCTAAAAATGACTTTTCCAAATGATAGAGCCCCTTTTAAGGGGTGAAATGAGATCATACACTCATATATATTATTGTATTATGTGCCTTTCAAATATTGTTCACTTTTTAATTATGTTTATTATGGTACAGGAGGATATAGGACCATGGGGAGTAGATTAGTTCCAGAATGACCAGCCAATTAAACTAACATGGGGGTGTTGGACACAGGGGTCAAGTCACCATGGATTTAGAGTTATTAAATCTCATATGTGAGGATGCAGAGTTTATGGCAGGATCAGCATAGAAGCAGGAATAGGGAGGAGATAACAACAGGAGTGTAAGATGAGTGGATGAGTAGAACTGCTGAGTGAGTAGAGCTGCTGGGTGGATGAGTAGAGCTACTGGGTGGATGAGTAGAGCTGTGTAATGGATGAGTAGAGCTGCTCGGTGGATGAGTAGAGCTGTGTAATGGATGAGTAGAGATTCTGACTAAGTAAAACTGCTGAGTGGGGTGGATGAGTAGAACTGCTGAGTGAGTAGAGCTGCTGGGTGGATGAGTAGAGCTACTGAGTGGATGAGTAGAGCTGTGTAATGGATGAGTAGAGCTGCTCGGTGGATGAGTAAAGCTGCTCAGTGAGTAGAGCTGCTGGGCAGATGAGTAGAGCTGCTCAGTGAGTATAAGGATGCATTCACACAGAGTAAAATGGAGGGTAATCTGGAGTGTAATTTTTACACGTGTAAAAAATTTACGCGCGTATTTTTGGAGCGTTTACGGAAGCATTTTTTTGCGTAAATGCTCAAAAAATGCTACTGAAACGCCACGTGTAAGAAAAAATTACACTCCAAATTACACTCCATTTAACTCCGTGTGAATGCACCCTAAGGGTGCATTAACACTACTGATACGCTGCCTGATTCTGAACGTTAAAACACGTTCAGAATCAGCGCGTATAAAGCAGTTCCCATTCATTTCAATGGGAGCCGGCATACGAGCGCTCCCCATTGAAATGAATGGGCTGCTTTTTTCAGTACGAGCGCTCCCATTGTAGTGAATGCGAAGTGCTCGCGTGTACGGCTCGGACTGAGCAGAGCTAGCCGTACACGCGAGCACTTCCCATTCACTTCAATGGGAGCTGAGTGGATGAGTAGAGTTACTGGGTGAATAGAGCTTCTGGGTGGATGTGTAGAACTGCTCAGTGACTAGAACTGTTGGGTGGATGAGTAGAGATGCTGAGTGAGTGGACCTGCTGGGTGAGTGAAAAGAGCTGCTGAGTAGAAGAGCTGCTGGGTGGATGAGTAGAGATGCTGAGTGAGTAGAGCTGCTGGTGTCAGGGACAGGGCCTTGGTGGTCACCAGTACAGTAACTGTGGGTCAAATTCAGAGACTAAGCCCTAGTACTGAAGAACTCACACCATACAACAAGCATTGGTACAAGCTCCTCTCTTAGTCAAAGGAGTGCACATAGAGAGCATTTATTGCGCAGGCGCGGGATCATATATCCGGTGTGCAGAAGTAAACAGAAAGTGCTATCATGGGCTTGCCAATTGGTCGGTCGGGGTGTCCACTTCCGCACAGTGGCTTCCTGTTATGTCAGCACCAGGGTATTACTTCCGGGATAGTGCACTGGGCAATGCGGAAGTGTTAGGTACTCTCGCTTTCTTATGGGAAAACCTACAGAGTCTCTTGTTCCACGTGGTCATGTTTACATCCAAGAGTAGCAACCAAGTTTATGGTGGAGGAAATTTGTCCAAGTTGTATAAGATAAGATAGTCCCACAATGGGGAAATTTCAGTGATACAGTTTCATATATGGTACAGTAGTATATACCAAGAGAGAAAAACACATACAAGCTCATGGCAGATAGAGAAATCCTAGGAATCATAGCAACTAAAAAGAAAGAAACACAGACACACTGCAGGATCATTTAGTTCTCTGTGTGAAGTGATGTAAATAATACAGCCGACTGTGGTTGGAGGACACGAGGAGGGGGGTCACAGCATGTAGATATAACAGGTGGGGGACATAGGTGCAGTGTCCCAGAACCAGATGTTAATGTTCTGTTTAAAAAGTCATTTTGTCACCATATTATCTCTTATATTGTCACGTGGTAAACTCTAATGCCAGCCATTCTATTTGTGTGCTGTATATTGTATTGTATTACTTAGCATACAGTTAGCATTGTCTGCAGCAGTGTAGAGGTTAACTAGCTTTGCACCCTGTTTTATCTTTGCAAACCCACATGTTTTGCAAACCCCACATGTTTGAGCATCTTGCAACTTCAGTCACATGTTTTGCTCTCAGCCTATAGGAGCACAAGCTGCTTCTAGGTCAAGCTGAGACTTGTCCCTAGTCTAGCCCCTGCGTTCTCAGAGAGAGGACTGGAGAAGAGGGTCTAAGCCTGGCTTCCAGCCAGTCCACATGTCTGCCAGCATTGCTCCAGGCTGGTCAGAACCTCACATGGGCTACAAACAGCTACCAGTCCATCCCAACTACTGAATTCCTGCCAGTCCACACCTGGGAGATCATCTGAAAGTCTATTCCTGTTCTATTGGCCTAAGTCAGAGGAATAACCTGTTGGATAAAGAAGTCCTCTGCCTGGATCCACGCTTCTCATGGGTTCCCCAGCTGGATCTAACCTAAGCGGCTTCCACGTTGTTGATCCACGGCTTTAGCACCCTGCTATAGGGCATTGCTCTAGCACCTATTCTGTAAGTACTCTCTTGCATCACATTGCACAGTATAGCCAAGCTGTGACACATCTCCCAAGGTAGAGCTAAAACTGCACTGGACTGTATATCTATTAACTATTTCCTACCCCAAATCTGTATACCTGCTATTGCAGTGGATATGGGACTGTGACTGAAGTGCTGCAATTACATGTGATAAGTGTAAAAGCTATACTGCTATTCGCTACTGAAGAGACTGTGATATCTGTACATTGCATGCACAAGTGATCTTTCAAGTAAAGTTCTGCAAAACCGTTGTTACTGGACTCTTTGTCACAGAAGTCATTCCAGCCTGTACACTGTAGGAAAGTAACAGCTAAAGTGAAAGAAAAGGTACATGTATGTGACAGGGGAACAGGGTTGTATACCACTCAGGGCTGTGACATAACCGTGACTACTACCCCCATCAGCCCTGGACTACCATCACCACCGTGCACCCCGTTGGTCACTACATATGCAGCTATCACGATAACATGTGGCAGTTCCTTTGGTAGGTAGTGAGATCTCCTGCTCACAGCTGATAGTTCGGTATCTTGCATCAGCACTATTGACTATTAACCACAAAAAAATGCCCCAAATATCCTTCATCACAAGCCCTCCTCCTCCTTTCTTCTTACCACTGTGTTCTACTGCCCAGAGAAGTCTGAAGCCATCCAGGTATACATGGTGCTGCTCTCTTGCCAAGCTTCCATAAACGCATGGGGTAGGTGGATGATGGTAGGTTCCCAGGTTGTAACAGAGTCCCACGTGTCCACAGTAAAAGAAAGAAATATCAGTCAGCTGTAGGCATCTTCACACATCAGCAATAGACTCCAAAAATAATCTCCTTGAAAAGAAAAAGTCCGCACTTTCCTGCAGGTCTCTCCTCCATGCCGCATGGTGATCCTTGTGTCTGCTAAGGATAAGCAGCTTATGGAAGCATTCCATAAGATATAGGGAAATGGGGTAAATTAGTAATCGATAGTAGTCCTGACAGTTTGTCTTCACAAATTAGAAAGTTACCAGCCCAAGCCTGTGGATATAGGCACCATTTAATCTCAGCTGACGTGAATGTTTAATATATGTTGATTACTGTTTAAATTATAATAGAAACACATTAAATAGGCAATTTCCACAATATAAGTGGTTGTACAATGTCTTTCATATATGCAAATAATGGAAAATATAACAACTGACGTCTGTGCCTGCTGTTCAGCAGATTTCCCTCATGGGGCCGTAGAAGGAGGCTGACACAGTTACAAATTATTTGTACATCTGTATAGTATATAATAGCATCTTGAATCTATAGGGAGAAATATGCACTGTTCTAATCTTAACCTTCATGCATTAAAAATGCATGATGGTTAGAGATGAGCGAACACTAAAATGTTCGAGGTTCGAAATTCGATTCGAACAGCCGCTCACTGTTCGAGTGTTCGAATGGGTTTCGAACCCCATTATAGTCTATGGGGAACATAAACTCGTTAAGGGGGAAACCCAAATTCGTGTCTGGAGGGTCACCAAGTCCACTATGACACCCCAGGAAATGATACCAACACCCTGGAATGACACTGGGACAGCAGGGGAAGCATGTCTGGGGGCATAAAAGTCACTTTATTTCATGGAAATCCCTGTCAGTTTGCGATTTTCGCAAGCTAACTTTTCCCCATAGAAATGCATTGGCCAGTGCTGATTGGCCAGAGTACGGAACTCGACCAATCAGCGCTGGCTCTGCTGGAGGAGGCGGAGTCTAAGATAGCTCCACACCAGTCTCCATTCAGGTCCGACCTTAGACTCCGCCTCCTCCGGCAGAGCCAGCGCTGATTGGCCGAAGGCTGGCCAATGCATTCCTATGCGAATGCAGACTTAGCAGTGCTGAGTCAGTTTTGCTCAACTACACATCTGATGCACACTCGGCACTGCTACATCAGATGTAGCAATCTGATGTAGCAGAGCCGAGGGTGCACTAGAACCCCTGTGCAAACTCAGTTCACGCTAATAGAATGCATTGGCCAGCGCTGATTGGCCAATGCATTCTATTAGCCCGATGAAGTAGAGCTGAATGTGTGTGCTAAGCACACACATTCAGCACTGCTTCATCAAGCCAATACAATGCATTAGCCAGTGCTGATTGGCCAGAGTACGGAATTCGGCCAATCAGCGCTGGCTCTGCTGGAGGAGGCGGAGTCTAAGATCGCTCCACACCAGTCTCCATTCAGGTCCGACCTTAGACTCCGCCTCCTCCGGCAGAGCCAGCGCTGATTGGCCGAAGGCTGGCCAATGCATTCCTATGCGAATGCAGACTTAGCAGTGCTGAGTCAGTTTTGCTCAACTACACATCTGATGCACACTCGGCACTGCTACATCAGATGTAGCAATCTGATGTAGCAGAGCCGAGGGTGCACTAGAACCCCTGTGCAAACTCAGTTCACACTAATAGAATGCATTGGCCAGCGCTGATTGGCCAATGCATTCTATTAGCCCGATGAAGTAGAGCTGAATGTGTGTGCTAAGCACAC
The DNA here is from genome assembly GCF_031893055.1 of Leptodactylus fuscus. Classification (NCBI taxonomy): domain Eukaryota; kingdom Metazoa; phylum Chordata; class Amphibia; order Anura; family Leptodactylidae; genus Leptodactylus; species Leptodactylus fuscus. The sequence goes on along the minus strand of NC_134269.1, from coordinate 184,363,589 downwards.
ACATTCAGCACTGCTTCATCAAGCCAATACAATGCATTAGCCAGTGCTGATTGGCCAGAGTACGGAATTCGGCCAATCAGCGCTGGCTCTGCTGGAGGAGGCGGAGTCTAAGGTCGGACCTGAATGGAGACTGGTGTGGAGCGATCTTAGACTCCGCCTCCTCCAGCAGAGCCAGCGCTGATTGGTCGAGTTCCGTACTCTGGCCAATCAGTGCTGGCCAATGCATTCTATTAGCCCGATGAAGTAGAGCTGAATGTGTGTGCTTAGCACACACATTCAGCTCTACTTCATCAGGCTAATAGAATACATTGGCCAATCAGCGCTGGCCAATGCATTCTATTAGCTTGATGAAGCAGAGTGTGCACAAGGGTTCAAGCGCACCCTCGGCTCTGATGTAGCAGAGCTGAGGGTGCACAAGGGTTCAAGTGCACCCTCGGCTCTCCTACATCAGAGCCGAGGGTGCGCTTGAACCCTTGTGCAGCCTCGGCTCTGCTACATCAGAGCCGAGGGTGCGCTTGAACCCTTGTGCACACTCTGCTTCATCAAGCTAATAGAATGCATTGGCCAGCGCTGATTGGCCAGAGTACGGAATTCGGCCAATCAGCGCTGGCCAATGCATCCCTATGGGAAAAAGTTTATCTCACAAAAATCACAATTACACACCCGATAGAGCCCCAAAAAGTTATTTTTAATAACATTCCCCCCTAAATAAAGGTTATCCCTAGCTATCCCTGCCTGTACAGCTATCCCTGTCTCATAGTCACAAAGTTCACATTCTCATATGACCCGGATTTGAAATCCACTATTCGTCTAAAATGGAGGTCACCTGATTTCGGCAGCCAATGACTTTTTCCAATTTTTTTCAATGCCCCCAGTGTCGTAGTTCCTGTCCCACCTCCCCTGCGCTGTTATTGGTGCAAAAAAGGCGCCAGGGAAGGTGGGAGGGGAATCGAATTTTGGCGCACTTTACCACGTGGTGTTCGATTCGATTCGAACATGGCGAACACCCTGATATCCGATCGAACATGTGTTCGATAGAACACTGTTCGCTCATCTCTAATGATGGTTAATGAAAATTAATTTAATAAAATTAATATAATATATATTATCTATATCTTACACCTAAGAAAAAACTTTCCCAACTGATTTAAACAGTCATGTTGCTTTTCTCTTAAAGAGGGAGATGATAACAATGATTTCTCACTGTCAAGGTTATCAATGCCATACATTTCGCTCGTTCCCGAGACCTCCCGCTCTGCCTTCTCTCCACTGACGCGGAGAAGGCATTTGACCGGGTGGGCTGGCCCTTCCTCTTCACGGTCTTAGACCATATTGGCCTCGGCTCAGTCATGAAGTCTTGGATCTCCTCCCTGTACTCTGGCCCCTCGGCGTCCACTAGGGTCAATGGGGGTTCTGTCCTCCCCCTTCCCGATAGGTAATGGCACGTGTCAGGGATGTCTCCTTTAATCTTTGTCCTCACTCTCGAACCTCTCCTCCGGAAGCTTAGGGCAAACACCGCCATACTGGGTCTTGAAATGGGGGGACATCACCTTAAGGCTCTATTCACACAGAGTAACGCCAGGCGTCATTTGTGTGTAATTTGTGTGTCTTTTACGGCCGTCATAAAACGTTTACATAGAGTTCTATAGGAAAAGACGTCCATAATTTACGGCCGTCATTTACATTACAACACAACCCTTGTGTACCTCACATAAGAGTTACTGATATGTGAGAGACATGGAGGTAATAAGAAAGTATCTTCATTACTATTACCCCCATATGTCTCACATATTAGTAACTCTTATGGTGAGGCACACAGGGGTTAATGTGAGGGACATGATAGGGTTAACTGCTATTAATATGAGGCACATAGAGTTACTAAAACAAAAGTAATCACCCCAAATGCCTGACATTAAGTATAGTAACCCCAGTATGTACCTGTGTACCTGATATTAATAAGTATAGTAACCCCAGTATGTACCTGTGTATCTTTAGTTTCATTTTCCTTCTTCCTCTTGAGTGCAGGACTGCAGGAGCTCGGCAGGGATAAGCCCCGCCTCCTGTGCTCTCCTCAGCCCTCTCATTGGTGGGCAGAGGACAGGCAGAGAAAGGGAGGGGGAGAGGGAGCGTCCTGAAGTGCTGACAGGAGCCAGACCTGCAGCTCCTGTGTCTCAGCCGTTGCTGCAGCTTCGGGGCCCCCTGTTGGTGGAAAGTATTCCACCAACAGGAGGCCCCGATCATTATACTCGGGGGTCTGAAAAAACCTCCAAGAATAATGATAGCAGCGGTAGCAGCTGTCACCGGGCCCCTGATGTCCCAGGCCCTGTGACAGCTGCCTCTGCTGCCTCCGTGGTAGTTACGCCACTGAATATGACCACAGCACTTTATCCAAATACTCCAGATGTTTATTGAGAATCCAGACACAAAACGCATTTTGGGGCAGACGTCTTTATCAGGTGTACAAATGGATAATAAAGACAAAACTAACATACACACATATTTGAATCCGAAAAGAACAATAAAAGCTGTCCTTCCTGGTCAGAGGGTTCACATTGTCTGAACAAATATATAAACACAATGATTTAATATGTGGACTATTTAGTTATATTCACTTGTCTGTGATCTCTTGATGAACTGAGTCGCCATCGCCTCCTACATGTTGCTTACAAGATGCCAGGACCACACATAGGACAATTGCATCTGAGTGCAGGAAGCATGGTGTTGTGACGTCATCATGCCTGCCTGCTCTGGGAAGCAGACATCTTGTCTGTGGTTACAGTATCTTGAAAATCTAAACCCCACCCAACCACCAGTGATTGAGAATGTATGTAAAGCGTTGTGGAATATGTTGGCGCAATATAAATAAGCAATAGATAATTCAGATATATAATAAGTAAGGTCTAAAGTGGTTTGTGTGTTACAAGTTACAGAGTTGCAGGATACATTATAACTTTCCTGCAGACGCCTATATATGTAAAAGTACTATATGTGTTTATGGAGGCCCCTGGGTGGGCCTCACAGAGTCAGTGTGCCTAAGGCTGCCGCTCCCCTGTCCCCCTCTAGCTATGTTTCTCGTGTAGGTATAAGTCACCCATAGGGCTCATTGTACAAAAGAAAAGTGTAAATAGCGCACCATACATGTTATTTAGTGTATACTTTTCTATGGCACACACTTGCCTACTCCACTACTTCATGCCTTCTTTAGTGTGAGGCACTTAATATAGATATGGGGGTGTGTGATTCAGAGCTCCACTCAGAGGCAGCCAATGTCAGAGCTCAGAATCATACCCCTTATCTGCTCCTGCCTGACACCGCCCTCCTGACAGTACAGAACCTAGATAGCATATCAGGTGTAAGGGGGGAGGAGGAAGGGAAAGACACGGCAGCCGACTGGCTACCGGGGCTCTTGCAGGAACTTTTAGGATACAGCGGTTCCACGGACAGGCACAACCACACCAGACACGAAGTAAGAAATATAAATTTTACTCTATACCCTTTTGGGGTGAACTCCAGGCTAACAGGCCTGATGAAATCAATAATTACAAGACACTCAGCCGAGGGCTGAGACCCCTGAGTGACACTGCACCGTGACCTAATATGTCAGAACTAGAGAACTATGCCTTTAACTAGCGGCTACCTATATAAAGCAGCTGCAATTTACCTATTAATACCAAGCTAACAAAACAATGTAAGTATGCAGAGGAAGATCACCTGCGGTGTCACACTGGGGTTAACAATATCACAGTTTACTATTTAACTTACCCACTCCCCAATATCCACATTTCAACACACTACCCCAACCCTGCAGGGAAGACTTCAGCAACCGGTTTTGTTTTATCAGAAGTTGGTGCTTAGCTGCACAAGTCTTAGTGAAACAAATAACTCCTCTTATGACATACTTCTGGTACTATAACCCAGGATATAGTGTCTCTTTTGAATAGCAGGACAACACGTGCTGTATCTCCGTTTAGATAGAACTCTCTTTAAAGCAAAATGGCCGGAACCAGTCTATGCTAGGTTTTTGGCGCCAAAAACTATTTACTGCGTGTATACACTATTCACCCTTATGAAAGGTGAATCGGAGCTCCGCTTACCCGGGTTAGCAAGGGGGCGAACAGTCAGATGGACTTTCCAAAGGAAACAGGAATTTCTTTGCCTCCAGGCAACTGGAACACGGTGTCACAAGGGCTGGTCCTTCTTGTCATCCGCTCCGCGGCGTCTGCACAGCAATCGTCTCCAACTCTCCTGACATGGGAACCAGCAACAGGTTCGGGCTTCTCCAGAGCTGGCCCTGGCCTGAAACAAGCGTTGCAGGGCAGCGGATGGCAATGGATTGTCCCTCAGATCTCTCACTGCTCACAGCCAGCTTCTTCTCCCCCACTACAGCAGTCCACTTCCTGAACTCGTCACTTCCTGGTTTTTCCTTTACCTAACACAGCGGCATCTTGTGGTCAAAAAGAATTACTACAATAGAATTTTTCATTACAGAAACATCTCCTTTTACCACTGCTATTATCACATCACACACTTGTCAGTGAGAAGTGTTCTGAGACTGTATAGCATTAGTCACCCCGTGACACACCACCCCACTAGAGGTCGGCGTCCTCGACAGACCTCCCCAGACAAACTCATCCTGGGCGTATCGCTGTGGGGGAACCCCAGCATTAGACCTTGGCGTTCTGCGTAAAGTCGGGGCATCAGTCACTTCATTCCCACAGGTCGGCTCAGGTTCCTGTACAGGAGCAGCCATTAGTGTCGTCCCCTCCCGTGGAGGTAAGATCACCACGGCTGGAACCGTTTCAGACATGGGAACTGGTACATCCCACCACTCATCGGGATCAATCTGTGCAGCAGGTGTGAAGGTTGGGGCTGTCGGATTCAACCGATGCACCTCAGTCTCCGTTGTGGGAGTCTCTGAATTACAAGGTCTGAGCATATTACGGTGAAGAGTCCGGGTAACTCCTTCACCCCTTTCAGGCTCTATCTCATACACTGGTCCGTCAGGGATGACCCTTCGTTTTACTCGATATGGCATTGCCTCCCACCGATCATCCAACTTTCCCGAGGGTCTCTTGGCCCTTACTAACACCCTGTCCCCAGGTTGGAAGGGTTCATGTTGAACCGGGGTCTTGTCTGGGTGACTGGACAGTCGGGTTTTGTCAATCACCAATCGGTGTATGGTCTGCAGTTTTCGACGGTGTAGTTCTACCCAGTCATCGGGCGAGCGAGCGCCCTCTCTCTCAGGATTTGTCAAGTTCAATTCTTCAATCTCCCGTCCGGGATGCCCAAACAGCATCAGGTATGGCGTGTAGCCGGTGGTACTATGGACCCGATTATTATAGGCCCAGAGCAACTCAGCTAAGCTCTCTGGCCACCGAGCTTTTTGATCTTTCTCCAACGTTCGCAACATCTGAAGGAGGGTGCGATTGAATCGCTCACAGGCCCCATTCCCCTCTGGGTGATAAGGAGTCGTCCGGGATCTGTGGATACCATACACCCGATACAACTCCGACATGAGCCGCCCCTGAAAACATGCCCCCTGATCTGAGTGAATACGAGTGGGGCACCCATACACTTGGATGAAGTGCTTACACACAGCCCTGGCGGCAGATTCGGCAGTCTGATCTTTCGTAGCTACTGCTACTGCAAACTTGGTAAAGTGATCGGTCATTACCAAACAGTACTGATGTCCGCTGTTGGAGTGTCCTATCAGGACATAATCAATCATCAGCACCTCCAACGGCGCAGTGGTCCTAATCGTCTGAGTGGGGGCCCTTTGTTCTGGGGGTTTAGCGAGCTCACAGGCCCTGCAGGCTTGGCACACGTCCTGCACTGTCTGCTCAAGACCAGGACAATAGACAAATCGCTGGAGCCACTTGAACGTTTTATCAGGACCAAAGTGGGCCCCTCTCACATGAGCCTCACGGGCAACTTCCCTGGCACTGGTACTTGGTATTACTAGTTGCCATCTCACCTCCAACTCAGTCTCTAAATATACTTTACGGTACAGTAACCCATTCTCACACTTCAGTCTATCCCACTGTTGCATTACTCTTGCCCCCATAGGTGGCAAGCGTTTGCGCTCCATCGGGGTAGGCCACTCCTTTGCCATCACCCACTGCTTGATCTTTCTTAGGGTCACGTCATCATTCTGAGCATATACCCAATCTCCATGGGTTTTCCCAAGCAACACTGGTCGGTCTGTCACCACCCCACTTGTCCGTGCCAGTATCACAAACAAGGGTATTCTACCCAAGTGGGGAACCTCTGAGTCTTCCAACTCTCCATCCTTATCTCGTCCGGAGTCATCCGGCGTCACTCGAGACAGGGCATCCGCATTTGCATTTTCTCTACCGGATCGGTACTTGATCTTGTACTTGTACCTGGACAACCTGGCCATCCATCGCTGCTCCAAAGCACCCAACTTTGCATTGTCTAGGTGCGCCAAGGGATTGTTGTCGGTGCACCGTGACCTAATATGTCAGAACTAGAGAACTATGCCTTTAACTAGCGGCTACCTATATAAAGCAGCTGCAATTTACCTATTAATACCAAGCTAACAAAACAATGTAAGTATGCAGAGGAAGATCACCTGTGGTGTCACACTGGGGTTAACAATATCACAGTTTACTATTTAACTTACCCACTCCCCAATATCCACATTTCAACACACTACCCCAACCCTGCAGGGAAGACTTCAGCAACCGGTTTTGTTTTATCAGAAGTTGGTGCTTAGCTGCACAAGTCTTAGTGAAACAAATAACTCCTCTTATGACATACTTCTGGTACTATAACCCAGGATATAGTGTCTCTTTTGAATAGCAGGACAACACGTGCTGTATCTCCGTTTAGATAGAACTCTCTTTAAAGCAAAATGGCCGGAACCAGTCTATGCTAGGTTTTTGGCGCCAAAAACTATTTACTGCGTGTATACACTATTCACCCTTATGAAAGGTGAATCGGAGCTCCGCTTACCCGGGTTAGCAAGGGGGCGAACAGTCAGATGGACTTTCCGAAGGAAACAGGAATTTCTTTGCCTCCAGGCAACTGGAACACGGTGTCACAAGGGCTGGTCCTTCTTGTCATCCGCTCCGCGGCGTCTGCACAGCAATCGTCTCCAACTCTCCTGACATGGGAACCAGCAACAGGTTCGGGCTTCTCCAGAGCTGGCCCTGGCCTGAAACAAGCGTTGCAGGGCAGCGGATGGCAATGGATTGTCCCTCAGATCTCTCACTGCTCACAGCCAGCTTCTTCTCCCCCACTACAGCAGTCCACTTCCTGAACTCGTCACTTCCTGGTTTTTCCTTTACCTAACACAGCGGCATCTTGTGGTCAAAAAGAATTACTACAATAGAATTTTTCATTACAGAAACATCTCCTTTTACCACTGCTATTATCACATCACACACTTGTCAGTGAGAAGTGTTCTGAGACTGTATAGCATTAGTCACCCCGTGACACAGGCACCAAAACTAACTGCATTGATTGCTTGAGAATGGTGGGGGCTACAGAAAAAATTCCAAATGTGCTGGAATTAGTGGAGTGATGCCTATTAACAGATGCTAAGAACTGGAGTTAGTGGAGGTGGTGAAAGGTTTTCTATCTATCTATCTATCTATCTATCTATCCCATATCTGTCTGACTATCGATCTATCTATCGATCTATCTATCTACAGTATCTATCTATCTATCTATCTATCTATCTATCTATCTATCTATCTATCATCTATCTATCTATCTATCTATCTATCATCTATCTATCTATCTATCTATCTATCTATCTATCTATCTATCATCTATCTATCCAACCATCTGAAAATCAGAATGAAATGAACACTGCTGTGATGAATAAGGGTGCAAAAATCTTCCAAGGACTTTGGCTTCAGATTCTCTCAAGATAATGCAAAATGCAAAAACAGAGGCAAAAGTAAAAGCGAAGGTGATATGTTTATTCACTTAGTTTTTTTGTTTGTTGCATGTTTATCTATTTTCTGTCTACCAAAATCAATGTGTACAGTACAGGTAAATAATATAATTCTATTTATTCTAATTGTACACGTCTATTATTTTTCTGCAATTTCCTGCTATAGGAAAAGGTCCGCTCTACTGTAGTGTCAAGAAGCCGGTCTGTGTCCACCTGATACAACTTGTATATCTTATTGATTATTGGACTTATTCTCAATGGTTTGCCCTTGACCTTGTAATATTAAATGGATGTGTTTGTGAGTGCCGCACCATCCATTATTGAAAGAGCACGTTTTTTCGCTGCAGATTTTACCTCTTGCTGTACTAAGCAAATCTGCAGAAACCCAGGCTGATCGGAACATGAACATAGAGTTACAGTATGTTGTATCCAAGGAGAACGAAGACAAGGCCCTCTCTCCTTTATACAGTATATTTATATGGCATAGGATTATTAAAGAGGTAATATAATGTAAAGAAATTCTGTGCACACTAACCCTCTGATCTTATATTTGCTCCAGTGTGTCTGGTGGTAAGTGATTGACAGCCACAACAGAATTGCTTATAGATGATACAATATATTGTTGAGCGCTTTTACATAATGCTTCCCTTTTGTCTTAGTGCTACCTTTAGTTTCCATATTTCATCAGGCTTTAATGTCCTTTTCATGCTTTCCATCTTCAATTCTCGGCCCCCATCAGCGGTGCCCTCTGTCAACAGTAACCTTGCTTGCTCCAAACTGAGGCAGCCGGGATAAGATTAATAGCCTGGCTTTATGTGAGCGTAGCCCATGGATCACTCTGTGATGGAGCTGCTGAAAGCTGTATATTCCCCTCCCTTGTCACAAATAGAGGGCCCATCTCACTCAAAGCAGCCGTCTTGTCAGGGGCTCGGTGATGAAGGACACAGGCTCCTATACTTCAATATATTTGTTTCCAAATTGTGCTTTACAGACATGAGGTTACTTTATAGGTGTCATGCACAGAAAACTGCTATATTATAGATATTTTACATCTAGACTGGTGCAGTATACACTAGATGAGCCGTGTATATGCTTTTATAATGTTCTACGATTAGATATTAATAGGGTGCCCTTGTAGGGCAACTCTACACTAGCCCAAATATATACTGACGGGTAAGCAAAGTGAGCCTGACTGCTTAATGTACCTAAATCCAAGGGTTAAGGACCTACAGAGCTGGATAAATCTAAGAATTGGGGGGCCAGTATCTATATTAGTAAGACTAGGTTCACACCTGTATTGGAGTCTCCATAAAAGGACTTTTCTCCCCATTAGTTTTGGTATAAAACCGTCAGAAACCCGGCAGACCCCATTATAGTCTATGGCTCCATTATAGTCTTTATAAATGGACAGGCGCTCTCTCTTTTGGGTCTCCATGTGGACCTGAACAACGGAGACCTGAACGCTAGTGTGAACCTACCATAAGTTTACTGATATGGTGCAGAAAGTACACTGCCTGAATTACAAATTTGCATGCAGTCCTGCCCTTGTCTATGTATTGTATGTAATATGTCAGGCCATAGCGTGGCTATACATTAGATTGTTGTCAGATGGAACGTGCAGTCTGATGTGTGGACAGTATATTATAGAGCAGGATGGAAGTTTTGAGGGAAGAGATTTAGTATAGCATGTAAATTTTTCTTTTCAATATTATCATTCACTAATAACTCCGCCCATTGGACTCCTAAGCACAGATTAATTAGGGCACATACAGAAAACGTTGCAAGTTATAGTAAATTCCCACAAATCAGTCTTCCCCTCCTGCTCTATAACATGCTGCCTGCAGATTAGACTGCAAAGTACATGTTGGTTGTATATAACAGAATCCTGGATTATCATTTAGGAATATTCCTTAATTTTCTAAACCAATGGAAATCTCTTTAAGAGGATACCCTATGGAAAATGCTGTATTCAGGAATAACACGTGTATGCCTTACAGGTTTGTATGTTCCCCTTCATCCATCTTTCCCTCTTGTATGTCACTCTCGTGCTGCCTTCTACACATCTTTCCTTCTCCTCCCTTGTTCCTACCATGTCTCCCTGAGACAGATGTTAATATATCTCTCGTTCTTCTACTGCAGTCCAAAGACTTCCCAGCTTCCTCTAACCCGATTCTGTCACGCGCTCCTGCTCCCTCCTGACGTACATTACATTGCAATAAAGTCCTCAGTGCGTAGGGCTGGCAGAGCAGGAGATGGGAATTTATCACTGCGGACTGAAGCATTGGCTCCTTCTATATTCCTCTAGTCTACTGGCAGCCTGTGCACCATAGAAAAGCACTAATGCCTCATCTGTGGCCAGCGCCGTCTACTTTATCAATTCATGTGCCAATGCTGATCAACCGCGCCTCAAGTCACTATCAGATGCAGAGATTTTAACCCTTTCAATTAATGCCGATTCTGCTGTTCCCCTATTGTTAATATTAATGTATATGATTTTACGAGCAAAAATCCCCATACCTGCAACACATTTCCATTGCAGTGACTAAGGGATGGAAGGAGATGAATAGCCGTGGGCCTTTATTATCTCTGTAAAATGAACGCCCTCCTTTCCAAAATTCTGCAGCGGTGATTATCCTATTATATTTTTATATTGATCAGAGCACTTTTATGGTGATACAATGCTTCAAACCCCCCCCCCCCTTCAAAGGCAAAGAGTTGAAAGATAATATGTTAGCTCCCCGCAGCTGCCACTAGAGGGAGCTTCGGAGCCTACAGCATGTTGCATTATTAGTGAATATAATATATGCTACTATATAACATAATTATATTTATCTATCTATCTATCTATCTATCTATCTATCTATCTATCTAACTAATGATATAACATACACATATATATAACTATATAATACTATGTATCAAGCTCCAAAACACCTCCTAGTGGTTGTCTTTTTAAAAATGATGCACAGAACATATGAAGATCATCTTTCATACATTGGTCTTAATCTGAAATACTCTGGATTATGAGGTTTATACTTATTTGTGAATATGGTGCATCTTTGTATGTCTAAGCAACACAAAATTATATTAACACCAGTTATGAGCCTCACCTGTTTCTGCTAAGTCCCAGCCATTTTCTAGTCACAAGTTTTGGCTGAGCAGATTTGGATGAAATTTGGCACATAGATAGTTTGTAACCTCGATTAACACATAGGATACTTTTTATTTATCTTGGTAAATGACATGGCTTCACGACTGTTATGAACTTATGTTAACATATTATATTAAACTGCAGGACTAAGAATTCAGCTAAGTGTACTTTGCTGATAAAGCCTGGTCTGTTGTTATCTCTATATTTAAACACACAGATAACACTGAGTCCATTCTGTCCAAGCATCTGCATATTATCTGATCTGCATAAGTGTTCTGTGTCCTTCTCAGCCAGAGGGGAGAGAAATATGGGAAGTGAGAAGCAGACAGTGCAGGCACAGTGCTGAGACACTCAGATGGGAAAACCCCTTTAATCCAAACTGGCAGTTTCCCAATTTTAAACATGCCGGGAAAACGAAAATCTAATGTGTCGCAAAATTCTCAAAAAATGAGAGCTATGAAGGTAGCCAGAAGTCAACAGACTTCTTTTCAAAGCTGAGGAGGATTGAGCAAGCTAGGCGTCAAGTGGCTCTCAGAGCAGCCAAAACACTGGAGCAGGTGGATCATCGACGCCAACAACACTCTCATTATATGGTGTTCCATCGAGTTGCTGAGATGCCGGAACAATCCCAGGCATGGCACCAAGAACAAGTTCAGCTGCAGGCCAGCTTGAGAGCTGCCAAAACGCTGGAGCAGGTGGATCATCGATGCCAACAACACACTCATTATATTGAGTCCCAACGAGCTGCTGAGATACTGGAACAATCACAGGCACAGCGCAAGAAACAGGTTCAGCAGCAGGCCAGCTTGAGAGCTGCCAAAACACCGGAGCAGACAAATTTTCTTATTATTCACACATTTTTCATTTCTCTCTAGACCCAATTCACTCGCTAACAGTGAGGTCTGTTATACTTTATACTCAATGGGGAGATGAAAATGATGGGGAAAGCACTTTGTTGCACTTATCTTACCTTAGGCTGTAAATTCCCAGGTAGAGCACTTTCCCCCTCCATTCCATTAGAATAAAAGGAAATTTACATGAAAATGGGACTCCAAACCTGAATAGCAGAGATGTTGTATAAAAACTATAGAATCAGCTCTACAAGTTACTGGGATTAGGTTTATAGTGAATTTACTGGTGACAGACTCCCTTTAAAAAGTGGCAAAAAAAGCATAAAAGAACAAAAATTTTAAACATTTTCCAAACCCAACCTAAAGTCCTTGAAGCATCCCCCCCAATGTCATTGTCTGCTACATACAAATGCCCTTTGTCTTCTTATACTTGTCTGACATGTTCACATTGTGTTATTTGAAAGGATTTTTTATATTGTGTTCCCTTATTTTGTGTTCCATTCACTTTAATATTGAGATTTCACCCCAACATTCTACAGTCTTCTATCCCCTTCTGTCACTCTCTAGGGGTCCTTGTCGTTGAGGTAATATATTTCAGTCTTCCATTATTTCTTATATAGGACAGTCATGATTTCTAGATGAACTTTTTGTTTTTCGTAGTGTAGGTAAGTATGCTGTCACAAAATGGCTAGAGACGGTGTGGAGCTGACATAGAACGTGAGCCAGTTTATATTGGCAGGTATTCTTGGCTGCTTGTCCTCGCTCGCTGCTCTGGTCATCTGGATGGTAGGATTCTGTGCGGGTACAGCTGCTTATTTTCACCATAAATGGTGCTGGATCCAGTTTAAGTCTTGGATAATGTATTTCACTCCATTGTTGCTTTAGGAGACCTCAGATGTGACATGGTGTTGCTGAGTGATGTTACATCGGGTCTTGTGGGATATCTCCCAGTAGTTTTCTGGAATGGAGCTTCTTACAGAAAGACTAATGTAAAGAAGAAGGGTGCTCAGGGCACCAGGCTCCTTAACCCCTTAACCCCCAGTTTGGGCCTTGAGGATGGAACCATTGTCTAATTTTTTTCTCTGCATTCTAGCTGCCGTATCTGCATTGCTTCTGCTGACAGAGCTGCATTTTTTGCAGAGTTGTACTTTTAGTGGATGCCATTTTTTGGTACAAATACATTAGCGTTTAATTTATAGTAATTTATGTTGGCAAAAATGCAGAAAAAAGCAATCTCGCATAGATGTAATGAATTTTTATGGCGTATACTGATTATTAGAAATGATCTACAGTATATGCTGTTATGATCATGCAGATAATAAATATATGCAAATTGTTTTATGCTTTATATTTTGTATTTAAAAAAATGCTTTTTTTTTTTTTTTTTTTTTAATTTCATAGGGGCATATTTGTGGTCCATTTGGTCATTCGGTCCTGGAATCCTTCAAAGGACCCTAAGCTGTCTGCCTACACAAGGCATTGGGCTGCGACTATGAGGTGTGCGTCCTGTAATTCAAAGGGTTAAACAGAGAAGATGAGATGATCTCCACCATTACGGTGCCTTCACATTCAGTTGATTTTCCTCTAAAGTAATTTCTATGCCTTGAAATCAGCTCCATTCATCTGAATGGTGTGGTTTTAAAACTATTAAGCCCCATTCAGATGACAGTAAGTGATTTTCAGTTGAAGAAACCTCTGCAACAAAATCTGCTGCAAGTGAAGGCAGCCTTACAGCGGGGCTGTGACTAAGTATTACAATGGTTGCTCTCACTCTTCATTGCCCGACTCACTATGTAAGAAGTGCCTACTGCTAACAGCGAGGTCTGTTATACTCAATGGGGAGATGAACTAAGCAAAATGCACCAGAATTCTCCATGTGCACCAGGTATGAGGCCCAATGGAGCATCTTCAGACTGCTTGGACTGCAAGTTTATGTTGTCTAAGTGTTACAGAGGATTAGTAAATCTGTTCCATATTGCAGAATCACCATATAATGGAATGTTTTCTGATAAACCGCATGAAAGTTCACCATAATCAATATATCTGCAGGCTGTTATGTAATGGGTGCACTATATCCTTGTTAATAACTAAATAACCTGTCCTATATTATATCTATAGCTACTGTATATAATCTTACATTATAAAAGAATACCATGACAGGTGTATAGAAGTACTAAGGTCTACATGCCACATATTGTACATATTAAAATCTTTCTTGAATTAGAGATGGGTTGACCTCTTTCCACAGCAGGCATTTTTTTTTTGTTTGTTTCTGACTCCCCCCCACCTTCAAAATCACATAACTTATTGTTTCCATTCACAGAGATATATGAGGGCTAAATGTTTGTGGGGCAAATTGTACTTCATTATTATTATTATTATTGTTTATTTATATAGCACCATTAATTCCATGGTGCTTTACATTTGGGGGTTACATACAGTACACAAAATATACAGGTAGATATAATACTAACAGTGACAGACTGGCACAGTGGGATAGAGGGCCCTGCCCGCGAGGGCTTACAATCTATGAGGGAAGGGGAGTAAAGACAGAAGGAGCAGGGGGAGACAGTTCAGATGGTGGTGTGGTGTTATTGGAGGTTGTAGGCCTTCCTGAATAGGTGAGTCTTCAGCGCCTTCTTGAAGCCTGTGATTGTGGGGATCAGTCTTATGTGTCTTGGTAAGGAGTTCCAGAGTATGGGGGATGAACGGGAGAAATCTTGGAGGCGGTTCTGTGAGGAGCAGATGAGGGAAGAGCGGAGTAGGAGGTCATTGGAGGATCTGAGGTTACGTGTCGGCAAGTAGCGGGAGAATGGTTCAGAGAAATATAGAGGGGCCAGGTTGTGGATCGCTTTGAATGTTAACGTTAATAGCTTGAACTCAATTCACTGGGCTATAGGTAGCCAGTGGAGGGACTGGCAGAGGGGAGCAGCCGATGAAGATCGGGGCGTGAGGTGGATTAAGCGAGCAGCGCAGTTTAAGGTGGACTGGAGGGGGGCGAGGGTGTTAGCTGGGAGTCCATGGAGAAGGGTGTTGCAGTAGTCTAGGCGGGAGATTATGAGGGCCTGGACGAGCATCTTGGTAGTTTCAGGGGTGAGGAAGGAGCAGATTCGATGGATGTTCTTGAGCTGGAGGCGGCAGGAGGTGTTGAGGGTTTGAACATGTGACTTGAAAGATAGGTCAGAGTCCAGGGTAACCCCAAGACATTGGGCGTGTGGGACGGGGAAAGTGGGGTTCCGTTAACCTTGATAGATGGGTCAGGTGGAGAGGCCATACGGGGTGGGGTGAAAATGATGAACTCCGTTTTCTCCATGTTCAGTTTGAGAAAGCGGGAGGAGAGGAAGGAGGCTAAAGCCACTAAGCAATCTGGAACTCTGGCCAGCAGGGAGGTAATGTTTGGTCCAGAGATGTATATTTGGGTGTCATCGGCAGAGCAATGGTATTGAAAACCATGAGATTCTATGAGTTGGCCCAGGCCAAAGGTGTAGATGAAGAACAGGAGGGGTCCTAGGACGGAGCCTTGGGGGGCACCTACGGAGAGAGTGCGCGGTGAGGAGGTGGTGTGTGAGTGGGAGACGCTGAATGTGCGGTCGGTGAGGTATGAGGAGATCCAGGAAAGGGCCAGGTCTGAGATGTCAAGGGATGAGAGAATTTCTAACAGGAGAGAGTGGTCAACTGTGTCAAAGGCAGAGGAGAGGTCAAGGAGGAGGAGGACAGAGTAATGGTGCTTGGCTTTGCCAGTAGGAAGGTCATTAGTGACTTTGGCTAGGGCAGTTTCAGTGGAGTGCCATGGTCTGAAGCCTGACTGAAGTCTGTCAAAGAGCAGGTTGGACGAGAGATAGGAGGAGAGTTCTGAGTGGACATGTTGCTCAAGCAGTTTTGAGGCGTACAGGAGAACTGAGATGGGATGATAGTTGGCTGGAGAGGACGGGTCGAGGGACGGTTTCTTAATTATAGGAGTGACAGTGACATGTTTGAAGGCTGAGGGGAAGGATCCATTGGCTAGGGATAGGTTGAAGAGATGGGTTAGAGTCGGAGTAATGACTTCAGTGAGCTTGGGGAGGAGATGTGACTGGATCGGGTCAAGCATGCAGGAGGTGAGGTGGGATTTGGAGATTAGGGAGGAGAGTTTTTCATCAGTGATAGTGGGGAAAACAGGTCAGGGATGAGGAGCAGCAAGTAGTTGGGTAGAGGGGTTGTTGGGGGTGTAGGGTGAGACTGTCTCTGATGGTGTCAATTTTAGTTTTGAAGTAAGAGGCAAAGTCTTCAGCTGAGATCAGTGATGTCAGAGGGGGGGCGGGAGGACGGAGGAGGGAGTTGAAGGTGGAGAATAGCTGTTTGGGGTTGCGAGAGAGTGCAGATATGAGTGTGGTGAAGTAGACCTGCTTTGCGGAGGTGAGTGTGTTCTTAAATGTGAGAACTGCCTCTTTGTAACTGAGGAAGTCTTCCTGGGAGTGGCTTTTCTTCCAGAGGCGTTCTGCAACCCACGAGGCACATCTCAGTTTTTTAGTCAGGTCAGTGTGCCAGGGTTGTCTATTGATTGGTCGGGCTCTGGTGTATGTGTAGGGGGCCACAAAATCAAGGGCTGAGGTGATGGTGGTATTATAGAAGGCAGCAGTGGCATCTGTGTCCTGGAGTGAGGATATGTCAGCGAGTGGTAGGAGAGAGTCTGAGAGGGTGCAGGTGTCAAGGCGGTAGAGGTTCCTGCGGGGGCGTGGTGGTTTAGACTTTGGGGTGTCTATTGGAGAGGAGAGGGCAGAGAATGTCAGCAGATTCATACAGGTACCATTTAATATAATGTACTGGGAAGCTGGAAGAATATCCAGAATGGGGTAGAATTGGCGAAAACTACATTTATGCGACTTTCTTATGGGCTTTGTATTTACAGCCTTCAATGTTCAGTCACAAACACATTCATCATTCATTCTATGGATAAATACGATTTCAGGGATACAAATTTATATTGTTTTTTTTAAGTTTTAACCTCTTAAAAAAAATATAAAATTTGCAAAAAAAAAAAAAAAAAAAACCGACATAAATATTAATGTCACTTTTCTGTTGAGGTGCCCATACTTTTGCACTGGTCAAATTTTGGTTTAATGCATATTGCACATTTTCTGTTAGTACAATAAACCTCATTTCAATCCTGAAATATTACTGTGTCCATCAGTTATTAGATATATCAAACTGAAATGGCTGTTGCAAACACCAAAATATTTAGAACAAAAAATGATTAAGATTAATAGGGGTGCCCAAACTTTTTCATAGGACTATATATATATATATATATATATATATATATATATATATATATATATATATAAACTACTAATAAATGTGAAAGTATGTTTGTTTGGATGTTTGTGTGTTTGGATGTTTGTTCCTCAATCACGCAAAAACTGCTTAACCGATTTGGCTCAAATTTTCAACAAACATAGTTCCTAGGCAGGATTGAACGATAGGCTACTTTTCGTCACAATCGCAGACATACGTTTTTGCCAGGACCCCCACAGAACCACAACTCATACCACCAGCTCTGCAATCCCACACACTTTTTAGCATAGCAAGCCACAAACTCCCTATTGCCCTCTAGGGCCTAGCTCCTAGGAGGCCGAGGCCGGGGTTGCGGGGGTGGGTGCAAAGGGGGGGGGGGGGGTTGGAAAGGGGACGCAATGACACCTAGACGGGCGAACGGATGTGGCTCAAATTGCGCACATACATACTTTGGGTCCCGGATTGAACGATAGGCTACATGGAATTCCCGTACATTACCGCAATTCACTCCTGTGACCGATGCTTTTCACTTTTGAATTTGCAGCAGGACCTGGGATACTGTAGGACCTGGGATGAAGTCATCCCAGCTCCATCAGCAGCTCACCTGGATGGGTGCTGCTTCTCTATGTGGGCGGAGCTATCGGCCGGCCGGCATCCACAAGAACATGGCGGCTCTCAGAGATCCAGAGCGTCCTGAACCAGCGCCCGTACTCTGGGGCAGCGAGTAGTGTGTACGCTGCCCCGCCTGTGTGGGCTTACCACAGGACCGCAGTGCCGGACAGGGGGTCGCCTGCGCCGCGGTCTGGAACGCCGGTTCGGTCTGCTGTCCCGTGGCGGCTGCGGCCTCTGGACTCTGCATGTCTGTCGGGGATGTCGCTGATGTCTTCTCAGGGCTATCTAAAGTGTCATTCGGCTGCAGGAGAAGGGTTGTGACGACAGGCGAGTTAGGGGACTTTGAGAAGGGAGAGGAGTGGGGTGTTGGGAGTGAGGAGGTTGCCGGTCCAGTGGGGGACATGGGAATGGGGGGGCCTGGGCATGTAAACAATGGGGCCCCTGGAAGGGGGACGGGGACAGGGCCGCCACAGCGCCCACAGACTGAATGGGGGCACATGGCTTGCCGCGGGAGGGGGGCCCTCATAGGCACCCCTGTAACATCGGTGCACTGGAAGCCCGGGGTTTGGTGAGGCCGTGGGCACAGGTTGGTGGGGGGAAAGGTGACACAGGGTCTGGGGGGGGGGGGGAAAGGGGTCACTGGGTAGGTAAGACAGGGAAGGGGGCATGGGTGGTGGGAAAAAGGGGGCACGGGATAGGAGAAAGAAGCGAGCACATGAGGGAGTGGGTAGGAAAAAAGGGGGTTGGCGGGCGCCAGGGGGGAGATGAGGAAAAGGGAACCCCTGTGGACACAAGGCAAAGGAAGAAGCCTGCGCGGCGCTACAAGTGGGTCGCGCAGGGGGTCAGGGTTCCGTGGACGAAGTCGCGGGTACTGCGTATATATATACTGTATATATATAGTAAAATTTCTTGGAGTCGCCATATTCTGAAACATCCTCGTCTGGCCTCTTCCAGTGAGGCTAGCAATGTATAGCAGTTTATTCTGTTGATGCACAACTACTGGGCCTCCTTTTATTATATTCAGGGTTCTGAACAGACCTCAGAGTATAATAGTTATTCATGGGTGATGAATCCTAAAAGTTTTAGGTTTAGGTGAAAAAATTGGGGTCAAATCCATTTCAGTGTGAATTGGTTCACTCATCTGTAATTACTGCCTTTATAGGACCAGTTTACTAATGAAAGTCCAGCCATAAGTAATAGCAAGGACACAACATGCATGTACAGTATTTATTATAAGAGGTTACCACTGTACAAGGGGCATATCCAGTGTCAGACTAAAGTATTGAGTAATTGGGTGGACGCCAGAGAACCAGGAGGGTTCACAGCTGTGTAATGTACCAGCCCCTAGAGATTATGGTAGTACTGGCTGCCAATACTCCCAGAGTCTTGTCTTACTGCATGTCTACAAGATCCCCCAAGAAGAGAGAGAGCTTGAAGCAGAGAAGAATGAGCTTGATCGAGTGTGCAGCTGCCATATGGGTGCCAGACATAGTTATACATGTCTCATGCACAATCCTGGAGCTTGGTGGAAAAGAGAAGATAGACTAAGTCTGGACACCACATTATTTGATTTTTGTCATTTATGGTCGCCCTATTCGCTCTTAATTTCTAATGTCATTGATTGATAAATAGAACGCCCTCTCATTTCCTTAAAGGGGCTTTCCAGGACTAGGTCATCAATTGACCCCAGTGGGACCCCTAGCAATCAGCTTTTTGAAGCAGGAGCAGTTCTCCTTCCGGTTCACAGGCCATGTGACACCATGGTCATCAGTCACATGGTCTGTTCACAGCACAACACAGTCCCATTTCAATGAACGGGCTGAGCTGCAATACCAAAGATATCCAATATACAAATGTACGGTGCAGTGCTTGGTAAGTGGTGAAGAAGCCACAGCTCTCAGCAGAACTTTGCAGCCTCTTCAAATAGCGGATCAACAGGGGTCTAAGGTGTCACAAGTAGCACTAGTATGATGCCCTTGACTTGAATGGGAAAGTGCTACAGCTCCATGCACAGTGCACAGGGGCAATAAATGGGTTACAGGGTAACACAGCCACTGTGTCTTCATTACTGTCATTATTGGACATCCACCTGCCATGATATGATGATGAATCCTAACAATATGCCATCATTATATGACAAAAAAACCTTACCTGTATTCAACCACAATATCACCAAACTTCTTTGGTTGTCCACTATAAACTACACTAAGCTGATCACAGGTCATCCTACTGTGGACACCACCATCACTACTGATATAAAGCATTACTGCATGTCCAACCATTGAGCCTTTTGTATAATGCATGTATGAATCAGATTTTACAAAGCAAGAGCCCATTTTTTATATCCACTCTACTTTAGCTTATTGATGGGGGTCTTGAACATGGGAACCTTCTGTCTCCACTTTCAACCTAGAATGTCCTAGAAGGGATCTTGCAATGCATAAACTACTAGAATAGGTTGAAAACTAAAGCTTAGGAACGGCACGGGGAGGCTCCAAGAATGAATGGAATAATGTCCTGTCATTGAATTAAGAAACCAAAAGTATACTATATAGTAAAAGCGCTATTTGTATAGTGTGGAGAAGTGCGGCATTATGCAGCTCCCAATACATTATTCCCACCAAACCGCACACAGGCATTAGGCAGTACAGTGATGGGGATGTGATGGTGTGAATGAAGCTGGCAATGACACCCTCGGGGCACATCCTGGTGGCGCTCTTCTGGCTGATGTAGATTAGCTAGGGAGCCCTTGATGTTAAGTGCAAATAAATAAATAAACAGGTATAGCTCACCGTACTCTTTACATCAAAGAAATAATGCTACATATCCAGGAATGACATGGAGGCTCTGTCACATGGGGAGGGTGCAGGAATGGCATTTCTCCGCTATCATGTTGATCCTTTCCTGTGGTTACTCTGGTGGGGACAAAACCACTTCTCAAAGTTTCTTTGAGCTCTTGGGTTATACAATGCAGCTCACTTTGTGGACAATGGGAGGACCATAGCCTTGATGGTCTTCAATGTCTGCAGTGGAGGTCTTCTTAAAGTGTCAGACTGGGGTGTATGCCATACAACTATATGAAAATATTACCTGACACATATTTGAAAATTCCTAAAATGTTGTCAACATACATTTGTTCAGTATTATCTTGCTGCCTAGCTGTTGTAACTGATTGTGTCTGTCCTGGGGTCCTGTCGGTAGCCTGTGGCCTGTCTCTTGCCTACATCTAGGGCCCTTTTATCTCTGTGACTCAGGGATACATGCTCACACAGCAACAGATCTCAGGCAGAAAGACACTGCAAGATGATAGGTGATTGTGGCCCCTATAGTGCACTTAAGAAGGTCAGGGGGTGAAGGATACTAGTAGGCCTGATTTTGCATCTAGATATCTTCTCAACCATCCATATAAAAATAAACTGGGAGGCTTTTTAAATAATCTACCCAGGCCAACGTGAATTGTGGCCCATCAGGCTTAGGGGCTAGTTGCGTAACTACCGTGGTAGCAGTGGTAGCAGCTGCCACAGGGCCCAGGACATTAGGGGGCCCGGCGACAGCCACTACCCCTGCGTTTTTTTTCTTTTTTTAATAGGCTGTTACTGGCTGGAGTTACACCAGCGGGTAACGGACCCTATTTACTTACCGATCCTGGCAGGGGCCGGGATTGGTAAGTGACGCCATGGGCCCCACAAGCACTATTATACTCGGGGGTCTTTTCGGACCCCCAAGTATAACGATCGGAGGCCCGGGAGAGGTAAGATAACATAAAAAACTGTGTTACTTACCTCTCCAGGCTCCGGGAAGGCTTTGGCCTACTTGCGTGACGTCATAAGACCCACGATGCAGGGCTCCAATCACTTGACGTCCCGGAAGATAGCCGACAGCGACAGAGAATACAGGGGAGTTGGGAGATAGGTAAGTAACAGTACTGTAGTTTGTTAACCCTTTCATCGCCAGGCACGTACGCTATACGTGCTCCCAAGGTGGCACTTCAGTAGCGGAGGACGTAGTTACTACGTCCTCCCTACTAATGCCGATATCTCTGGACTGCATCAACATATCTTGATGCTTTAAAATGCATTTTAAAGAAGAGAATCTCATCTTTAAAATGATACCAGGAACTTGATGATTTTACTTACAGTTTTGTAGTGATTCACTGTTGAAAACACTATTTGGCATTGAGATCCAACTGCAGATCTCAATTCCCGACAGCGTTTCAACAGTGAATTGCTCCAAAACTGTACATCCAATCATTGAGTTCTTGATATTTTAAAGATGGGATTCTCCTCTTTAAAATGCAATTGAAATCATCAAGATATGTTGATGCAGTCCAAAGATATAGAGCTCCATAGTGTCCCCCCCCCTCCTGTCTAAGCAAGCAATTTGCGATCTCTAACAAGAAAGGGAGAGGGACACGAGCAGTTCAGCAGAGACAGAGAAACGATCAGACTCTCTGCATAACTTGTATGTGACAGCAGGAGGGGGGTGGCAGGGACTCTATTGTCCCTATTAACCCTTCTCCTGCCAATCAGAGCGTATACTATACATTTGTCTCTGATTGTCACATACAGTTATAATGTAATTCCCCCCTGAGCTTTACTAGTGGGGTATTCTTATGTTATACCTCCTGAACATAACCAGGAAGTTTATTGGCGCTGTGACCCAGACGTTTACCATTGTCCAGGTCGCAGCGCCAAAAAAAAAAAGTCGCACCAAACACTTACACAACATATACATAAAGTCACAAATAAAGTTTACATTTCACCCAATCCCTGTCCTGTCTATACCTGAGCTTTCTACAGTAAAATACGCCTCTACTGATATCCGTTACACACTAAAATAATACTAATAACGGTTATCACTAGAGATGAACGTATAGTTTGCTAAAATTTTTATAGGGGGATGGAAAATAACATTTTTGTGTAAAGTCCTATTTAATTTGCATGCACAAAATGGGATGGCGCATTTCTGCGATTTTGGCGATTCTTTAACACCCGCCCCTGTAAATATATACATGTGTGGTATGTATGAACTCCTCACATATTGCAGTTTTATGTACAGTACATTATGTTTGCAGAAATGGATTTCTTGAGCCGCACTTTAGTGGCAAATTTGAATTTTTGCGCAATTTTTGCTAGCAATCTCTGTTTGCCGCAAAGTTGAATGAAGGTGCTTATATATAAACTATTAAATTGTGTTTTTATATACGGTATGCTGTGTACTCTGAAAAAAGTTAGATTTTGGTATCACAGACACAGTTTGGTAGGTGCAGTATAGCTTTTTAACATATTAGTGAACAACAGCAAAATCCTGCTTGTTTTCTGTATTCGTGTTTTTGGGAGTCCGAGCTCTTGTTGTAGTTGATGTTTTCGGTACATATAGTATATTTACACATTGTATACACCTTAAGCTATTATTTTAAAAGTATTTTGTATATGAATCTGAGATTGAACATGAGTTTTAGGTGCAAATATGTGTTTTAGCGTATTTTTTCAAAAAATTATTTGTGTTGGTCGCAAAGTTGCATGAAGGTGGATGTGGCTATTGATGACCCATTAAGACATTTGTAATCTTCAGGTTGTCTACTTTCAAAAAATATATAGGGTTTAGGGGTTCATTTACTTTTCATGGTGTGTAATCCCTACATTTTATATGATGATACTTTTTTAACATTTCCAGCTTCAAAGCAGATTTTTGTTCCTTCCAGTTCTAGTGATTTTCTGAAGACACGTGCACGCGGGTTCAGGCCATAGTGATATGTATGAACTCTGCACATGTTGAACTTTTATTTTTAGGAGGTTTTGGTGCATTTAATTTTTTGTTTGGTTTCCGCTTTTAACAACTAATATACATTTATTTGCATTTTTTCATAAAACATTCACTTTAAATCAAAATTGCATGAAGGTGCCAGTTCGTATATAGTACCAAGTGGCATTCTGACAATGCTGCAGGTGTGTACTTTAAGAAAATATATAGGTATGGGGGTTTGGATGCTTTTTTAATGTTGCAATTTAGGTTTGATTTGTCCATCTTAAAACTGTGAAAATTGCTCTGGCTACTGGAGGTGCAAAATTTCCAGAGACCCTTGGCAGCGAAAAGGTTAAGTTTGTATCCATCTGGATCTCCGATTATTATACTCTGGGGTCTGAAAAGACCCCAGAATATAATAATTGTCCATGGGTTTCCACTATGGGACATAATACTGTGTGCAGGGGCCACTATGGGAACATAATACTGTGTAGTGGGGCCAGTATGGGGACATAATACTGTGTAGTGGGGCCATAATACTGTGTACTAGGGCCAGTATGGGGCATAATCCTGTGTACTGGGGCCACTATGGGAGATAATACTGTGTACTGGGGCCAGTATGGGGACATAATATTGTGTAATGGGGCCAGTATGGGGACATAATATTGTGTACTGGGGCCACTATGGGGACATAATACTGTGTGCAGGGGCCAATATGGGGTATTATAGTGTGCGCAGAAATGCGCGCAGGGGAGGGGGGCCAGCGGCGGTAGGGGTCAGTTGGTCGAGATCTTCAGCGTCAGTCGGGAAGGGGGGCCATATCAAAAGTTCGCCACGGGGCCCCGCCATTCCTAGTTACGCCACTGTTAGGGGCCCATCAGGGAATTCACCTGTGGGACAGTCTGAACCTATCTTCTCATAAGAAAAGAAACTAGAAATTCAGCAAACTTCTTCAAGCCTACGCTATGGGCAGCCTGTCTGAGGTTGTCTGGTCTTACTGCCACGTACTACTAAGCACAACGGCCCTCTACCTCTACCATGGTTATGTAGTACCTTAGCTCCACCTAACTTTTAGAACAAGTGCTGAAGAAACGCTGCTCCTGTTTACAAATGTCGTAGCATCTTAAAAGGTGTGATCCCTTCTTAAAGGCATTATGAAATTCACTGTAAAGAAGTAGAAAATACTAGGTAACAGTATTAAACATGTAAGTGAGCAACATTAGTCCAAGTACATGGTGATACTTTGGTTGGAGCATTTGTAACCATCTGTAGGTAAACCTGATACATTAGGCCCCACCCCCAGTGCACTTACAGACTGATTTGCACATCTGTATTAAGATGACAATCGCTGCATTGCTTCATTAGATAATGCCCACAAAGGTATATTTCTACACCAATAAAAGGCCCCTATAAACACAAGTTATTGGCTTGGGAGGAGCTCACAGACTCCCTTTGATATAATAAGTACTTCTACATTAATAGATAAGAAAAATCTATATAGTAAACAGCTGAGCCTTGGAGGAAAAACCTCATCCAGTTAATACACGCAAGGATTGGGATGCACCGGAAATATTTTTATCCAGAGGTATGTTTTAAAGAGATATGCCCAGCAGAGAATCACAACTAATAACATTTTAGCGTAAAGCAATTAATCCGGTGTCAATGTGATGGATTATGCCATGACTTTAGACTTCACCCCATTAGAGAAAAAGAAAAACAGTTGTTTGAGACACCTCATAGACTCTTCTAGTGTCAGCAGAGCTGACTGAATAAAGTCTATTGTAAGAGACATGACTCTCTGCAATTACATTGGGCTTATTCCATTTAATGCTGCCTGTGTTATGGTTTTCACATTTATATGTACTGTTCAAGTGTAACGATGATAAATGTTCTGATCTTATATAAGATATAACACTTCAAGTGTTGGTAAAATGACCAGTACAGTAAGACGGTGGCCTTAGGACAACTGCAGGGCCTGAACATTGAGACCCATGAGATGGATGGCATATCTCATCCAAGATGTAATGACCTTGAATCTGTACAGTGGGCAATGTATGTAGTGACCTTGAGCAAATAGACAATAATAATGTAGTGTCCCACTGGGAGTGCTATAAAAGGTTGGGGCGTTACACGTGACCATTCACTACCTCACCAACTCCAAGTCTTGGCATCCTTTAACAGTTGTTACCCCCTTGATTCCGCAACAGTTGTTATTTTTTCTTCTAAGGTACGTTCACACAGAGTTTTTTGCAGGCGGATTTTGAGATAGAATCCTCCTCAAAATCCACCTGCAAAAATGTCTCCCATTTATTTCAAGGGGAGTCACTAGCTTTTTTTTCCCCACTAACGATTTTTTTTCAGCCAGTGGGAAAAAGAAGTGACATGCCTTATCTTCCCACGGCTCGAGAAACGCTCCTGCTTAGACCCATTTATCCAGGCCTATTCAGGAGCATGATGCTGCTACCGGATGCCAAGCTATCCAAGAGAAATTCCAGCTAGGCCACTCCTGCATCAGTCATCAGTCAGGAAATGGGAATAATCCCTGGTTAGCTTGTGGTCAAGAAAGAATTGTGCCACAAGAATGTGAAGATAAGAGTTATATGACCTTCAGAACTACAACCCTGCTTTGCGAAAGACAGGACAGTCCTGCTGATCTTCACCCCTTACTGGAGCAGGATGATCAGAAGTGTTAACAGAGTGCCATGGAGGTGACCGAAAAATGGCAAATTATCAAACTGCACACGCCTCCTGCGCCGCAGCACGCGAGCAGAGG
Organism: Leptodactylus fuscus; assembly: GCF_031893055.1. Lineage (NCBI taxonomy): Eukaryota > Metazoa > Chordata > Amphibia > Anura > Leptodactylidae > Leptodactylus > Leptodactylus fuscus. The sequence continues at coordinate 184,337,259 of NC_134269.1, read as the reverse complement.
GTGGCGCAGAGACCCAAACAGGCAGAGATGTTACAGATATATTAAGTTGTGAAACCGCTATGTGTGTACTGCCATACTGGGGAGAATTATTAACACTATACTGTGACCTCCACTTTATAAGAATAGTGTGTGTCAGATTTTGTTCAAATGCGACTGTGAAGTAGAGAGGGACAGACGTTCTGCCAGGGTTAGCTAGCGATCAGAATTATTTAGGCAGGAATCTTACACCAACAACTCTTATAAGAGCTAAAATAAGATCTACCACTGCTTGAAGATTGTTTGCCGGCTGCTGACGGAGCGTGGTATTTAACCTTCGGCGCTGGGCAGGGACTTCCTTTCGGATCCCCGCCAGCGCCAATGGATTTTCTCCCTCCCTCTTTTGTTTTGCCTTCGCGCTGCTTATTTGTTTGTTGTTTTGTGTTTTTACTCTTGGTTATTTATTGGTTATTTAATGCTGTTTTTGGTTTTATTGTTGTTCTAAGTTCTTTGGTTATTTATTTAATTTTCTTGTTCACTCAGGTGTCACAGCTAACAGGTTGGCAGGACCTTGTATCCTCCCCCGTGTGAAGTCAGTGAGAAGAGGAGAGGCGCATCACCCGCAGAACATCTCACACATGCCCACCCAGGAGGTGGCGGGGCATTCCGGTGACGCGCCTTACGTATTCGTCATGGGGTAGCAGGGTTCTTCTAATTTGTTATATTTAATAAAGCTGTGGCCGACCCCCACAATTTAACCCATACCAGTTGTCATGTGCCTTATTCATACTAGTTTACCCAGGTGACGGGAGGGGAGTTTTGGTGTACATAGGTATTACGCTCAGTCTGTATATACACCATCTGTATATACAATCTTTTTGCAACTAATTTTCCCAAAAGCCCTTGTTAGGGATCCAATTCCGTACCACCTTTTCCCCCAATCTACCTTTCCCATCTCCTGTCCTATATCTGTTGTAAGCTAGGTGTATACTTGCTATACAGTATGCTTGTATGTATATAACATACATAAGTTTGTGCACCCAATATACCTTTCCCATCTCCTGTTCTCTAACTGTTGTAAGCTAGGTGTATACTCGCTATACAGTACTCTAGTACACATCTAACATACAGAGGATTTTGGGCTCTATACAACTTGCCCATCTCCTGTTATATACCTGTTTTGAGCTCAGTATATACTTCTAACGTACAGAGGTATTTGGGCGCTATATACCTTGCCCATCTCCGTTATATACATGTTTTAAGCTCAGTATATAATTCTAACATGCAGAGATATTTGGGCGCTATATACCTTGTCCATCTCCAGTTCTTGTTTTAAGCTCAGTATATACTTCTAACATACAGAGGTATTTGGGCGCTATATACCTTGACAATCTCAAGTTATATACGTGTTTTAAGGAGGAATTGGAAGAGGTGGTGGTGGACGATGGGGCGACCGACCCGAGCTGGACAGGGGTGATGTTTATTGGGGAAAGCAGTGTAGATGTGGAGGCAAGCGCAGCACCAAAAAAGGAGGCATGTCCAGAGGCACAGGACAGTTGCTTCAGAGAAGCCAGGCCAGAGCCAGCAAGGCCCAAGATGTTCCCTGTTCTAGCCACTCACAAAAAACTCCCCCATCTAGGCCATGTTCCATGATGGTGTGGAGATTTTTCAACGTATGCGCGGAGGACAAACTGAGTGCTGCACCATCATGCGCCTCTTCCCAGCAACTCTCCATCTTCCAGGTGTTTGATCGCAGGCAGAAGTACACCGCAAGCCACCCACATGCCCAAGCCTTAAACGGGCACATCTCCAAACTGCTGGCCCTGGAGATGTTGCCATTCAGGCTTGTGGAGACTCAGGCCTTCCGTGACCTGCTGGCAGCTGCAGCACCTCGCTATGCCGTCCCTAGCTGTCACTACTTCTCCCGGTGTGCCGTCCCCGCCTTGCACCAGCACGTGTCCCATAACATCAGGCGGGGCCTGAGTTCCACGCATTGCACTATGGTCCGCTTGACCACCGACATCTCACTCACAGCACACTGGGTGAATGTAGTGGAGGCTGGGACCGCGTCGCAAACTGGGGTGGCTTACCTCCTCTCCCCGCCCAAAATTCCTGGCAGGGGTTCTCACAAACTCTCCTCCTCCGCTGTAACTTCGACTCCAGCTCCAGACTCCAGCTGGAAATGCTGCAGCACTGGCGTGGGGAGAAGTCAGCAGGCCATGCTGAATCTCATCAGCTTGGACGACAGAAAACACACTGCCCCCGAGGTGAGGGATGTCATCCTAGAGGAGATGGCAATGTGGTTTTCGCCACTGCACCTTTTGCCCAGGCATGGTCGTGTGTGATAACGGGCGGAACCTTGTACCCCAATGTGCCTGAGCTACTAGTGAAAGTGCGGTGCTTGTGCGCCCACTTGAGTAAGTCTACAGTAGCCGCTACTAGCCTGAAAACCCTCCAGCAATGCCTACATCTGCCTGAACACCGGCTGTTGTGCAATGTCACCACACGCTGGAACTCAACATCCCATGTGTTGAATAGGGTGTGTGAGCAGCAGAGACCTTTGATGGAGAACCCAAGGGTTCCTCAAAGTCAGCTCTCTCAGTTTGTCAACCATGAGTTGCATCTTTGAGGAGTCCACCAAGAGGGTCAGCTGTGATGACGCATTAGTGAGCATAACCATCCAGCTTCTCTGTCTAATGCGAGAATCCCCCATCTCAATCAGGGATAACGCATTGCACACTGAAGAGTCCGGGATAGGAGCAGACACATCCCAACTAGATACTCAGAGCACACTCCTGTCAGCTTCTCAGCGTGGAATGATGGAGGAAGAGGAGGAGGATGAAGTGGCAGATGATGTCATTCTCACACAGGAGGCTAGCGGGGAAGTTCAGTGTGTCCCATTGGGGCGAAGGGGAGGAGGAAATGGAGAGTGACACTTCCGGTGGGCCATGTTGGGCTGCTTTTCCAGTGACAAACGCATTGTACACATCATGGAGAGCAACCAATACTGGATTTTTGCAATCCTTGACCCCCGGAATAAAAATAACATCTCGTCTTTCATACCGGTAGAGGGGAGGACCAATCGCATAAATGATTGCCACAGGAATATGATGGAAATGTTTCTATCAACCCTCGCTGGCAGCAGAGAGGAGAGTTCCTGTCACCAGGATGGAAAAGTATAGGTGCATTTTGAGTGAGTACCTAGCTGACCACAGCCCTGTCTTCTCCGATACCTCTGCACCCTACACGTATTGGGTGTCGAAGTTGGACCTGTGGCTGGAACTGGCACTTTACTCCTTGAAGGTGCTGTCCTGCCCTGCCGGCAGTGATCTATCTGAAAGGGTCTTCAGCGCAGCCGGTGGCATCATCACCGATAAGCGCATCCGTCTGACAGCTGACAGTGCTGACTGGATGGCCCTGATCAAAATGAACAGCCAATGGATTGACCCAGGATTTGCATCTCCACCAGTGTAAAGCACCCCAACATGAAGTTCCATGTTTCTGCTCCAGCTCACCAGTGCATCCTCCTCCTCCTTCTCCTCCACCATCACCGTTGAAAAACAACATTTAAAACCACCCCATTAAGGCTCACCTCAAGGGCCTAATATTATGCTCTGACAAAGCTCTATTCATACATAGAGCATAATATTAGACTCCTACAAGGCTCAATTCATACCAAGAGCATAATATTATGCTCCTAAAAGCCTGAATTCATCCCGTAGGACCATAATATTATGCTCCTACAATCGTCAATTCATCCCAAGAGCCTAATTGTAACATCTCTGCCTGTTCAGGCCTCTGCGCCACCCTCTGCTCGCATGCAGCGGCGCAGGAGGCGTGTGCAGTTTGATAATCTGCTTAAAGTTTTTAGTTGCACTGTGTGAACATGGCTCTAGTCCTTAATTGGATTTGCACCACACCCGTCTTCTGCCAAGGTTGCCTCTGTTCATTAAGTGTTTGATTTTGTCTTGCCTGTGATTGACAGCTTTCCTTCCTATCAGGTTCAGGGCGGGTTCTTCCTCCCCTATTTAGTCTTGGCTCACAGTCACACTGGTGCCAGTTATTGCCTCTAGATTTCTGGGTTTTCTTGCTGTTATTACTTGTACTCTAATCCTTGACCTCTGGCTTCCCTACTGACAATTCTTTTGGACTCCGTTTTGGCACTGCATCACTCTCCTGTTACCGAACCCTGGCTAGCTGACCTCCCTTTGTTGTTGTTTGTCTTGTCTGCGTTTTGTGTTTCACGTATTCAGGGAGGGATTGTCTTCGTGGTTGTCGCCTATTACCTAGAATAGGGTCTGGCAATAGGAAGGGAAAGTGGGGGGCTTCAGTTTAGGGCTCACTGTCCCTTGTGCCCCTCCCTCCAGGGTTCACCAGCAGCTTCTGGGGAATTATCATCTGCCATTCCCTAACACTAATACTCTGTTACTACAAGGCTCAATTCACCTTAAGAACCTAATACTCTGCTACTATAAGGCTCAACTCACCTCAAGGGCCTCAATCTCTGCTGCTACAAGGCTCAACTCACCTCAAGGGCCCGCTTTTCCCCATCATTGGCCAATATTTATATGGCATGGTGGGAGGAATTATTTATTTACACAGATTCAAATATTTTTTCATCTAATATATGCTGGTACGGCCGCTATATAGATGACCTCCTTTTGGTATGGTCGGGGGACGTAGCGGCCGTGCCAGCTTTCATACAATATATGAACAATAACCATCTAAACCTTAAATTCACACATAATATTCATCAAAAAACAGTAAATTATCTGGATATAAGTTTAATGGGGGATGCTGTTGGAAAAATGGTAGAGAGTAGCCTATATAGAAAACCCAATGATGGCAATACAGTTCTGCATGCCACCAGTAATCATCCCTTCCACACAAAAAAGGCAATTCCTATGGGAGAAATGGTCAGGGTAAGACGATCATGCTCAAATGACAGCAAGTTTCAGGAAGAAGCAAGTAACACAATAAACAGACTCAAAAAACGAGGATATCCAATGTGGTCCCTGAACAGGGCCAAAAATAGAATTGATAATAAGGATAGAGTCTCTTTTCTTCAAGATAGTAACCAAAACAACAACAGAGAAAAGTTTGAAGGTACATATTTCTGCACAAACTACAGTAATAATTACAAACAAATAACAAATATAGTACACAAATATTTACCTATACTTCAACAGGACGAAAACCTTACAGAAATTTTACATAAAGGATGTAGATTCATATCTAGAAAAGGTAAATCTTTGTCTGACATCCTTTCACCCAGTAACCTTCCAAAATTAACAACTAACACCAAGGAAACATGGCTGAACTATCGCGGTTTCCACAAATGTGGAGGAGCGCGGTGTCAGACATGTAGATATGCAAGAAAAACTAGTTTTTTTCTTCAACAAAAACTCTCACAAAAAATATCCAATACAAAGTTTTCTAAACTGCAAATCGGACCATGTGGTATATGTAATCTGGTGTAGTACATGTGACAAGTATTATGTGGGATGCACAACTCGAATGTTTAAAGTCAGAATAGCCGAGCATATAGCGGATATATCCAAGGCTACTTCGGCTAATGTATCAGGTGCATCCAAGCACTTCTTCCAACAACATCAAGGATCTTTGCAAACATTTCAATTTTGGGCGATAGAGCAAGTTGGGAAACCACCCAGAAGAGGGGATTGGCAGAGGAAGTTAATGAAGAGAGAATTTTATTGGATCCTAGAATTAGGGACAAGATTCCCAGCGGGTCTAAATTATAGAACCGATTTGTCATATTTTTACTAACTATACCTTTAACCCCACATAGATGAATAAAGGGTCCATTGGTGAATAAGGTTATGCCCAAAAGTTTATATATTTGAAGGGGGTCTATATAAAAGGAAGAACGAGAATTGTATACAGGAGTCAGACATAGTCCTTATGGTGGACAATACCTTTGGAATAATTTATTATTTTCTTGGTAAAGTGTGATATAATCTAGTGATACACATACTTGGATTCATATTATTTCTCCAATATGCAGTGGCGGATCCAGGCTTTGCGGGGCCCTGGGCAATTGACTTTGGTGGGGCCCTACTTACCGGGGGGTCTGGGGGTCCCCCCCAGGATTTTTTTTAAAACATTAGCCCAAAAAATGCATTTTTGAGGCGTTTTTTTAACTAGTTAGCTGTGCTTGACCAACTTATAAAACTGACCTTATTTGTGTACTATTAGCTGCATTGGGAGCTTGCACACAAGGCCAGTGGCATAGAAGCACCACCAAGCCTCGTGCTTGTAACCCATACCTGTGCGCGCCGCGGCAAGCTTGGCTCCGCCCACTTTTATGTTGACTCCGCCCATTCTCATTCATTTTTCATGTGCTCCCACACAGTATAATCCTCCTACAGTCACCTGTAAATTATATGTCCCCCCTCCATCTCTGTCCCCAGTTTCATGTCCCCCCGTTTCTGCCCAGTTTCATGCCATTCACCCCCTTCATCTGCCCCGTGTCATGCTGTTCTCCCCGCCCCCTTCATTTTCCCCATTGTCATGCTGTTCTCCCCCTTCATCTGCCCCAGTGTCATGCCATTCTCCCTCCCCCTCATTTGCCCCAGTGTCATGCTGTTCTCTCCCCCTTCATCTGCCCCAGTGTCATGCCGTTCTCCCCCCTCCATCTGCCCCCAGTTTCATGGGCCCCCTATATTATGTTCCATCTTAATGTTTAACACACACAAAAAAAAACCACACTCTCCTTCCCTCGCTCCCCCGCCGCTCTCCCCGCAGTCTCACTCTTACACATATTGTAGGCGCGATGTGACGTCATCACATCGCAGCTACAAATGCCGGAGCGCAGCATTAAAGCAGGAGATGAACTTTGACAGCTCCTGCTTTAAACGCCTATGTATTCAGCTCATCGGCGTCCGCCAACCAGGACCATTTTGTTAGGTCCAGGCCGCGACGTGGGGCCCCGCTGGGCGGGTGCCCCAGGTGGTTGCCCGGCTCTGGATCCGCCCCTGTGTAATACCACCCATTTATGAGGACATGACTGGTCTAGGTATAGGACACATATAGGACCTGCTCCATAATTTGCAATTCAATGTGGCCCTAACACACAACCGCAAAAACAATGGCCATGTGTACTGGGCCCATTGAAATATAATAGTACATACTTTTATCCACAATTGAGGATGACGCTAGGTTCACACCTGCGTTCGGGTCTCCGTTCTGTGGTTTCCGTCTTCTGCATGCAAGAAGACGGAAACCACAGACCGGGTCCGACTGTGAGCGTTTTATGCTCTCCGCCGCAAAACCGTTTTTTTAATCCGGACACAGAGTACTGCATATCCGACTCTGTGTCCGGATTTAAAAAAAACGGTTTTGCGGCGGAGAGCTTCCAATGCCATCTGTAGTTGTCATGGGCAACATGATTTAAAGGGGTGCATGCTAATGTTTCTTTAGCTTAAAATTTGTCTTTCTGTCCATACTAATGTAGAGGAAAGAAGGTTTCCAAGTATTTTTCCACTTTCCATAGAGGTTATATTGAGTTTGGAGTGTCTAGTTGATAGGCTGTGATAGTGGGGTAATACTGGGACTTAGGCTTTTTAAATGCCCCCAGACATGCTTCCCCTGCTGTCCCAGTTGCATTGCAGAGGTGTTGGCATCATTTCCTGGGGTGTCATTGTGGACTTGGTGACTCCAATTGGTCGAATTTTGGTTTCCCTGAAACAAGCATGTTTTTCTCATAGACTATAATGGGATTCGATATTCGATCGAATAGTCGAATATTGAGGTCTACTCGAATCGAATTTTTGAATATTTCACTACTCGCTCATCCCTAATAAACATCACATCAATTAAAGGGTTTTCTGACCCCAAATTCATTCCTTTATACTCATAATCTATCCACAGGACAGGTCATCAGTATTTCAGTATGTGATCTGTCGGGGTTCAACAGCCGAACCTCACACAGATCATCTGTACTAGCAGTTTCCGGGTACCAGATGCTGCTAGTGGACAGGATGCCGCACCACTACTATTCAAGTAATAGGAAGTGATACTGCAATTACCCAGAACCAACGATATACAGTGCATGGTGCTGCTGTGCCAGTCCTATTACTTGAATAGTAGTGATGTTGCATCCTGTCCACAAGCAGCTTTCAGGTTGGACTGATGTCCTATCCTATGGACAGGTCATCAGTAGAGATGAGCGAACAATGTTCTATCGAACTCATGTTCGATCGGATATTAGGCTGTTCGGCATGTTCGAATCGAATTGAACACCGCGTGGTAAAGTGCGCCATTACTCGATTCCCCTCCCACCTTCCCTGGCGCCTTTTTTGCTCCAATAACAGCGCAGGGTAGGTGGGACAGGAACTACGACATCGGTGACGTTGAAAAAAGTAGGAAAAACCCATGTTTTTGGCTGCCGAAAACATGTGACCTCTAATTTAAAAGAACAGCGCCGCCCAGGTTCGCGTCATTCTGAGCTTGCAATTCACTGGGGACGGAGGTTTCCGTCCAGTTAGCTAGGGGTTAGATTCTGGGTAGGCAGGGACAGGCTAGGATAGGAAGGAGAAGACAACCAACAGCTCTTGTAAGAGCTAAATTCCAGGGAGAAGCTTGTCAGTGTAACGTGGCACTGACAGGCTCAATCGCCGCAACCCAGCTTTCCCAGGATCCTGAAAGGAATACACTGACAGTGTATTCCCGTATACCCCATATATACACCCCAAATCCCCGTTCCAATGGTGTGCCCCCCCACCTTCACCCCAGAAATACCCTGCAAGTCCCCTAGCAATAGAATTGGGGCTATATACACCCACTATTTTTGCTACTGCCATATAGTGCCATTGTCTGACTGGGAATTCAAAGAATATATTGGGTTTACAAATACCCTCATTTCTTGCTACTGCCATATAGTGCCATTGTCTGACTGGGAATTCAAAGAATATATTGGGGTTACAAATACCCTCATTTCTTGCTACTGCCATATAGTGCCATTGTCTGACTGGGAATTCCAGGAATATATTGGGTTTACAAATACCCTCATTTCTTGGTACTGCCATATAGTGCCATTGTCTGACTGGGAATTCCAGGAATATATTGGGTTTACAAATACCCTCATTTCTTGCTACAGCCATATATAGTGCCATTGTCTGACTGGGAATTCAAAGAATATATTGGGGTTACAAATACCCTCATTTCTTGCTACTGCCATATAGTGCCATTGTCTGACTGGGAATTCAAAGAATATATTGGGGTTACAAATACCCTCAATTCTTGCTACTGCCATATATAGTGCCATTGTCTGACTGGGAATTCCAATAATATATTGGGTTTACAAATACCCTCATTTCTTGCTACTGCCATATAGTGCCATTGTCTGACTGGGAATTCAAAGAATATATTGGGTTTACAAATACCCTCATTTCTTGCTACTGCCATATAGTGCCAGTTTCTGACTGGGAATTCAAAATGCGCAAGGCTCCCGGAAAGGGACGTGGATGAGGCCGTGGGCGAGGTCGGGGGAATGGTTCTGGGGAGAAAGGTAGCAGTGAAGCCACAGGGCGTCCCGTGCCTACTCCTGTGGGGCAGCAAGCATTGCGCCACTCCACAGTGCCAGGGTTGCTTGCCACATTAACTAAACTGCAGGGTACAAACCTTAGTAGGCCCGAGAACCAGGAACAGGTCTTGCAATGGCTGTCGGATAACGCTTACAGCACATTGTCCAGCAGCCAGTCAGACTCTGCCTCCTCTACTCCTATTACCCAACAGTCTTGTCCTCCTTCCTCCCAAAATTCCCAAGCTTCACAGAACAATAACCCCAACTGTCCCTGCTCCCCAGAGCTGTTCTCCGCTCCTTTCATTGTCCCTCAACCTGCCCCTCCACGTCGCGATTCCACGAACCTAACAGAGGAGCATCTGTGTCCAGATGCTCAAACACTAGAGTCTCCTCCATCTCCGTTCGATTTGGTGGTGGATGACGAGCAACCCACCCTCATCGACGACGATGTGACGCAGTTGCCGTCAGGGCATCCAGTTGACCTGCGCATTGTGCGGGAGGAGGAGATGAGACAGGAGTTGGAAGAGGAAGTGGTGGATGATGAGGACACTGACCCGACCTGGACAGGGGGGATGTCAAGCGGGGAAAGTAGTGTGGATGTTGAGGCAGGTGCAGCACCAAAAAGGGTAGCTAGAGGCAGAGGCAGAGGTCAGCAGCTTAGGCGAAGCCAGGCCACACCCGGAATCTCCCAAGATGTTCCAGTTCGTACCCAGCCCCGAAAAACTCCCACCTCGAGGGCACGTTTCTCGAAGGTGTGGAGTTTTTTCAAGGAATGCGCCGAGGACAGATATAGTGTTGTCTGCACAATTTGCCTCTCGAAATTGATTAGGGGCTCTGAGAAGAGCAACCTGTCCACCACTTCAATGCGCCGTCATTTGGAATCCAAGCACTGGAATCAGTGGCAGGCAGCAACGGCAGGACAAAGGCCGCCTGCCGTTCACGCCACTGCCTCTGCCTCTGCCTCTGCCACTGCTGACTGTGCTGGCGATGCACTCCAGAGGACGAGCCAGGACACCACTTCATCTGCCTCCGCCACTTTGTTGACTTCTTCCTCATCCTCCCCTGTTCCTGTCTTATCTCCTTCTCCTGCACCATCAAAGGCACCATCAGGCGCTTCTTTACAACAACCCACCATCTCTCAGACACTGGAGCGGCGGCAGAAATACACCGCTAACCACCCACATGCGCAAGCCTTGAACGCCAACATCGCTAAACTGCTGGCCCAGGAGATGTTGGCGTTCCGGCTTGTTGAAACTCCCGCCTTCCTGGACCTGATGGCAACTGCGGCACCTCGCTATGCCGTCCCTAGCCGTCACTACTTCTCCCGGTGTGCCGTCCCTGCCTTGCACCAGCACGTGTCACTCAACATCAGGCGGGCCCTTAGTTCCGCGCTTTGCACAAAGGTCCACTTGACCACCGACGCGTGGACAAGTGCATGCGGACAGGGACGCTACATTTCACTGGGGACGGCACACTGGGTAAATGTAGTTGAGGCTGGGACTGCTTCCCAAACTGGCCCGGTGTACCTCGTCTCCCCGCCTAACATTCCTGGCAGGGACACGAGAAGAACACCCCCCTCCTCCTCCTCCTCCACCGCCTCCTCCTCCGCCACCGCCTCCTCCTCTGCTGTTAGATTGACCCCAGCTACGAGTTGGAAACGTTGCAGCACTGGCGTTGGTAGACGTCAGCAGGCCGTGCTGAAGCTGATCAGCTTGGGGGACAGACAGCACACTGCCTCCGAGGTGAGGGATGCCCTCCTCGATGAGACGGCAATATGGTTTGAGCCGCTGCACCTGGGCCCAGGCATGGTCGTTTGTGATAACGGCCGGAACCTGGTAGCAGCTCTGGAGCTTGCCGGACTCCAACATGTTCCATGCCTGGCCCACGTCTTCAACCTAGTGGTGCAACGTTTCCTAAAGAGCTACCCCAATGTTCCAGAGCTACTGGTGAAAGTGCGGCGCATGTGCGCCCACTTTCGCAAGTCGACAGTAGCCGCTGCTAGCTTAAAATCTCTCCAGCAACGCCTGCATGTGCCACAACACCGGCTTTTGTGCGACGTCCCCACACGCTGGAACTCAACGTTTCAGATGTTGAATAGAATGGTTGAGCAGCAGAGACCTTTGATGGAATACCAGCTACAAAACCCTAGGGTGCCACAAAGTCAGCTGCCTGAGTTTCTCATCCATGAGTGGCCATGGATGAGAGACCTTTGTGACATCCTACGGGTGTTTGAGGAGTCCACAAGGAGGGTGAGCTCTGAGGATTCGATGGTGAGCCTTACAATCCCGCTCTTGTGTGTTCTGAGAGAATCCCTGATTGACATCAGGGATAACTCAGATCACACAGAGGAGTCAGGGATAGCATCCGATCCATCACAGCTGGAGAGTAGGTCCACACATCTGTCCGCTTCATCGCGTTTAATGGAGGAGGAGGAGGAGGAAGAAGAGTTGTCCGATGATGTGATGGTGATACAGGAGGCTTCCGGGCAACTTCGAATCGTCCCATTGTTGCAGCGCGGATGGGTAGACATGGACGATGAGGAGGAAATGGAGATTGAACTTTCCGGTGGGGCCAGAGGAGTCATGCCAACTAACACTGTGGCAGACATGGCTGAGTTCATGTTGGGGTGCTTTACAACCAACAAGCGTATTGTCAAAATCATGGAGGACAACCAGTACTGGATCTTTGCTATCCTTGACCCCCGGTATAAAAACAACATCTCCTCTTTTATTCCGGTAGAGGGGAGGGCCAATTGCATCAATGCTTGCCACAAGCAATTGGTGCAGAATATGATGGAGATGTTTCCAGCATGTGACGTTGGCGGCAGGGAGGGCAGTTCCTCCAGTAGGCGACCAAGTTCTCACCGGTCCACACAAACGAGGGGCACACTGTCTAAGGTCTGGGACACCTTGATGGCACCCCCTCGCCAAAGTGCCGCCACGGAGGGTCCTAGTGTCACCAGGCGTGAGAAGTATAGGCGCATGTTGCGGGAATACCTTTACGACCACAGCCCTGTCCTCTCCGACCCCTCTGCGCCCTACACGTATTGGGTGTCGAAGTTGGACCTGTGGCTTGAACTTGCCCTATATGCCTTGGAGGTGCTGTCCTGTCCTGCCGCCAGCGTCCTATCTGAGAGGGTGTTCAGTGCAGCTGGTGGCATCATCACTGACAAGCGCACCCGTCTGTCAGCTGAGAGTGCCGACCGGCTCACTTTGATAAAAATGAACCACCACTGGATAGAGCCTTCATTTTTGTGCCCACCTGTGTAAAGCACCCCAACATGAAACTCCATGTCTGTGCTCAACCTCTCCAATTCCTCCGCATCCTCATACTCATCCACCATAAGCGTTGCACAATTCTGCTAATACTAGGCTCCCTCCACCCTGATTTCCCCCAACTCTGCTGGTTAGAGGCTCCCTCCACCCTAATTTCCCCCAACTCTGCCGGTTAGAGGCTCCCTCCACCCTGATTTCCCCCAACTCTGCTGGTTAGAGGCTCCCTCCACCCTGCTTTTCCACAACTCTGCTGGTTAGAGGCTCCCTCCACCCTGATTTCCCACAACTCTGCTGGTTAGAGGCTCCCTCCACCCTGATTTCCCACAACTCTGCTGTTTAGAGGCTCCCTCCACCATGAATTGGTCCAAACTGGGGTTTTTAGAGGCTCCCTCCACCATGAATTGGTCCAACTGGGCTGTTTAGAGGCTCCCTCCACCGTGAATTTGGCCAAACTGGGGTTTTTAGAGGCTCCCTCCACCATGAATTGGTCCAAACTGGGGGTTTTAGAGGCTCCCTCCACCATGAATTGGTCCAAACTAGGCTGTTTAGAGGCTCCCTCCACCATGAATTGGTCCAAACTGGGGTTTTTAGAGGCTCCCTCCACCATGAATTGGTCCAAACTGGGGGTTTTAGAGGCTCCCTCCACCATGAATTTGCCCAAACTGGGCTGTTTAGAGGCTCCCTCCACCATGAATTTGCCCAAACTGGGCTGTTTAGAGGCTCCCACCACCATGAATTGGTCCAAACTGGGGGTTTTAGAGGCTCCCTCCACCATGAATTGGCCCAAACTGGGCTGTTTAGAGGCTCCCTCCACCATGAATTTGCCCAAACTGGGCAGTTTAGAGGCTCCCTCCACCATGAATTGGTCCAAACTGGGCTGTTTAGAGGCTCCCTCCACCATGAATTGGTCCAAACTGGGGTTTTTAGAGGCTCCCTCCACCATGAATTTGGCCAAACTGGGGTTTTTAGAGGCTCCCTCCACCATGAATTGGTCCAAACTGGGCTGTTTAGAGGCTCCCTCCACCATGAATTTGCCCAAACTGGGCTGTTTAGAGGCTCCCTCCACCATGAATTTGGCCAAACTGGGGTTTTTAGAGGCTCCCTCCACCATGAATTGGTCCAAACTGGGCTGTTTAGAGGCTCCCTCCACCATGAATTTGCCCAAACTGGGCTGTTTAGAGGCTCCCTCCACCATGAATTTGGCCAAACTGGGGTTTTTAGAGGCTCCCTCCACCATGAATTTGCCCAAACTGGGCTGTTTAGAGGCTCCCTCCACCATGAATTGGTCCAAACTGGGGTTTTTAGAGGCTCCCTCCACCATCAATTGGTCCAAACTGGGGTTTTTAGAGGCTCCCTCCACCATGAATTTGGCCAAACTGGGTTTTTTAGAGGCTCCCTCCACCATGAATTGGTCCAAACTGGGCTGTTTAGAGGCTCCCTCCACCATGAATTGGTCCAAACTGGGCTGTTTAGAGGCTCCCTCCACCATGAATTTGGCCAAACTGGGGTTTTTAGAGGCTCCCTCCACCATGAATTGGTCCAAACTGGGGTTTTTAGAGGCTCCCTCCACCATGAATTTGGCCAAACTGGGGTTTTTAGAGGCTCCCTCCACCATGAATTGGTTCAAACTGGGGGTTTTAGAGGCTCCCTCCACCATGAATTTGCCCAAACTGGGCTGTTTAGAGGCTCCCTCCACCATGAATTTGGCCAAACTGGGGTTTTTAGAGGCTCCCTCCACCATGAATTGGTCCAAACTGGGCTGTTTAGAGGCTCCCTCCACCATGAATTGGTCCAAACTGGGGTTTTTAGAGGCTCCCTCCACCATGAATTGGTCCAAACTGGGGGTTTTAGAGGCTCCCTCCACCATGAATTTGCCCAAACTGGGGGTTTTAGAGGCTCCCTCCACCATGAATTTGCCCAAACTGGGCTGTTTAGAGGCTCCCTCCACCATGAATTTGCCCAAACTGGGCTGTTTAGAGGCTCCCTCCACCATGAATTGGTCCAAACTGGGGGTTTTAGAGGCTCCCTCCACCATGAATTGGTCCAAACTGGGGGTTTTAGAGGCTCCCTCCACCATGAATTTGCCCAAACTGGGCTGTTTAGAGGCTCCCTCCACCATGAATTTGCCCAAACTGGGCTGTTTAGAGGCTCCCTCCACCATGAATTGGTCCAAACTGGGGGTTTTAGAGGCTCCCTCCACCATGAATTTGCCCAAACTGGGCTGTTTAGAGGCTCCCTCCACCATGAATTTGCCCAAACTGGGGTTTTTAGAGGCTCCCTCCACCATGAATTGGTCCAAACTAGGGTTTTTAGAGGCTCCCTCCACCATGAATTGGTCCAAACTAGGGTTTTTAGAGGCTCCCTCCACCATGAATTGGTCCAAACTCTGCTGGTTAGAGGCTCAATCCACCCTGATTTTCAAAACAAATGTTGGTGCCAACCTCAACTTACTACAAGGGCCAAATTCACTGCTGATGACAAGCTCTCCTCACTCCAAGTGCCAAATACACGTTTCAAGGTGTTTTCCTACTTTCAGAGAGGTGGTATTGAGTGTGTAAAGTGTGTAGTTGTTAGGCTGTGATGTTGGGGTAATAGAGGGTCTTTGGTGTGTTAGATGCCCCCAGACATGCTTCCCCTGCTGTCCCAGTTGTATTCCAGAGGTGTTGGCATCATTTCCTGGGAGGAAAACAACCATATCCACTAATGAATATAAAAATATATTTTTATTACTATCCAAATTAAAAAAGTATTCACATGGACATACAATAACATATTACATAAATAACACAAAGTAAACGGGATAAACCGTGAGGTTTATAAGTGCCAGCAAGCCAGAGTGATGTTGGTGAAACAAAAGCATAAACCTTAGAGTCAGTTTTTAGCCATGGGCAGGGCAACAGAGGGTTTAGTTGAATAGTATAAGTACACACACATATGCCATAACAAGACAACTAGTCCATTAATATGTAAAGTTACACATGGCATAATAGTCAACAGTCAAATGACTCAACCTTAGCCCTAAGTGCCCACATATGAACAAAAATATGCCTTAGCTCACCTTTACATCCTATAAACTGTCCGACGCGCATTCCCAGGGACAATTGTCGATTAGAGATGACGTCTATTTATAGTCCATAGGCTTCCGCCTATGTCCAAATAAAATGGCCGCCGCCATTTGCATTGCGCATGCGGGAGTAATTTGAACCCGTACAAAAATAAGATGCTATAAAACACCGAAGTATCTATCCCATAATATCTATATTTACCTGTTTCAAACGCCCTTGCGTATAACAGCCAACCTTTAATAAAATCCTACAGTTGGATCCCCTCTGGGTGCCCCGGGACCGAGCGTCGCCCCAATACGCCTGCGCGAGACTCTATCTCGCGATACTACGCTCGCTCCAGTTTGCAGATGGACAGACCATCTGTACCGCCCACTGCTGTCTTGCGCTACTACTCCAGTGTCGATCCTAATGCGCCTGCGTGGGATTGTATCAAGCGATACTACACTCGCTCAAGTGTTTAGACGGACGGACCATTCTATCTATACCGCCCACTGCTGTCTAATACTGTTATTACAAAGTCAATCTTATAGGGAAAAAATAACTAGTTCAGCCAATACCCCTAAGGTTAGACCAAGTAATATCCACATTTGCCAAAACCCTTTGTACACGAACAGTGAGCGGCTGTTCGAATCGAATTTCGAACCTCGAACATTTTAGTGTTCGCTCATCTCTAGTCATCAGTATCAAAAATCAGTTTATTTCTTGAAAAATCCTTTTAAAATAGTGATCTAATAACACTCTTTTCTGCCCCCAAGAATAACAACCCCCTTTTTTGCCCATACACAATACAAATCATCACCTTTTGTATCGTCTCATGAGTTATTTTACTGCTCCCCTATAAATAATTGTCCCTGCTTATGAAAAATAGTGCCCCTTAATAATAATAGTTTGTTCTTATAAAGAATACTCCCCCCTATCAGGAATAGCATCCCCCCCCCCCCCTTATAAGTAATAATTTCCTCAGCCTCATTAATAATAGTCCCTTCTTATAATTATAATTCCCCAGCTGGCCTTATTATTAATAGTTCCTCGTTATAAATAGCATATATAAATATATATATATATATATATATATATATATATATATATATATATATATATATTACCAGGAGGACCCGGCTTCGCATGGGTATAATACATTTTATGTTTGTGTAGTGGTCCCATAAGAATTGTCCAATTTTGCACTGGTGTATTTTGTATTCCTCTGGTGTGTGGTACTGTGTGCTGAGATGTATATGTAATTCTCTGGCGTGTGGTATTGTGTGCAGAGGCATGTATCTAATCCTGCCCCATGTGGTACTGTGTGCAGATGCAGGTATCTAATCCTCACCTATGTGTATTGTGTGCAGTGGCGCGTATCTAATCCTCTGGCATGTGGTATTGTGTGCACAGTTGTCCTGGACTGGCTTAGGGTCACCGTCACTGAGCGGTGGATTAGGGAGGCCGCTGGAGCAGCGCTGCTCCAGCGGCCGCCTCTCACGCTCAGGCAGGTCCTCTCCCTGCCTGCTCTCTGCCTGCTAAAGACGGCCCCACCCCCTCCGCTCGGCCCCGCCCCCTCGGGGGGGGGGCTTTCTGACGTCCGCTTCAGGCGGCAGAAAGCCATGGTTCACCCCTGCCCCAGTCCTCAGCAGTCCACTCCCTGTACCTTTTGCAGAATATCAGTCTGTTCCTGATGTTTTTTGTGGAGAGAAGAGGCTTCTTTGCTGCCCTCTTTGAGACCAGGCCTTGCTCCAAGAGTCTCCGCCTCACAGTGCATGCAGATGCACTCACACCTGCCTGCTGCCATTCCTGAGCAAGCTCTGCACTGCTGGTAGCCCGATCCCGCAGCTGAAACACTTTTAAGAGACGGTCCTGGCACTTCCTGGTCTTTCTTGGGCACCCTGGAGCCTTTTTGCCAACAATGGAACCTCTCTCCTTGAAGTTCTTGATGATGTGATAGATTGTTGACTGAGGTGCAATCTTTCTAGCTGCGATACTCTTCCCTGTTAGGCCATTTTTGTGCAGTGCAATGATGACTGCACGTGTTTCTTTAGAGATAACCATGGTTAACAGAAGAGAAACAATGATGCCAAGCACCAGCCTCCTTTTAAAGTGTCCAGTGGTGTCATTCTTACTTAAAGGGGTTGTCCCACGTCGCATACAGGGTGTCGGGTCTGTATTCGCATTGTGAAGGGTAGACTGGTGTATGAGCATGCACGCAGGGCCGGCGGCATCTCGCCGCTTGGCTTTGCATATGTGACCCCGGAGCGGAATAGCAACATCGCTTCTGCCGCTGCTTGCTTCATGCAGGGCAGAAGCATAGAGATGTTGCTGACTTCACTTGTGCCGGCGTCTAACCCTGTATTGGCGGCCCCTTCCCCCAAAGGGTAAACTACCCCCCCCCACCAGGCTCGCTCCCATGCACTTAGCCCCTCCTCCCTCCCCCCTGAGAGCAGCAGACACATCACTTGACTCAGGAGCAGCTAGGTCAGGGCTGTGGCCACAAAAAAATGAATAAAGTAAGATAGTGGACAAACAAAGCAGTTTTGCTGAAGCAATGTATTTAGGAAAAGTCTTACATTCACATTAACAAGCATTATAGATAGGATCCTTGTGACGGGACAACCCCTTTAATCATGACAGATTGATCTCCCGCCCTGTCCTCATCAACACCCACACCTGTGTTAATGGAGCAATCACTGAAACGATGTTAGCTGGTCCTTTTAAGGCAGGGCTGCAATGATGTTGAAATGTGTTTTGGGGGATAAAGTTCATTTTCTAGGCAAATATTGACTTTTCAAGTAATTGCTGTTAAGCTGATCACTCTTCATAACATTCTGGAGTATATGCAAATTGCCATTAGAAACACTGAAGCAGTAGACTTTGTAAAAATTAATATTTGTATCATTCTCAAATCTTTTGGCCATGACTGTATAGCTAGGGCCGGACAGGCCTAGGTTTTCTTTTGCTTGCTTGGTGTTTTTTCTTAATAAAACAACCCTGGATTTTAAACCTACTTCCTGTCTGACCCGTGTCATTGCCATACCCCAACCGTGTGAGCTGGACCCCCTTACAATATATATAAATATCCTGCATGTACATACTGAAATGTCAGCCAAACCCAATGTGGCCAAAAAAATATAGATGCATATAACTTGCTGTTTTTATTGAAGCCATTGGCTTTTCTTTCTACTTGATTTTGACTCAAACAGTATTTGACATTGCCAGCAACAAACTACTAATCTACAGACCTGTGAATTTGCATATTACCCATAAGGCCTATGGTACATGCATAATGCTTCTATAGAAATCCCAGCTCCCCAGGGTACTCCATAAGCTATTGTCTTCTCTGAAAATTACCTGCAGTGTGATGTTCTTTCATCATACAAATGACTCTCTTTAGAACAGAGTTAGCTCGGCGTCTCACAGTGTTAAAACATTTAGGGCCCTGTCATCAGTGCCTGGAACAAGCCTGGGTGCTTGTAAATGTTGTACACAATTGTATGTCTTCTCTATAAAGTAAGCTGGAATCATTTTATAGAGCTAACAAGGCGTGAAGCATATGGGTAACACATATCAATCAGGTGCCAGTGACATTAATTACACACAACCTGCTTTCTCCTCAAGATCCGGTTTTGTTGACTAACCTGCTTAAATATTGCATGGTCTTGGAAGGAACTGCTGTATACTGTGTTGGCAGCTGCAAAACAAACAGTGTACCAATGCCATTGGGAAAAATTAACCCAAGAAGACATCTGTTCCTTTGTGGGTAGCTGAAAAGTTTGTGATAAACTTAACCATACTGAGATTGAATAAGCACAAGGTGTATGCGGAAGAAGAAAAAGTATAGACCATAAGGGCATTTGGCCTAAGTCTGTAGAGTATACAGAAGTGTCCTTTGTTGCCTTTTTCTTTGCTCAACATATCCCAAGACGTGGGGATCAAGAATATCAGCTTTTCAATCCAACATGATTTTGTGATACTCTGGCACAAGATGTCTACTCTATATGTGCATGGCCATCCAGTGGTTATGTTGTGCATTGCAGCCTGTAAAGGGTTTTGCTAACATTCTACAATATACAGTAGAGCCGAGACAGAGGTCGACATGAAATGACTTTTCTCTCATTTTAGAGATGTATGACAACTGGGTATTATCAGTTGGGGAAGTGTGGATACACATTTTATATTGTTCAATTAGAAGACACACCCCTCTGACAAAGTGCATGGTAATGGACAGTTTTATATTTATTCATTCGTTTCTAGGAGGAATAACAGAGGAACAGCACAAGACAGAGTTACAAGCAAAGATGCTGCAGAATTGTTATGTCATAGGAAATCCTAAAACAGACAAGTCAGGAGAGCTGATGGGTCCACTTTAATATATCTTATTCTATACATATACAAACTAGCTGTGGTATAACATAGCTGTTCTTTACTTAGGGGTTAGAGAACCCCCTGGAGACATCCAGCTGTTAACTGGTATTCTAGAAATACTAAGAATTGGGTGACAGATGGAGGTTTTCCGACCAGTAACTATGATAACTTAATTATGTCAAAGCTTCCATAGCAGGCAAATATATAGAGAAGGTAAGAGAACGTGTACAGCAGCCTAGTATGGAGGGAATCAGGGAACTACAGTATTACAGCGCTGAACATCGGAGCGTGTGTATAAAGATGAAGCGTGATGTCTGAGGATATGGGTTGTTAACACTATGGTTTCCAGTTTTTCCCACTTAATTAATTTAGACAGGAAAAGACTTTGTGGTCCGGCAACGATTCATGTAGGTAAAATTTTACTTTTAATTAATTTTCATAAAAAAGACCAAAACATGAAATATGGAAAAACATAAACAAAAAAGAGAACCCCCTAAAAAACCTCTGACGCGTTTCGGAACTACATAGTTCCTTTATCAAAGCGTATCTCAAACAAATGACATGCTGATTTTATATACACTGAACTCACTATGTCATATCTGTTCAGGTGAGTAATTTTACCTGTGTACTTTTTAACCACTTGATAATTTCCATGTATTTGGATAACAAAAAGCCATTTTCAATAAAGTATGTCTGTGTTCACATTAAATGCGGTACTTTCTACATTCTCTGCGTTTGTAAATCATTTCAATTACATTGCTTGGATATACCGATCTTCGACACCTCATATTTGGATCAGTTGAAAGAAACAACAAGAACAAGGAACAACAAATAGTATGACTATTCACAAATAATTTGAAAAGTATACAATTCACTTAAATATGTTACACACCACCATTCATGCATTTTGTTTATATATAATATATAGGTCACGAGTACACCACGTGACCCAAACAAAATGCGTCGCGGCATATTTAGCTCCACCCACTTTTATGTTGACCCCGCCCATTCTTTCATTTTTCATGTACCCCCACACAGTATAATCCTCCTACAGTCACCCGTACATTATACGTCCCCACATTATAATGTTACCTTCCAACTATCCCACAGTATTAAGTCCCTCTCCTGGTGCCTCAGTTTAAACTGGAGTAAACTAGAGGGGACCTGAAACTGGATCAGCTGGAGGGGGACATTAAAGGGATTCTACCATTAAAACCTCTTTTTTTGTGGATAAGACATCGGAATAGCCTTTAGAAAGGCTATTTGTCTCTTACCTTTAGATGTGATCTACGCCGCGCCGTTCCTTAGAAATACCGTTTTTTCCAAACCGTGGGGCACAGAACATGCAAAGCATGTATTATGCCCCATAGTAGCCCCTGCACACTGTATTACTTCCCCTAGTGGCCCCTGCACACAGTATTATGCCCCATAGTGGACCACCCATGAACAATTATTATACTCTGTGGTCTTTTCAGACCCCAGAGTATAATAATCGGAGACGCAGGGGAGGATTCAAACATAAAAAAAACACTGCTACTTACCTCTCCCTGGCTCTGGCGCACTCCCAATTGATGTTGGTCCTTTTCAATGATGTATGGGATGTCAGGTGAACAGGGGCTTGCATCGCGACGCATAAGGAGGCCCGTTCCCATGTGATGTCAGTGATGTCACCAAGTAGGCCTGAGAGCCAGGATGGTAAGTAAATAGGGCCCTTTACCTGCTGGAGTTACCAATATATATATATATATATATATATATATATATATATATATATATATATATATATATTGGTTTGCCAATATATATATGGATCCAACTAAAACATCTACAGCAAAGCTCATGTCTCTGGTGATCGTATATTTAAGATTAGCACCAGATACTATTAAGATGAGCTAGATCTGCCACTCATGTGCAGATACACAGTCCAGGCACATTAATGTGACCACCTGTCAAAACCCAGAATAACCACCATTTGCAGAGCGGACCGCTGCGAGACGTGCAGGAAGAGAGGGATGTTGTTATGATGTTCAAATGGGATGTTGAGCCATGCCAACTCCAGTGCTGTGCCCAGCTGTGCTAAGTTACACAGATGGCGCAAACAACCCAAACGAGGTGGTCTCACAGATTCTCGATTGGGTTCAAGTCCGGGAAATTTGCTTGCCAAGGGAGTACGGTAAACTCATCCTGGTGTTCCTCGAACCACGCACACATACTGTGAGCTTTATGACACGTCACATTGTCCTGCTGTTAGATGCCATCATCCTGAGGAAAAAAAAATTTGCATGTAGGGGTGAACATGGTCCGCACGGATAGATGCATACTTGTGTTGATCCATCGTGCCTTCCACAATGATGAGTGAACCCAGATGGCTGATGACACGTGCCTTCTGCAATTGGTTATTTAACGTTGATGTCAAAAGTAGGCGGTGGTCGCATTAATGTGATTGGACTGTGTAGATATCTTTGTGTGTTTGGCCAGCTCACCATAGACTACCTGTAGGCACTGCGGTCAACAATCACAGTGGCGTTATAACAGATCTGATCTGAAAAGCCGCCAAGGAGCAACATCTGAGGGAGATAAATAGCAGGTAATCCATATATATACTAAGGCACTGACTTATATATCACATTTGTGAGCTCCAGACTGGAAGGTCACTTTAAGTTCCAAGTCTAGTACTGAACGTGGGAAAACTGTTCACATGCATTGCTTGTCTTTACGGCGTCACTATACGCAAACACAATAAATAACGTGATGGTGGCATTTTTGTGATTTCGTTGAAATGAAATGAAAAAAATTCCACCCTGAGCTGAATGATTCTGAATAATACAATATAAGAGCTCATGCTATATTTGGAAATAGCAGCCAAGGGCACAATGGTTTAGGTAGAAGGTTCTGCTGCTGCCTATTTGTCATACAATTTAACTGGTACTATAGGATTGAAACTAGATTAGTGGTTTAATGTCTCAAATTCTGTATGAAGGTAGCAGCCTGCTGGAGGCAATGATGTACCAAGACTAGATACTACATTCATTCCCATGGTGTGGGAAGGTGAAATCTGGGGCTCAGCAGAAACTACAATGTATAATGAAACTCACAAAATATTCATTAAAAAAAACCTGCTGTTTCCTAAACTTGGAGAGGTTGTTCAGACTAAATTTATTTTTTTTTAATTAGAGAGAGATGGAAAAAAAAAATACTCACCTCCCCTGAGTGCGCCGGTGTGCTCTCAGCACAGTCCAGTCCTGCTGCTTAGCTGTCTTCTTTTGTCAGAATACCTCGGCGGCTGTGACGTCCCATATTCCTTCTGCTGAAGCCGCTGACTGGCCTCAATGGTCACCTTTACTTTCCATTAGAAGCAAAAGCAAGTACAGACAAGGATAGATTGTGCTGTTTATGGGCACACTAGTTGTGACTTAGATAACAATCAGGCCACATTTTATTAGTAATCTAAGCAGAAGTCATTCCAAAGGGCTAACTTATTTATTCTAGCAATTGTATGCAGCTTTGATTTCTTCCTTTACATGTAGTACTGTATCTATAGCCGAATACATGTGCATCAAGATCCTAATGCCATACAGAATATGGTTCCTTGATGTATAATGTAAATCTAAAGCACATCTAAAACGGTTGTTCTTCAAGACACCCCTTTTATATATACACTGTAGTAGTGCAATATAGTGTATGTATGTGTGTATGTATATATATATATATATATATATATATATATATATATATATATATATATATATAATAGACATAGTCTGAAAATACAGCCCAATGTGCTGGTAACCTGTCTTAAAATGTAAGATGTAAGATTAAAAGTATTCCCTTTAATTAATATGGTTTTATGTATTGTAACATAATAAAAAAAAAAATATCTGGTCCTTATAAGATCTTAAAATTAAGCAACTGCAACCTCGGATTACATTAAGTGTTAATCTGTATAAGAGAAACTAGGTCAATATGTAGACACAGCGTATGAAAATCTAAGTATGCCCTTTGGTAAGAGAGTAAGCAGCAACCAGGTCCTGCTAATCAGAAATGACCCTTGATTAATTTATCATGTGTATAAAAGCAGACGTTTTGATAGTTTGCTGGTCTGGATTAGGGCTGCTTTAACAATAGGGTCAATGGTGCAGTTGCACCGGGCTCTATGGTAGCAGGGGCCCCTTTTGGACAGTGGGACAGTCCTGCATAAGCTGTCCCGCTGTCCAGAGCAGTGGGTCCTTGCTGCAGTAACTCAACGGCACCCGAAGGATACCAATGAGTTGAAGCCAGTGATGAAGTAGGTAGCAATCTGCTCCCTGCTTCACCACCTTGCCACTGTATTTGCTCCAGGTGTCCTGGTAGCTGGAGGCGCGATGTAGTGACATTACTTACATTGTGCCTATTACTTATTAAAGATCTAGGACAAGAGGGAAGTGAACACTGCAACAGGGAAAGATGCGTATTAAGCTTTGTTTTCTCTTTGATACAGTTGTGTACATGAAACTGTGGGGCCAACCTGGGGGGGGGGGGGTAGACTTGATATTGTGGGGGCAACTTGAGGTGTGGGTGTGGAGGGACATGATGCTGTGGTGGTGAACTGAGGTGTGGGGGAACATGATACTGTGGGTGAAACCTGAGGGGGGCACATGACACTGTGGTGGCAACCATGGGGGGGGGGGACATGAATCTGGGGGGGGGGGGGTAACCTGGAGGAGGACATAAAAATGTGGGGGCAACCTGTGGGAGGCATGACACTGAGGGGGTGACCTCGGGGGTGAGGGGACATGATACTGTGGGAGCAACCTGGGGTGGACATGACACTGTGGAGGCAACCTCAGGGGTACATGATACTGTGGGAGCAAGCTGGAGGATGGAAAGACATGATACTGGGGGGTAACCTAGAGGGGGACATGAAAATGTGGGGATAGCCTGGAAGGGAACAGTATGAGGGTCATTATATTGTATGGTGCCACTAGGGAGGCATTATACTGTGTAAGAGCCACTAAGGGGTATTATACTATGCGGGGGGGGGGGGGCATTGATGGGTGGTAGAGATGAGCGAACAGCGTTCGATTGAATAGGTATTCGATTGAATATCAGGCTATTCGATCACAATCAAATACCACGCAGCAAACGCAGTAAAAATTTGTATCCCCCTCCCACCTTCCCTGGCGCTTTTTTTGCACCAATAACTGTGCAGAGGAGGTGGGACCAGAACTACGACAACGTAGGCATTGAAAAAAAGTAGGAAAAAACCATTGGCTGCCGAAATCAGGTGACATGTTCGTCGTTGCGGGTTGGAGAGATAGGGACAGAGATCTGCAGAGGGTCAGACAGAATGGTAGCTTATGTTAGGTAGGAAAAACTGAACAATAACAGCTCTTTTCAGAGTTACAATGCAGGGAGGAGATATACAGCTCCGGTATATTGATTCAACCTGCCAAAATATCCCTAAAGCCCTTTTTCCCAACCACTGGTATACAGTATATACTGATCCCATAGGGGTAAGCAGAAACCTGTATACTCACATGGGGTATATAGGATCCCATATACGCTCAATCCAGCTTTCCTCGGTGTATACTCCCAAAAAAACCTAAGTGGTATACAGCAAATCTGTGTATACTATATATACGCTGAATCCAGCTTTCCTGGAACAAGTGGTATACAGCAAAATAGATGCTGAATCCAGCTTTCCTGGTTGTATTCCACTCCCGAATAAAAGTGGTATACAGCTAAATATAAAATAACATCTCTGTTTATGGGCTGAAGCTGAATGGTGGACCTGACACTGTATACGCTGCTGGGGCAAGTGACAACTCCAAAAGAGGGGTAAAAGAATTAAAGGGGTATTCCCATGACGCTTGTTCACTAACCTGCAGGCTGTTGTGCTCTCCTTCCTGCACATTGGTGGGCGGGGTTTCACTTGCAGGGAATTGGTTGTAAATGAATTACCACAGTGTGAAGCTGATGTAGCAGAGCTGGATTTGAGTCAGTTTGCATTACATACAGAGGTAACGGGGACTAAAACTGGGACTTTGGTGTGTTAGATGCCCCAGGCATGCTTCCCCTGTGTCCTAGTTGCATTCCAGAGGTGTTGTCATCATTTGCTGAGGTGTCAGAGTGGACTTGGTGACCCTCCTGAGTCGAATAGTGGTTTCCCCTGAAACTAAAATTTTTTCCCAATAGACTATAATGGGATTTGATATTCATTCGAATAGTCAAATATTGAGGGGCTATCCGAATCGAATATCGAATATTTCACTGTTCGCTCATCTCTATATTTGTGCAAATCAAAGTATTTCTAAGTGGTGGTGGGGGCACTTATGAAATCTTTTCACAGGGCACTGCAATGTATTAAACGGCCCTTGTCTGGAGCATTCAGGCAAGTAGACTAAAAGATATCCGCAATGATCGTACAAAAGCAATTCTGGCTTCCCATAAATCAAAAACGATTTGAAGTTCATCTTTAAGACAGCTGACGCTAATACCAGGAATGGAAGTCCCAGCAAATTTACCCTAAGGTCAGCCCTTGTAATGCTTAGAAAAACTGCACAAAACCTAAGAGCTACATCTAAGACTCATTTTGCATGTTAAATATTCAAGTTCGTGAGAAAAAGACAGAACAAGTATGGCTAATTTGGAAGGGTTGCCAGGAGAAAGAACATGGCACCGTAACTTATGTTTACAAAGATGAGACTAAAATGATGTTTTGCTATAATGCAAAGTGCAATGTTTGGCAAAAACCAAACACAGTATATCCAAACGATCACCTCATACCAACTGTCAAACATAGTGGCTGAATATTTGGGCTTTGGAGTCACTGGGCATGACTTGAACTGGGCCATGTAACCGGACAATGATCCGAAGTATGGACACAACTTCCAGGGTAGCAGACATATAGTAGCTGCAGCTATGAGGTGCAAAATCCCAGTCTCCCACTGAGACCTAATGTGTACAGATGGGGGAACCTCATAAGATTTATTATGTGTTCGGTTCAGCAGCTTAGGTCCCTGAATCATTTGGGGTTGAACAAGTTTGGTCTGAACCACACTTTAAATTTGCTTAAAACACAGTGTAGAACACACATTAGGGCTCTCAGAAACCTATCCTTCTCATTTCTAGCTCCCTAAGACAAACACAACCAAAGTTATGTCAAAGTGAAAACTGAAGTTATTATCTTCTGGGGTCTCTAAAGACCCCACAGTATAATAGGTGGGGGTCCAGGTGAGGTAAAAAAAAAAAAAAAAAAATCATATTTACTTTCCTCCTTTCCATCTCCTTGCCATGGCCCAACCTCTCATGGTGAGGTCTAGCACTCTTCTGTGAATCCATAGGCCCAGGGGTCATAATGCTCTGTATGTCCCAGGACAAAGCTGAGGCCCAATCATAGTTCTCAGCGCTGATCTTGGGTTGCTGACATCACCATGAGAGTATTGGGCACCATAAGGAGACCCAAAAGAGGTAATGGAAGTTGAATGAATGTTTTTTGTAATTATTTTTTTTTCACCTTGCCTGGGCCTACACCTGGGGTCTCTAAGTCATGGGGAGACCCCGGAGTGTATAATTATCTGAAGAATGCTGTAAAGAACAATGGGCAAAATAGTCCTCCTAAAAATGTGAAAGGCTGATAACATCAAAGATGATATCTACTCAAGATATTGCTGCTAAAAGTGGTTCTACAAGATATTATTTCTGGTGGACTTCGTGTTTCAAATTTGGATTTTCCATTTTGGTTACTTTTTGCTAAATAAAAAAGGACATGGTTGAATCTGTTGTGTGTACTTCATCTGAGGTTGTAGGCCTTCTAAAGACCAGAAGTTATGTCAATTATGTCCTGATGCCTAAAACCTTCAGGCGGAGGTCCCATGTTGCGGAAACACAGCTTTTTTGTTACAGATTTTGCTGTGGTTTTTTTGGAGCCAAACCCAGGAGTGGATTGAGCAGAAGGTAGAAGTAGAAGAACTTTCTATATATTTCCCATTTCTTTTGTAGCCCTTTGCAAAATCTGCAACAAGAAAACCTGTGCTTCCACAATGTGGGGCCTTAGCCTCAGAGAAGGTGTAGGCTAACATATGGGGCTGCATCAAAAATGTGCTGCTGGAAAAACTGGAGCGGAAATGTGTCACAATTTTTCCCACATTGCTTTCCTCAGAAAGTCCACAGATTTTTCCTCTGCAGACTTTGCTTCTATTATACCTATAGGGAAACCCCGGCATTTCCATAAATGCAACGGTATTCTTCTCCAATGTGTTTATGGGATACACTAGGTATGCAAGGACTGTAAAACGCCACTTTTACACCACACAGTCGCCACCAAGCCTATCAGTCGCTCAGTAGAAACGCCCACTGGACTCTTAAACCTAGATTAAGCCAAGGTTTAATGTATATGTTACTAGTTATACTGAATCTTTTCCACAAACCTATATATCAGCTTGCTCAGCTCCTTTAGCTTTATAATATGGTGGAATACATTTTTAATGTAACGAATTTCCTTTAAATTTAGTTATTGTAGACTCCTATCATAATAATCATAGTACTGGCTCTGAACTTTGTTATGTAACATGAATTATTTTACAGATAACGTTCTGTTCTAATATGCAGGGCTCCCATGATATACAGTATCACTGATGTCAGCTAAGGCAAACACAGCCTGTGATTTCAGACATCACTCCAGTATTCATATCACTTCAGACTCTCAAGAGGTGGCAGAAAGTTTCCGTGTAATAAATGATCCTTTGGCAGACATACTTCTAACACTTCTGATGTATCAATTCCTATTAAGATCATACTCCTCACCAACACTCACTCCTGCTGTTACCAAATGGTCTCCACCAAAAGTCTAGAAAGATGTCATAAGTTGTGACAATTTGACAGATGGAAAGAACAGAAAGTTTTGTGTTGTAGCCCTAAGGGAGAAAACAATGCTTAGATATGCATAGAGAAAAATGCATAGACTTGTACAGTCATGGCCAAAAGTTTTGAGAATGATACAAATATTAATTTTTACAAAGTCTACTGCTTCAGTTTTCCTAATGGCAATTTGCATATACTCCAGAATGTTATAAAGAGTGATCAGCTTAACAGCAATTACTTGCAAAGTCAATATTTGCCTAGAAAATGAACTTTATCCCCCAAAACACATTTCAACGTCATTGCAGCCCTGCCTTAAAAGGACCAACTAACATCGTTTCAGTGATTGCTCCATTAACACAGGTGTGGGTGTTGATGAGGACAGGGCTGGAGATCAATCTGTCATGATTAAGTAAGAATGACACCACTGGACACTTTAAAAGGAGGCTGGTGCTTGGCATCATTGTTTCTCTTCTGTTAACCATGGTTATCTCTAAAGAAACATGTGCAGTCATCATTGCACTGCACAAAAATGGCCTAACAGGGAAGATTATCGCAGCTAGAAAGATGGCACCTCAGTCAACAATCTATCGCATCATCAAGAATTTCAAGGAGAGAGGTTCCATTGTTGGTAAAAAGGCTCCAGGGTGCCCAAGAAAGACCAGCAAGCGCCAGGACCGTCTCTTAAAAGTGTTTCAGCTGCGGGATCGGGCTACCAGCAGTGCAGAGCTTGCTCAGGAATGGCAGCAGGCAGGTGTGAGTGCATCTGTACGCGCTGTGAGGTGGAGACTCTTGGAGCAAGGCCTGGTCTCAAGGAGGGCAGCAAAGAAGCCACTTCTCTCCAGAAAAAACATCAGGGACAGACT
The DNA here is from genome assembly GCF_031893055.1 of Leptodactylus fuscus. NCBI lineage: Eukaryota > Metazoa > Chordata > Amphibia > Anura > Leptodactylidae > Leptodactylus > Leptodactylus fuscus. Next base: position 184,307,342 of record NC_134269.1, on the reverse strand, counting down.
GATATTCTACAAAAGGTACAGAGAGTGGTCTGCTGAGGACTGGGGTAAAGTCATTTTCTCTGATGAATCCCCTTTTCGATTGTTTGGGACATCTGGAAAACAGCTTATTCGGAGAAGACAAGGTGAGCGCTACCACCAGTCTTGTCTCATGCCAACTGTAAAGCATCCTGAAACCATTCATGTGTAGGGTTGCTTCTCAGCCAAGGGAATCGGCTCTCTCACAGTCTTGCCTAAAAACACCCACTAGGAATGTGTCCATCTTGACAGCAGCCATTTCATGCTATGCGTCTTGGATTTTTTTATCTTCATGTTTATTAAACGCTAAGTTTTAAGGAATACGGGAGTGGAGCTGGATTTTTTTCATTTACTGTTGCCTAAAAAGACAGCCATGAATAAAGAATGGTACCAGAATGTCCTCCAAGATCAACTTCTCCCAACCATCCAAGAGCAGTTTGGCGATCAACAATGCCTTTTCCAGCATGATGGAGCACCTTGCCATAAAGCAAAGGTGAGAACTAAATGGCTCAGGGAACAAAACATAGAGATTTTGGGTCCATGGCCTGGAAACTCCCCAGATCTTAATCCCATTGAGTACTTGTGGTCAATCATCAAGAGATGGGTGGACAAACAAAAACCTACAAATTCTGACAAAATGCAAGCATTGATTGTGCAAGAATGGACTGCTATCAGTCAGGATTTGGTCCAAAAGTTGAATGAGAGCATGCCAGGGAGAATTGCAGAGGTTCTGAAGAAGAAGGATCAACACTGCAAATATTGACTTGTTGCATTAACTCATTCTAACTGTCAATATAAGCTTTTGTTACTCATAATATGATTGCAATTCTATTTCTGTATGTGATAAAAACATCTGAAAAACACACATAAAAACCAGAGGGCAGCAGATCGTGTGAAAATATAATATTTGTGTCATTCTCAAAACTTTTGGCCATGACTGACCGCACTTTTAGTGTATGATTTGCGGGCTCTGTTTCCTCCCCTCTTTCCCTTGCTGTTGGGGTTCCTCAGGGCTCGGTCCTAGGCCCCCTGCTCTTTTCTCTCTACACAGCCCCCATTGGACAAACCATTGCCAGATTTGGCTTCAGGTACCATCTTTATGCTGATGACACCCAATTATACACATCTTCCCGGGACATCACCCCTGAACTCATACAGAACACCAGTAACTGTCTCTCTGCTGTCTCAAATATCATGTCTTCGCTCTATCTGAAACTAAATCTCTCTAAGACTGAACTACTACTGTTTCCACCATCTAACAGATCTGTCCCTGATATATCCATTGTAGTCTCAGGCCTTACTATAACTCCTAGGCAGCAGGCCCGCTGCCTCGGGGTCATGTTTGACACAGACCTTTCCTTCACCCCTCATATTGAATCACTCGCACGTTCATGTCACCTCCACCTCAAAAACATCTCCAGAATATGCCCTTTCCTTACTAGAGATACACTAAAGACACTTATTGTCTCTCTGATTCATTCTCGCCTTGACTACTGTAACTCCTTACTAATTGGTCTTCCCCTTACTAAACTCTCCCCTCTACAATCTATTCTGAATGCAGCGGCCAGGCTCATCTATCAGGCTAGACGATACAGCGATGCCTCTGGTCTGTGCCAGTTGTTACATTGGCTGCCTATTCATTATAGAATAAAATATAAAGTTATTACTCTCATCCACAAGGCTCTCCATAATGCCGCACCTCCCTACATTTCCTCCCTCATCTCTGTCTACCGCCCAACCCGTGTTCTCCATTCACTCAATGACCTAACACTTACATCCTCTATTATCAGAACCTCCCACACTCGTATACAAGACTTCTCCCGAGCTGCACCACTTCTCTGGAATGCTCTACCCCGGACAATCAGATTAACTCCCAATTTCTACAGTTTCAAACGCAAACTAAAGACACATCTTTTCAGACAGGCCTATCACAATGTCTAACATAAACCCTTAACCCTCCTTTGTCCCAGCTCCCACATTTCCCCACATGATATGATGTCATCTCAGGCTAACTTTATAGGTCCAAGCTCCATCCACATGTTAAAAAACACGACTGGTGACGGCTCATAAAGTCTTATGTTTGTGTAATGACAGTCACCTCTATTACAAAAGTTTCAAACACTTTTTGTTTCCTCCGGGTACTCCGTTTTCCTCCCACACACCAAAGACATACTGATAGGGAATGTAGAATGTGAGCTCTATATGGGACAGTGACTGACAATATCTGTAAAGCGCTGTTTGAACCCTACAAATTGTACAGCGCTGCGGAATATGTTGGCGCTATATAAATAAATAAAATGTATTATTATTATTATTATTATTATTATTATGACTGTATGGGGTAACTGAGGAATGGGTTCAGTCTTCAGGGTCTCATAGTTTCTTTCTACATTTGCATTATGTGGTCAGAGAATTAATGTGAATTGACTTAGATCTGTTGTCACAAACTCTCATATGCTTATATCAGATGGCTTTTATCAGTCAGTGATGGATTAAGTAGACCATAGGTCCTGGGCTGCCCACCTACCCACCTTACCAACCTCTGACTTCAACATCACATTTCTATATACTGACAGTATCAGACTGTGTAGGGACCTAGTGCCAAGGAGAATAGTTAAAGTTCTGTTACACAATAGGCCTAAGCTACACCTAAACATTTTAGGGAATTTCTTTTAATAGCACCATATAGAACATGTACAGTATACCAGCATTTTTATATTTTGGTGCAATAATGCAAAAAAAACAAACAAAAAAGCGTCATGACTGGGCAGTAAGGAAGGTCCCCTCTGGCAGTATAGAGCTACATACAGTACTGTTAGGAGGGGTTTCCCAGCTAGACTGTCAGGAACGCTCTTCTGACAGTGAATAGCTATCGGTAATTGCACCGATATCTCTTCCCCTGGGACACATAACGGGAAAGCCGACTGTGTGCTGAGTTCATTTCTAGAGGTATATAAAACCGCATGTGCCCAAGAAAGGTCATCTTCAAATATAGCATAGCATTTCATGGCAGAATATTGTGGAACCATGTTGTTTTTAAAAGCTAGTAATTTTTGGACATACTGTACACATGAGGTAAAGCAAGGCAGGACACATCTCTATTGAGGGCAGTACGGTGGCTCAGTGGTTAGCACTGCAGCCTTGCAGCACTGGAGTCCTGGGTCCGAATCCTGACAAGGGCAACATCTGCAAGGAGTTTGTATATTCTCCCCGTGTTTGCGTGGGTTTCCTCCGGGTACTCCGTTTTCCTCCCACACACCAAAGACATACTGATAGGGAATGTAGAATGTGAGCTCTATATGGGACAGTGACTGACAATATCTGTAAAGCGCTGTGGAATATGATAGCGCTATATAAGTAAGCATAATAAATTATTTTTTTGTTTGATCATATTCACTCAACACTTTTTTTTTAACTTTATTCCCACAAGGGAGCATATGCCTTTTTACAATGATACATACCCCTGTATTTCAATGTATTATTGGGTATCAGTGAAAGCAAAGGTACTTATTAGGTCATTCTATTTCCTAACCTTATAGTGCAGCCAAGTGGCCCTTTCTCAGACCTATGAAACCCCCAATATATTTATTTGTCTCTTGTTTCTTTGGGGGTACGAAGAAGGAAAGAACATATTAGATTGGGTATAAATATCTGCTATTTCCTCACCCGCCTCCTTATCACAAGAAGAAGCAAGGAGGGAAAATCTGCCAGGATCTGAGGTAGATGTCACATTGGTATTTGGACCTGCCTTAGCATAGGGGTCTGTATATCATTGTATAATATGGTATTTGGCACCCCTCTTGGTATTTATTGCATTTAGTTTCCATTTGTACCACTTGGCAGTATATTTCTTTAAAGAGGACCTTTCACGTCCTTTGGCACCTGTGGTATTATATACCGCTAGAAAGCTGACAGTGCGCTGAATTCAGCCCACTGTCAGCTTTCCTGATGTAAAGTAGGTGCCGGATATATCGGTGCCGTCATTTTCAGCACAGATATCTCTCCACTGTTAGAAGGGGTGTTATTTACCGCTCAGCGATGACACCGAGCATTAAGCCCCTCCCTTTTGACGGTGAAGGGATATTGGTGCCAAAACTAATGGCACCAATATCTCCGGCACCATGGCGCCTACCATCAAAGCTTTTCATTAGTATATACTGTAAAACCACCAGTGCCAGAGGACATGAAAAGGTCTTTAACAACTTAATATTTATTATTTTGTAATATTATTATTATAATTGGTTTAACACGTATATATTTCTATTGTGTAATATTGTTTTGTTATTGAGGGTACAATATTCGCTGCCAGCTGTTTTATTGCTGTGACCTCCTCTTCGTCTGGATGTAGTTTTTAATTGTTTTTAATTGCTTTTATATCGGCTGATTTATAATGTATTAATAAAGTTTAATTCTCTGGATCTCCATTTATGGATTTCTTTCATTAACACACTGGGGAATATTTTTTGGGTTATATTGATTTTTATGTATTCCCTTAGGTATACCATTTCTATTGCTATTTTTTCTGTAATTGCACGTGTTCATCTTTCTTAGGTTATCTGCAGAGTAATAAAGCTTAGCAGTGGATATCCTGTACTGGTTAAGCTTTATTACTAATAAGCACCTCGGTCTCACAGGGACCCATTTATTATTTTTGCAGAGGACAGATTTCTTTCTCCTCTGCAGATGTTCTTATTGGTAGTCACAAGACTATATCCACCCTACTCAAAGGATATGCGGCATGAGTAGAGGGGAATCAGATTGAGAGTCGGAGTGGCTGGAGAGGGGACAGACTGAGAATTCTGGCCTCCTCAGCTGCTCTCCAGGGGACCAAATGTATATTACTAATAATAAACCCCCTTAACCAGGGAATGCACTGGAAAGCCTTACTATTCCCCAGACAACCCCTTTAATTGTCAACTTCCATGATACATTGTGATTAATGGCAAAGAAGGAGCTGTATTACTTTGACTGTGGATTTTAATGGGTTAAACACCAAGATCAGAATTAACCCTCAATAATTCGCCAGAGGGGACAATAGGATCTTCTTTGATAGCAAGTTATTTACATTTGCTTACTCATCCCTTATTGATCAGAGGGATCTGACTATTGGTATTGCACTGGTACTGATAATAAAGGGGTTGGATGAAGTTTGAAAGTTATCACTGGTCCACTTGCTAATCGGTAGGGGTTTTGTCCATGGGGACCCTCACTGATCACAAAACTAGGGACCCTATTTTTCCCAAATGAGTTGAGCTGCAGGTCATACAGGCTCATTACCATCCCATTAATCTCTATGTGACTGTAGACACTTATGCTGATGAATTTGATGCATCTTTTAGACACGTTAGTCTAACCTTATACCATCTATTATTTGGTTTTCTTTGTAGCAACATTTTGCTTTAAAGCGTTGGAGCTTTTAGTGCCACATTTTTCGCTATACCCCTTTTTCTCCTAAGGGTGCATTCACACTACGGATACGCTGACTGATTCTGAACATTAAAACACGTTAAGAATCAGCGCGTATAAAGCAGATCCCATTCATTTCAATAGGAGCCGGCATACGAGCGCTCCCCATTGAAATGAATGGGCTGCTTTTTTCTCTACGAGGGCTCCCATTGAAGTGAATGGGAAGCGCTCGTGTGTACGGCTCGGAATGAGCCGAGCGCCGGGCCCCTTCACACGGCGAGCCGTACACGCGAGCGCTTCCCATTCACTTCAATGGGAGCGCTCATAGAGAAAAAAGCAGCCCATTCATTTCAATGGGGAGCGCATGTATGCCAGCTCCCATTGAAATGAATGGGATCTGCTTTATACGCGCTGATTCTTAACGTGTTTTAACGTTCAGAATCAGTCAGCGTATCCATAGTGTGAATGCACCTTTAGGGTTCATTCACATCTGCATCAGAGTCTATATTAGAGACTCCATTGCAGATTCCATTGTAAATTGGTGGCTAGAAAAGTCCTCAACAGAGGAATTTTCTCTCCAACGATTTCAGTATAAAACAGTCTATGGAGTACATGGGTGTCCACTGTTTTAGCGCCCATGCTCTTCATTGTTCTGGTCCCATGGTGGATACGAACGACGGAGAGCATGGCACAAGTATGAACCTAATCCTAGCCATGCTTTCTTGTTGACAATACAAAATATCTAAATGCATAAGAAAAGTGTTGCAAGTTTGTGCCCAGGTTTTTTGGTGTAGAGAATTTAGGTGCATTTAGCTTAGTAAATCTCATCCATTGTGTGCCTCTGTGCTTCTCTGCACTGTTTGAGAAGTATTTTTATAACTTACATTCAGTACAATAACTGGTTAGATACCAGAGTGGACAGAACCCATGAAAACTTGGCAGTTCTTGCATTTTATGCTTTTTCCTCATGTTTATGCTTACTGTTTATGTCATACTACCTGCACATTTGCTAAGCTAGCAAAAAAAAATGATTTCAATTTCAATTCAGCAAAATCCGAGTCTATTCTTTGCCTTTGGCGGGACGCCAACTAGTCTTTGGATCCTTTAATTGCTCATAGAACTCTAAATTAGCTGCCCGAACATTTGTTTATTAAGTGGCTCCATACTGTACAATGCAGGATTTATTGAGAGAGAACGTACACTGTCAGTAGGATTAATACCTGTTTTCTGAGCTGTCATTTTAGTCATTTATTATTTAGAGAAATCTACTAAGTCTGTGTGAAAAGAAAGATCTTAGTATCACAGTGTGAAAGAAATGCAGAAAACATAATGAACTCAATTTATCAATTTAATTCCGACATAAGGATTTTATTCATCTGTGAGCCAAGATTCATTCATTTGCAAGTAATGAAATTTATACGGTAACTTTCAAAAAGAAAAACAAAATGTACTTCTTAGGAAAATTAGGTTATAGATCTATAGTTATTGTAGAGATTATTGCCCCAGAGTTGCCAGTAGAATTGTACCAGACGAAATGTTTCTGATGCCTACAGTTGAATTGGGCAACTCTGGTTCTTCAGGTGTCCATCAAGTCTTTAAAAGAGTTGTCCCATGCAGGCGGCCAACCCACCGATCATGAGGACAGGGGTCCCATGTCCTCCATTTGAATGGACAGTACTGTAGAAGTGCATCTGCTTTACAGTCTATCAAACAATGGGGCAGACTTATTATGCCTTGTTTGCCAGTTTTCTGATGTACAAGGCCTAAAAAGTCACAACTTTGCAACTTTTTAAAATCTGCACTGCCTTTGCCACTTTCCCAAAAAGGGGGCATGGCTAAGGCAGATGGGGATTTACTAGAATTTACGCCAGAAATATGGTGTAAATGGTCAGGGAAATGTTCGTCACCTATGTGAGTAGCTGGTGTACATCACTTATGAAGAGGTATGTACCGCGTCGTAAGTGAGGGGGACTCTCTGCGGGCTCCAGGGTTATGAAGACTGGTGTGAGGAATGCCAGTCTTGATAAATATGCCCCATTGCTCATATTCAAATTACTCGCATTACTGTACCCAAGACATTCTGACTAGCAATTGCTATACCATGTAGCAGCACTGGAACTACAGATAATGGGTGATCCTGAGGTGCAGAGACTGTTTGGTTTGAAGTGAGAGATGGGTGACTGAGAGACTGTATACCAGCCAAACTACAGTCTTGGGATGCCACGGAGTGATGAACCAACAACAGATGACAAAGGCATGGAGCCAAAGCAAGTGTCGAATTGAGAGAAAGTGTGCACCAGTAATGGCCAGATTGTTCCTGAGCTGTTTTCATGCCACCTACAATGCTGTTCTTCAGTGGAATCTGGGTACAGTCTTGTACCATGGGACCATGTTTGGTGGATTGTCAATGGTGGCTCAGTGGTTAGCACTGCAGCCTTGCAGTGCTGAGTCCTAGGTTCATCTCCTGCCAAGGGCAAGATCTGCAAGGGGTTTAAATGTTCTCCCCGTGTTTGCGTGGGTTTCCTCCAGGTACTCCAGTTTCCTCCCACACACCAAAGACATACTGATAGGGAATGTAGATTGTGAGCCCTTTATGGGACAGTGACTGACAATATCTGTAAAGTGCTGCGGAATATGATGATATAAGTAAGAGATGATATAAGTAAGCATAACAAACAAATGAGCAGGCATCCACTCAAAGATTGAGCTTTGTTACAAAGACTGTATTCTTTTTCTGAAATCCACCAAGATGTGTAACCATTAAGAACTGTTGCCTCTTGATAGACTCTGTAACTATAAAGTCAGTTGCCTCTTATCAGACTGGTGGCACCATTTACATTTGCTGCTTCTACCTGATTATTTGCACCATCAATGAGTGAGGGACCACTCTCTGGGCCAAAAATCCTGGTAAGGTCTGAACGCCCTTAAATGTTGAGAGATGAGAAGTTGTGACAGTGGGACAACTCCTTTAACAGAGAATAGATATAGAAAAACCTATAAATAATTCATAAATAATAAAACATATAAGCAATGGAGGAGGCTGAAAAAATAGTGATCAGCTGAATTTTCGATTCAGCATTTGCAGTTGCCAGAGGCATACTGTAGCAACTTGAGGGTTCTTTGGTAAGACGTGTATCCAGAATGCTGTGTATGAACAAGGCAATAACAAGCTACTTTATCTTAGCCAGGTAGTTAGATACAGGGCCAGGTAAGTAAAGAAATCTCTGCACTATGTAAAATTTTCATAGCCATGCCTCTAGGACTTGCCTCGAGGACAACCAATGAGTATAGTAAGGCTACAGTACCATACACAGAAGAGAGAAGGCCTTATAATTGACAACAAATTGGGCTTCACCTTATAATGCTAAGTTTTGATATCCAAAAAATAACTTGGTTATGGTTTCCTTCTGTACACCCATTTCTGTATCTTTGAGTCAATTACCTATTTCCTTGACTATGATATTGAGCTCTACTTCATCTTCTCGGGTAGTGGCATTATTATTATTATTATTTTTTATGTGGATGGTGAGCCGCATATAGGGATCACAATGTAGGTAGTGACATTGTGTCCATAGGCCATAGCCATTAAATGGGGTTTTGCAGTACCAAGCACAACCACTAGACCGTACTAATATATTGCCCTGTGCTTGGTTTGCAGTAAAGTGGCCACAGCAATCAACATCATAGTCCCAGACAACCATGTTAAGTTCCCTTTACTCAATAGTATAGGCTGTGGTCCACAAGGGCTGATCCTATGGCACATATACCTTTGAGAAGGTGTATGAACCATCATCAGAGGCGATACACTCTTTCTAATACGCACCCCTGGCTAAGGCATTTGTGCTTTCCCATGCCAGAATGTCTGTATTCTCTGTTTTTTCTGCCCTAATTTTGACCTCTGTGTCCTCAGATTTTCTTCACTGTTATCCTGGCGCTTATTGTCTGTGTTCACACATTATCCGTATAGACAGATGAATGAATACTCTCCTGTCCCTTCTATTGTTACACTATAAACACTGTTGAGGAATGACTCAGGACATGGCCATTGAGTAAATCTCTCCTGCAGAGCTTCACTGCAGGGAAAAAAAACATGGGATCTAAATTTTGGACATTTTAGTGTATGGTTATAAAAAATTGTTTGCAATCGAGACAATGGGGTAGATGTACTAATCCTGTCCAATATAAAGACAAGTTAAACTTAGACTAGACAGTCAACAAATGTGCCAATTGTATCACCATGGCTGAAGTTGGATGACAAATCTAGAGCATCTTTAGACTGACTAGTCTAGGTTGACACCACCTATTAGCTGACTTTCTTTGCACCAGAGTCAAAATGTTGCATTATTGCATTTTAAAGAGGACTTTTCACCACCTCCAGCTCTTCTACATCCTTTAAAAGCGGCAACTCCACTGATTCTGACACATAGATTTTTGCTCTAGCCCCCAGCATTCCTGAGCAATCAATGGTGTCAGTTTTAGTGCTTGATATGTCATTTAGGCTGTCTCTTGGGTGGTCTCAAGCAGGGGCAAGCAAAGGGCGTGATTCAGAGGTCTTTAACCTTGCCAAATCATTGGTGAGCAGAATCACGCCCTCAAGTACCAAAACTAATCTCACTTTGGCAAAGATATGCTCAGTTCCCTGGAGCACTGCTGTGCCTGTGTCACCCACTGTTGATCCTCCCAATGCTATGGCACCACCCATCCTACTTGAGCAGTAAGAACAATTCTCTCAGAGCTGAAAGCCCATCCTCACTGCACCAACTGGGAAGACAGAGAAGAGAGGACAACAGGGAGGCTTTCCATATGGCTATTTTGGACAGCCAGGACAATACACCTTAAGATCTCTGTTCATGCGCCCATTTCGTGGTGCATGTGCATAAAAGCTAAGGCATTCAGTGAAGAACTGCCTTGTATTCCCTAAAAATGGCAATGGCTAGGCTTTCCATTTGGCCATTTTGGACTTTGAATCACAGATCCAACCAGTCTGTAAGAACCAGCGTGTTCCAAATTTACCTGACAGCTTTATTTACATGGAGGTTTCTTGAGGCTGATGTGTAATAACAAGTGTTTGCTCCTTCTGCTTTCACCGGCATGATTTCCAATTTCTTTTGTGATATGCATATCCAGTATTTCCATCCAGAACATAAGGTGTGGATTTTGCGGTATAGCCCTATCTTTTGATCACTTAGGAAGTAACACATTTTGGTTGAAAGTTAAAAGCTCTCTTTTTGCAGTGCGTTTTATTCTAGGGAGCTTTTATCAGCGTCCATGAGCTAATATATGTTTAAAGCTCTTGTCAATCCCTCGCTTTACTAAATAATGTTCTTTGTAGCTGCAAGCAAAGTACGGGAAAAAGAAAGCAGAGCACAGCTAAAGCTACAATGCAATGAAATGGTAATTTCACCTCTAAATAATGCAGTCGGACTATCAAATCCAATTATTTTATTGTATGAGCTAACCGGTTGGTCTGGGGGCTTTTTATACAACCGTACCTAGTTCTACTAAATGGCTGATATCTGTAAAAAACTTATATGAAAAAAAAGAGGGTTAAAGGGGTTTAACTAGCCCTGCCCAGTGGCCTATGAATATCAAAAGGGGAGGTCCTCTACTTAGTAGCCCCCTAAATCTGATAATACAGATGGGCAAATCAGTTTGTACCGAACTGAGTTCAACCCAAATATTCCAAATGTTTTTGGTTTTTTTTCACGACATTGAACAAAATGGATATTAGTCTTTGACTAATCTAACTAAAATGGCCTCCGAATAATACTCTGACGTCATGACGCTCGGCATTCCCCTGTGACTGCTTTGAAGAGACCCCAGAGTATAATAATGTCACTTTCACATTGACACAACTTTGACTCTGTTTGCCTTAGAGAGCTAGAAATTGGACAGATACATTATGTGATCAAAAGTATCCAGACACCCCCAAAAACATACGTTTTTCATATTAGGTGCATTGTGCTGCCACCTACTGCCAGGTACTTCAAATCAGCGACCTCAGTAGACATTAGACATCATGAGAGAGCAGAATGGGGTGCTCCGCGGAACTCATGGACTTCGAACGTGGTCAGGCGATTGGGTGCCACACATCACGCAGGTCAATGCCAAATGACGCCTCGCTTGGTGTAAGGAGCGTAAACATTGGACGATTGAACAGTGGAAAAACATTGTGTGGAGTGACGAATCACGGTACACATTGTGGCGATCCGATGGCAGGGTGTGGGTATGGTGAATGCCCGGTTGACGTAATCTGCCAGCGTGTGTGGTGCCAACAGTAAAATTCGGAGGCGGTGGTCTTATGGTGTGGTCGTATTTTTCATGAAGGGGGCTTGCACCCCTTGTTGTTTTGCGTGTAACTATCACAGCACAGGCCTACATTTGATGTATTAAACACCTTCTTGCTTCCCACTGTTGAAGAGAAATTCGGGGATGGTGATTGCATCTTTCAACACGATCGAGCACCTGTTCATACTGCACGGCCTGTGGCGGAGTGGTTACACGACAATAACATCTCTGTAATGGACTGGCCTGCACAGAGTCCTGACTTGAACCCTATAGAACACCTTTGGGATGTTTTGGAACGCCGACTTCGTGCCAGGCCTCACGGACCTACATTGATGCCTCACTGACCTACATCGATACCTCTCCTCAGTGCAGCACTCTGTGAAGAATGGGCTGCCATTCCCCAAGAAACCTTCCAGCACCTGATTGAACGTATGCCTGTGAGAGCGGAAGCTGTCATCAAGGCTAAGGGTAGGCCAACACCATATTGAATTCCAGCATTACCGATGGAGGGCGCCACCAACTTGGAAGTCATTTTCAGCCAGGTGTCCGGATACTTTTGATCACATAGTGTAGGTACCTAGCAGCCTTAAGAGTATTCTACACTGTGTTTTATAGATAGGTTCCTAGGAGCCTTGACAATGTTACATATTATGTTTTATAGATGGGTTACTAGAAGCCCTGAGAGTGTTCTACACTATGTTTTATAGATAGGTTCCTAGGAGCCCTACAATCTTCTACTCTGTTTTATTGATAGGTTCCTAGGCACCCTAGCAGCCAAACATGAAACAAATCTTGAGAGGTTTGTCCAGTATTACTATTATTATTGTTTATTTCTTTATATAGCACCATTAATTCCATGGTGCTTTACATTTGGGGGTTACATATAATACACAGACTATACAGGTAGATATAATACTAACAGTGACCGACTGGCACAGTGGGGTAGAGGGCCCTGCCCGTGAGGGCTTACAATCTATGGTGGAAGGTAGTAGAGACAGAAGGAGAGTGGGAGACAGTTCAGGTGGTGGTGTGGTGATAGTGTTATTGGAGGTTGTAGGCCTTCCTGAATAGGTGAGTCTTAAGGGGCCTTCTTGAATCCTGTGATTGTGGTTATCAGTCTTATGTGTCTTGGTAAGGAGTTCCAGAGTATGGGAAATGCACGGGAGAAATCTTGGAGGCAGTTGTTTGAGGAGCGGATGAGAGCAGAGCGGAGTAGGAGGTCGTTGGAGGATCTGAGGTTACGTGTGGGCAGGTAGCGGGAGATTAGTTCAGAGATATATGGAGGGGCCAGGTTGTGGATCGCTTTGAATGTTAACGTTAATAACTTGAATTCAATTCGCTGGGCTATAGGTAGCCAGTGGAGGGACTGGAAGAGGGAAGCAGCCGATGAAGATCGGGGGGTGAGGTGAATTAAGCGGTCAGCGCAGTTTAAGATGGACTGGAGGGGGGTGAGGGAGTTTGCTGGGAGTCCATGGAGAAGGGTGTTGCAGTAGTCTAAGCGGGAGATTATGAGGGCCTGGACGAGCATCTTGGTAGTTTCAGGGGTGAGGAAGGAGCGGATTCGATGGATGTTCTTGAGCTGGAGGCGGCAAGAGGTGTTGTAGGTTTGAATGTGTGACTTGAAGGATAGATCAGAGTCCAGGGTAACCCCAAGGCATCGGGCCTGTGGGACAGGGGAAAGTGGGGTTCCGTTAACTATGATAGATGGGTCAGGTGGAGGGGCCATGTTCAGTTTGAGAAAGCGGGAGGAGAGGAAGGAGGCTACGGCCGCTAAACAATCTGGAACTCTGGCCAGCAGGGAGGTAATGTCTGGTCCAGAGATGTATATTTGGGTGTCATCAGCATAGCAATGGTATTGAAAACCATGAGATTCTATGAGTTGGCCCAGGCCAAGTGTGTAGATGGCGAACAGGAGGGGTCCTAGGACGGAGCCTTGGGGGACTCCTACGGAGAGAGGGCGTGATGAGGAGGTTGTGTGTGAGTGGGAGACGCTGAATGTGCGGTCGGTGAGGTATGAGGAGATCCAGGAAAGGGCCAAGTCTGAGATACCAAGGGATGAGAGAATTTCTAACAGGAGAGAGTGGTCAACTGTGACAAAGGCAGAGGAGAGGTCAAAGAGGAGGAGGACAGAGTAATGGCGCTTGGCTTTGCCGGTTAGAAGGTCATTGGTGACTTTTGTTAGGGCAGTTTCAGTGGAGTACCGGGGTCTGAAGCCTGACTGAAGTCTGTCAAAGAGCAGGTTGGACGAGAGATAGGAGGAGAGTTCGGAGTGGACTTGTTGCTCAAGCAGTTTTGAGGTATACGGGAGCAGTGAAATGGGACGATAGTTGGCTGGGGAGGACGGATCAAGGGGCGGTTTCTTAAGTATAGGTGTGACAGTGGCATGTTTGAAGGCTGAGGGGAAGGATCCATTGGTTAGGGATAGATTGAAGAGATGGGTTAGGGCCTGTGTAATGACTTCAGTGAGCTTGGGGATGAGATGTGACTGGATCAGGTCAAGCACGCAGGAGGTGAGGTTGGATTTGGAGATTAGGAAGGAGAGTTTTTCATCAGTGATAGTGGGGAAAACAGGTCAGGGATGAGGAGCAGCAAGTAGTTGGTTAGAGGGGTTGTCTGGGGTGTAGGGTGAGACTGCCTCTGATGGTGTCAATTTTAGTTTTGAAGTAAGAGGCAAAGTCGTCAGCTGAGATAAGTGATGTCGGAGGGGGGTGGACAGGAGGATGGAGGATGGAGTTGAAGGTGGAGAATAGCTGTTTGGGGTTGAAAGAGAGTGCAGATATGAGTGTGGTGAAGTAGACCTGCTTTGCGGAGGCGAGTGCGTTCTTAAATGTGAAAACTGCCTCTTTGTAACTGAGGAAGTCTTCCTTGGAGTGGCTTTTCTTCCAGAGGCGTTCTGCAACTAATGGCTTCACTTCTGGCTTCACTAATGGCTTCACTTCTGGCTCACCCTTCCATTAGAATGGCTACCATGCTATACTACAATTCCCTTCTCTTGGCAGCTGCACTGTAAATGCAAGACACGCTTCTTCTTTTCCTATGATAACAACACATTGACAGTTTTTCTTTTCTTTAACTTTAATGGGTGTTTCGAATCGATGGTCTGCCGATAGGCTGTGACTGGTATTGTAGGAATCAGTTTGCTAGGGGCTAACTTGCAGTACCAGACACAACCCTTGGACAAGAGTGGCAGTGTTTCTGAGAAAAAATAAAAAGTCTTTTTTGTAACAAAGGTCAATTGTTTTAAAATAGTATTTCCTATGGAGAGTGTGACATAAATGTTTGTTAGGTGCAGATATAACTTCTGTCATTCATACCTATCTCTACAGGTGTCCCTTAAACTCATGTCCCACTTGGTGAGGCAGCCAGTGGCTAATGCATCCAGGCAGAGGAAGAATGGAGACCTGAGTGTTATGAAATAGGTCGACAAGGTCTAGGGGCCTCGGTTTTGGAGACAGGTGTGGGTTCTATAGGTGGGACTCGCATCTATCACAAATTTATGGCATATCCATATCCAAGAAGCTTGCCAAAGTCTGATGACTGCAGCACTATTCTAATGCCAAATGATGTAATATTATTGGATGAAGCTATTTCATTATGTATATGTATTTATTATGTATATTATTATGTATATGTATATTAAATGTATTATTATGTATATTACACATATTACACATATTATTACATTACATTACATTACACATATATTACACATTATGTATATTATTAAATGGTACTGTATATGGATTTCAAGCTCTGCTGTCATTCAATGGAAATGTTCAATTCAACGGTTAAATGCTTCTGGTGTTTTGCTGATGGATACATAGCAGAGGTGTAACTTAAAGCACCTGGGACCACTACTTACTTTGTGCCATTTAGAATAGTGGAACCTTTGGGGATCTCTGAGTCCAGGGGTGGGTGGTGACTGCTATTCCTGCAAAACCTATAGCTGAGCTCAGGAAGCCTTGTATATAAGCACTGCATGTTGCTCACATTGGCTTTGATGAATTAGATATGTATATGCCTTTAGAGCATATCTAACCTTTAAACAGTATTTCCATAAATTAATAGTACATTGTGTGTACATAGGGAAAAACTTCTGGCCATTATATGTTCTGCATTCTACATTGCATGTTTCCCCTTGCCAAGCTCTGTCTGCGGTCTGTATTTCTCTCTAAGATGGTGGGTAGAGAGTAGCTGCCATACACCGCATAGTAAGTAGAGAAGAAGCTGCTCCTTAACTTTATCTCTCACTTAGACACAGTACCAAGACCATGCAGGACATATATAGAGAAGGACTGATTTATACTGATAAGTTGTAGAAGCACCTGTAATATCAATCTATGTACTAAGTTTGTTAAAAAAGGATTTTCTTATCTAAGCAGATTGGTAGAAGTCTGACCACTCAGACCCTCACTGATCCCCAATTCTGAATGGAGAAATGATCATGTATTTTAAGCTGAACAATATATGTTGGCTCTCCAGCATTCCCATTGAAATGAATTGAGAGGTGTATGCACAGCTAGACCCCCGATCCATTCAGAATAGTTCCATGTTCTCCTGATCAGTAGGGGTCTGAGCTGTCGACCCCAAATGATATGCTAGTTTAGACAGGGGATAATGTGATTAGATGGAAAATCCCTTTAAACGGATCCTATCATTCAGACAACATTTTTTCTAAGTACCACATCGGAATAGCCTTAAGAAAGGCTATTCTTCTCTTACCTTTTGTTGTCTTCTCTGCGCCGTCATTCGCCTACAATCCCGGTTGCAAAATCACGGCCGCAAACTAGCGCGGCGCATACGATCCCCGCTCCCATTGAAATCAATGGGAGCGTATACGGCCCGCAAAGGATCCCGCGGCGTACACGTGCCACATCACGCGGCACGTTACACCGTGTGAACTCTCCCTAATAGTTACTTATAGATGCTGCACCCCAAATATTGACCCCCTTCCGATAACAAAAACTGCAGCTTCTGGGCAGCAGTGTCAGATCTGTAAAAAGCCCAACAATTACCTTGTGCAAGTTATAGTCTTAGTCTATGGCCGATGAACAATTGACACCAAGGCCCATGAATGGTCACATCCTCTGCACCTTCTATAGTCACAACCATGCTTGCTACCATATGGGTATCAAACAATCAAATAGATTGTCAAAAAACCCCCTGCTAACTCAAGCCCAAGAGTCACATTCCCCCTCTGCCATGGCAAGCCAAATGTAAATCATATTCACCCACATCGATCCCCAAGTAAAGAGAGCCCTGGCACCTGCTCAGGTTTGCCTGCTTCTTGGGTATGCCAAAATCAGAGTTTTAGACCGAAAGCTCTTTACGGCAGTTTCGAATAGCACGCTCCCATAGGAATGAATGGACGCAGCCGGCACGCAGCCATGGCCGGGATTCATTCCTATGGGAGCGTGCCATTCGAATAGTAATCGCTCATCTCTGGTTATAACCCATGAACACTGAAGTAAGCTGGTCGATGCTGCATCTTTTGCAGGATCAGTTAATACACTTAATCTTCTCACAATTTTCCTACACAGTAAATAACATTCTTTGGGATTGGTACTGTGTACAAGGATATGTTCCTGAGTTTGCATTGAAATCTTTGTACTGTAGTATTTACTTTAAACTCTCAGTTGTCAATGCAGATGGGGTTGTGAGTTATGGTAGCGCTAGTTTACTCTGCATGGCACAGAAAGATTACAGTAAAGCAATGCTGCCACTTAGTGGTGGAAATAAGTAGTTACAACATCACTATGAATATGACTCAGCTGGCAATGCAGCACAAAATAAAACAGAATCTAAATCTCGGTAAAAGAATTCACTGGGGAAGGTGTGTGCTAATGAAAAGAGATAAAGTCATACATGCGGAGTTTTGCTTTATTGTAAGGCTCTCAAATATGAGACTCTGCAACATAGAATACAATTAACGGATTCTATCTATCTATCTATCTCCTATCTACAGCATCTATCTATCTATCTATCTATCTATCTATCTATCTATCTATCTATCTATCTATCTCATATTTATCTATCATGTAAAAGAAGAGAGCAACATCAAGCAAAACAAAAAGTTGGGTGCACATCCCACAGTCCACAGCCACTGACTGCATGACCGCTGATAGGCCAGTATTACTGCTACTGGCGTCAGGGGCCCGGCCAAATTGAAAAATGGGGGGGTGGTTTTGGCCTGCCACCGTGTGCCGGCCCCCTGGCACCCGCGGCAGTCATTGTGCCCAGTGAGCAGCGCTGAGCGCCAGCTCTTCGCACTGGTGCAGTACTACCCGCTCGCCGGCTTCAATACGGGTAGTACTGTGCCTGTGCGAGGAGCTGGCGCTCGGTGCTGCTCACTGGGCACAATGACTGCTGGCACAGGGGGCTGGCACACGGACGCGGATGAGCTGAATACATAGGCGATTAAAGCAGGAGCTGTGAGCTCAGCTCCTGCTTTAACGCTGTGGCGTGTGTAGGCGCGATGTGATGACGTCAACTATGTGAATGGAGTGAGAGAGCGGAGAGAGGAGCGGCGGGGGAGCGATGGAAGGTGAGTGTAAGTGTTTGTTTTGTATTAAACATTAAGGTGGAACATGAAGGGGAGGGGGGAGAGAACGGCATGACACTGGGGAAGATGGGGGGGAACGGCATGACACTGGGGCAGAGACGGGGGGACATGAAACTGTGGGCAGATGAAGGGGGGGAGAATGGCATGAAACTGGGGACAGAGAAGGATGGGGGGCAAATGAAGGGGAGGGGGGAACGGCATGACACTGGGGAAGATGAAGGGGGGGCAGCATGACACTGGGGCAGATGGGGGGGTGGAACAGCATGACACTGGGGCAGAGATGGGGGACATGAAACTGTGGGCAGATGAAGGGGGAGAACGGCATGAAACTGGGGACAGAAATGGAGGGGGGACATGAAACTGGGGGCAGAGGAAGGGTGTATATGAAACTGGGGGAGAGATGGAGGGGGGACATATAATTTACGGGTGACTGTAGGAGGATTATACTGTGTGGGAGCACATGATAAATTAATGAGAATGGGCGGAGTCAACATAAAAGTGGGTGGAGCTAAATTTGCTGCAGCATTTTGCCCCTCTTTCTACTCTTCAAAAGTTGGGAGGTGTGGCGTTGGTGACGCCACACTCCTGCGTGACGTCACTCGCTTCATCTGCGACGCACAGTGTCTCGACTCCCCCCACCTTCTTTACAAGGGGGCCCATTGAGGCTCTGTCACCCAAGGGCCCATAAAAACCTGGAGCCGGCCCTGATTGTAGTAAATGCAGCAAATTTGTATTGCCCTGAACAAAGATGGCGGAGAAAGGCGGAAGCGCTCTAAGTTGTCATGTGACCCGACCTAGCTATCGCCTGTTGTCTTCTGATCTGTACAGTCTGGAGATGTTGGGTGGACGTCTTCTCATGGTGTAAGACGGCTGCATGACTGCTGCAGCCCCTGCTACTATATCAGGTACATGTAGTGTGTATATGGCTGTATACCCTGGTCTGCTACTATATCAGGTACATGTAGTGTGTATATGGCTGTATACCCTGGTCTGCTACTATATCAGGTACATGTAGTGTGTATATGGCTGTATACCCTGGTCTGCTACTATATCAGGTACATGTAGTGTGTATATGGCTGTATACCCTGGTCTGCTACTATATCAGGTACATATAGTGTGTATATGGCTGTATACCCTGGTCTGCTACTATATCAGGTACATGTAGTGTGTATATGGCTGTATACCCTGGTCTACTACTATATCAGGTACATGTAGTGTGTATATTGCTGTATACCCTGGTCTACTACTATATCAGGTACATGTAGTGTGTATATGGCTGTCTAATACTATATCAGCAAAATGAAGTAGTTTTAAAATGGCGGGTGGGGGGCAGACACTTAGGCTGTATGGGGCCCCAAAATTCCTGATGGCGGCCCTGACTGACTGGAAAGCCAAATAAAAAAAAAAAAAAAATAGACAGTACTACAGTAGCATAAAACCAGACTACAATTTCTCACAAAACTAGCTCAGCACTACTGTATATCGCAATATGGTATCTAAGCTCTAGTAAAGCTGCAACTCATAACACCAGGAAGCTGCAGGGGTGAGGAGGACACACAGTGACTGAACATGCGGCATTAAGGTCCAGATATGACTGTAATATCTGTAACCTTTAGGCTAACTTCACATCTGTATTGAAGTCATTGAAGTCTCCATCACCAGGCCCGGAATCAGGGGTGCAAACTGAGCAATTGCCCAGGGCCCAGTCACCTAAGGGGCTCCTGGGATCCAGAGCCTGACGACTTGAATCCCAGGAGCTCCAGAGTTGTATTGTCGTGCTGTTCATGACGATACATGTTAATCCTATGACAGAGCAGGGAACTGAGAAGTCCCTGCTCTTACAAAGAAGACTTACGGAATCGCACAGGATGTCGCGGCGCAGGTGGCATGATGTTGTCACTGCATTGCGCCTCCTGTGCCACTAACATAGGAAGAGTCATCGTGGAAGCACGGTAAGGGGAGTAAAAGATTTATTTTTTTCAGGTAAGGGAAAAGGATTACCTGCCAGGGGGGCAAACTATTATTTATAGGTGTGTGTGTGTGTGGGGGGGGGGAGTTAGGGAATTGTTAGGACAACAAAGGAAGGGACACAAGTGACAGTGAGCCCTGGTCTGAAACCCCCCACTGTACCTCCTGCTTTCCGATTCTATCCTAAGGGATGGGCGACAACTTGGAGACGATCCCTTCCTATATACGTGACACAAAAACGCAGACAAGACAAACAACAACAAAGGGAGGTTAGCTAGCCAGGGGTCAGTAATAGTCGAGCAATGCAGTGTAAAAATCAATATCCACAAGAGAAGTCAATAGGGAAAGCCAGAGGTCAAGAATCAGAATACACAAATAAACAGCAAGAGAAAAAGCCAGCACACACAAAGCAATAGCAAGCACCAATGTGAATGTGAGCCAAGAATAAATAGGGAAGAAGAACCTGCTCTGAACCTATAGGAAGGCAGGCTGTCAATCACAGGGCAAAACAAAACTTAAAGGGGTATTCCCACATCGCATACTCACCAGTCTTCACTGCTGTAAAATCTTCTTTCTTCCTGGTTTCTTGCATCATTTGGTGGGCGGGGTTTCACATGCAACCTGCCATTTAGCTCTGCCCCCAAATTAGCATGTAGCTCCGCCCACCGCATAGCGTGATCCTATGGGGCAGCTGAAGGGCCTGTGATATCATCAAGGGTCCTTAAACAACACTATATGCACAATATTGGACTATGAAGTACAGGCAGGTGCAACTCCTTTCTGTGTTACATACAGAGACAGCCTGTCTCTGCCATAATGAACACAATTGAATTAGCTAGCCTGATAACTGGGAGAACAGAAGACGTTCAGAAATGAAAGCAGCTCCTCTCCCCTATCTGAGTGCAGGGAGCTAGGTCATGTGGTGTAGACACAGGAATAGCTAGATACACAGGCTCGCTCCCTGCACTTAGCCCCTCCTCCCTCCCCCCTGAGAGCAGCAGATACATCACTTGACTCATGAGCAGATAAGTCAAGGGCTGTGTCAACAATGAATTGAATAAAGTAAGATAGTGGACAAACAAAGCAGTTTTGCTGAAGCATTGTATTTAGGAAAAGTCTTACATCCACATTAACAAGCAGTATAGATAGGATCCTTGTGATGGGACAACCCCTTTAACTCAGAGCAGAGGGAAATGAAGGTGAAGGTGACGGGTATGGTGGAAAATTAATTAACAAGGTGAAGGAATAGGACAGTATTCAGACAATGCAACCAAAAACTCTAAGCAAGTTATCAAACTGCACACGCCTCCTGCGCCGCAGCATGTGAGCAGAGGGTGGTGCAGAGACCAGAACAGGCAGAGATGTTACAGGGGGGCTAATATTTAGTGGGGGAACTATTAAATATAAGGGGAGCCATTACAAGGGTGAAGTATTATTTATAAGGTGTAACTGTTATATATAAGGGGGCTGCTATATATAATGGGAAACTGTTATAAACACATGTGGACAAAATTGATGGTACCCCTCGTTTAATGAAAGAACCCACAATGGTCACAGAATAACTTGTATCTGACAAAAGTAATAACACATAAAAATTGCTGACAAGCCACAAAGCTTCTGGGAGAATGTTCTAAGGTCAAATGAGACAAAAATCAAACTTTTTGGCAAGGCACATCAGCTCAAAGATGGAAAAATGAAGCATATCTTGAGAAGAACACTGTCCCTACTGTGAAACATGGAGGAGGCTCTGTTATGTTCTTGTAACAGGATAATGACCCAAAACACACAGCTAAAAACACCCAAGAATAGCTAAGAGGAAAACATTGGACTATTCTGAAGTGGCCTTCTAGGAGCCCTGACCTAAATCCCATTGAGCATCTTTGGAAGGAGCTGAAACATGCGGTCTGGAAAAGGCACCCTTCAAACCCAAGACAACTGGAGAAGTTTGCACATGAGGAGGGGGCCAAAATACCTGCTGACGCTGGGTTCACACCTGCGTTCATGTCTCCGTACTATGGTTTCCGTCTTCCCATAGACCGGGTTCGGCCGTGCGCGGCGGTGAGCATTTTAGGCTCTCCGCCGCGAAACCGGATTTTTTTATCCGGACACAGAGTAGTGCATGTCCGACTCTGTGTCCGGATTATAAAACCCGGTTTCGCGGCGGAGAGCGCAAAACGCTCACTGCCGCGCACGGCCGGACAGCTTTCTCATCCATTCAAATGAATGGGTGAGAAAGTCTCCTGCAGGCTTCCGTCTCCTGCATCTGTTTTATGCAGGAAACGGAAACCTGCAATAAGGACCGATGAACGCAGATGTGAACGACCCCTGAGAGGTGCAGAAGTCTCATTGACAGTTACAGGAACCGTTTGATTGCAGCGATTGCCTGAAAAGGTTGTGCAACAAAATATTAAGTTAAGGGAACCGTCATTTCTGTCCAGGCCTGTTTCATGAGTTTTATTTTTAATGAAATTCTGTTGAAGTGAAAAACAATGTCTGACTTTCATTTGTTCATATTCATAGATTTTTTATTAATTATTACTTTTGTCAGATTCAAGTTATTTCTGTGACCATTGTGGGTTTTTCTTTCATTAAACGAGGGGCACCAACAATTTTGTCCACGTGTGTATAAGGGGGATACTATATACAGTCCTATGAAAAAGTTTGGGCACCCCTATTAATCTTAATTAGAGATGAGCGAACACTAAAATGTTCGAGGTTCGAAATTCGATTCGAACAGCCGCTCACTGTTCGAGTGTTCGAATGGGTTTCGAACCCCATTATAGTCTATGGGGAACATAAACTCGTTAAGGGGGAAACCCAAATTCGTGTCTGGAGGGTCACCAAGTCCACTATGACACCCCAGGAAATGATACCAACACCCTGGAATGACACTGGGACAGCAGGGGAAGCATGTCTGGGGGCATAAAAGTCACTTTATTTCATGGAAATCCCTGTCAGTTTGCGATTTTCGCAAGCTAACTTTTCCCCATAGAAATGCATTGGCCAGTGCTGATTGGCCAGAGTACGGAACTCGACCAATCAGCGCTGGCTCTGCTGGAGGAGGCGGAGTCTAAGATAGCTCCACACCAGTCTCCATTCAGGTCCGACCTTAGACTCCGCCTCCTCCGGCAGAGCCAGCGCTGATTGGCCGAAGGCTGGCCAATGCATTCCTATGCGAATGCAGACTTAGCAGTGCTGAGTCAGTTTTGCTCAACTACACATCTGATGCACACTCGGCACTGCTACATCAGATGTAGCAATCTGATGTAGCAGAGCCGAGGGTGCACTAGAACCCCTGTGCAAACTCAGTTCACGCTAATAGAATGCATTGGCCAGCGCTGATTG
The DNA here is from genome assembly GCF_031893055.1 of Leptodactylus fuscus. Taxonomy (NCBI): domain Eukaryota; kingdom Metazoa; phylum Chordata; class Amphibia; order Anura; family Leptodactylidae; genus Leptodactylus; species Leptodactylus fuscus. The sequence goes on along the minus strand of NC_134269.1, from coordinate 184,283,758 downwards.
GCCAATGCATTCTATTAGCCCGATGAAGTAGAGCTGAATGTGTGTGCTAAGCACACACATTCAGCACTGCTTCATCAAGCCAATACAATGCATTAGCCAGTGCTGATTGGCCAGAGTACGGAATTCGGCCAATCAGCGCTGGCCAATGCATTCTATTAGCCCGATGAAGTAGAGCTGAATGTGTGTGCTAAGCACACACATTCAGCACTGCTTCATCAAGCCAATACAATGCATTAGCCAGTGCTGATTGGCGGCGTCTAAGGTCGGACCTGAATGGAGACTGGTGTGGAGCGATCTTAGACTCCGCCTCCTCCAGCAGAGCCAGCGCTGATTGGCCGAATTCCGTACTCTGGCCAATCAGCACTGGCTAATGCATTGTATTGGCGTGATGAAGCAGTGCTGAATGTGTGTGCTTAGCACACACATTCAGCTCTACTTCATCGGGCTAATAGAATGCATTGGCCAATCAGCGCTGGCCAATGCATTCTATTAGCGTGAACTGAGTTTGCACAGGGGTTCTAGTGCACCCTCGGCTCTGCTACATCAGATTGCTACATCTGATGTAGCAGTGCCGAGTGTGCATCAGATGTGTAGTTGAGCAAAACTGACTCAGCACTGCTAAGTCTCTGCATTCGCATAGGAATGCATTGGCCAGCCTTCGGCCAATCAGCGCTGGCTCTGCCGGAGGAGGCGGAGTCTAAGGTCGGACCTGAATGGAGACTGGTGTGGAGCGATCTTAGACTCCGCCTCCTCCAGCAGAGCCAGCGCTGATTGGTCGAGTTCCGTACTCTGGCCAATCAGCGCTGGCCAATGCATTCTATTAGCCCGATGAAGTAGAGCTGAATGTGTGTGCTTAGCACACACATTCAGCTCTACTTCATCAGGCTAATAGAATACATTGGCCAATCAGCGCTGGCCAATGCATTCTATTAGCTTGATGAAGCAGAGTGTGCACAAGGGTTCAAGCGCACCCTCGGCTCTGATGTAGCAGAGCTGAGGGTGCACAAGGGTTCAAGTGCACCCTCGGCTCTCCTACATCAGAGCCGAGGGTGCGCTTGAACCCTTGTGCAGCCTCGGCTCTGCTACATCAGAGCCGAGGGTGCGCTTGAACCCTTGTGCACACTCTGCTTCATCAAGCTAATAGAATGCATTGGCCAGCACTGATTGGCCAGAGTACGGAATTCGGCCAATCAGCGCTGGCCAATGCATCCCTATGGGAAAAAGTTTATCTCACAAAAATCACAATTACACACCCGATAGAGCCCCAAAAAGTTATTTTTAATAACATTCCCCCCTAAATAAAGGTTATCCCTAGCTATCCCTGCCTGTACAGCTATCCCTGTCTCATAGTCACAAAGTTCACATTCTCATATGACCCGGATTTGAAATCCACTATTCGTCTAAAATGGAGGTCACCTGATTTCGGCAGCCAATGACTTTTTCCAATTTTTTTCAATGCCCCCAGTGTCGTAGTTCCTGTCCCACCTCCCCTGCGCTGTTATTGGTGCAAAAAAGGCGCCAGGGAAGGTGGGAGGGGAATCGAATTTTGGCGCACTTTACCACGTGGTGTTCGATTCGATTCGAACATGGCGAACACCCTGATATCCGATCGAACATGTGTTCGATAGAACACTGTTCGCTCATCTCTAATCTTAATCATTTTTAGTTCTAAATATTTTGGTGTTTGCAACAGCCATTTCAGTTTGATATATCTAATAACTGATGGACACAGTAATATTTCAAGATTGAAATGAGGTTTATTGTACTAACAGAAAATGTGCAATATGCATCAAACCAAAATTTGACCGGTGCAAAAGTATGGGCACCTCAACAGAAAAGTGACATTAATATTTAGTACATCCTCCTTTTGCAAAGATAACATCCTCTAGTCGCTTCCTGTAGTTTTTAATCAGTTCCTGGATCCTGGATGAAGGTATTTTGGACCATTCCTCTTTACAAAACAATTCAAGTTCAGTTAAGTTTGATGGTCGCCGAACATGGACAGCCCGCTCTCAAATCATCCCACAGATGTTGAATGATAATCAGGTCTGGGGACTGGGATGGCCATTCCAGAACATTGTAATTGTTCCTCTGCATGAATGCCTGAGTCGATTTGGAGCGGTGTTTTGGATCATTGTATTGCTGAAATATCCATCCCCGGCGTAACTTCACTGATTCTTGAACATTATTCTCAAGAATCTGCTGATACTGAGTGGAATCCATGCGACCCTCAACTTTAACAAGATTCCTGGTGCCGGCATTGGCCACACAGCCCCAAAGCATGATGGAACCCCCACCAAATTTTACAGTGGGTAGCAAGTGTTTTTCGTGTAATGCTGTTTTTTTTGGATGCCATGCATAACGCCTTTTTGTATGACCAAACAACTCAATCTTTGTTTCATCAGTCCACAGGACCTTCTTCCAAAATGAAGCTGGCTTGTCCAAATGTGCATTTGCATACCTCAGGTGACTCTGTTTGTGGCGTGCTTGCAGAAACAGCTTCTTTCTCATCACTCTCCCATACAGCTTCTGATTGTGCAAAGTGCGCTCTATTGTTGACTGATGCACAGTGACACCATCTGCAGCAAGATGATGCTGCAGCTCTTTGGAGGTGGTCTGTGGATTGTCCTTGACTGTTCTCTCCATTCTTCTTCTCTGCCTTTCTGATATTTTTCTTGGCCTGCCACTTCTGGGCTTAACAAGAACTGTCCCTGTGGTCTTCCATTTCCTTACTATGTTCCTCACAGTGGAAACTGACAGATTAAATCTCTGAGACAACTTTTTGTATCCTTCCCCTGAATAACTATGTTGAACAATCTTTGTTTTCAGATCATTTGAGAGTTGTTTTGAGTAGCCCATGATGCCACTCTTCAGAGGAGATTGAAATAGGAGAACAACTTGCAATTGGCCACCTTAAATATCTTTTCTCATGATTGGATACACCTGGTTATGAAGTTCAAAGCTCAGTGAGGTTACAAAACCAATTTTGTGCTTCAGTAAGTCAGTAAAAAGTAGTTAGGAGTATTCAAATCAATACAATGATAAGGGTGCCCATACTTTTGCACTAGTCAAATTTTGGTTTAATGCATATTGCACATTTTCTGTTAGTACAATAAACCTCATTTCAATCCTGAAATATTACTGTGTCTATCAGTTATTAGATATATCAAACTGAAATGGCTGTTGCAAACACCAAAATTTTTAGAACTAAAAATGATTAAGATTAATAGGGGTGCCCAAACTTTTTCATAGGACTGTATATATATATGGGGGCTACTATAAAATATGACATATTTTATATAAGGGGGGCTTTTGTATATAATTGTTGCCCCCTTATATTAGTCCCCTTATATATTATCATTCCCCCCTTATAACAGCACCATTATAAACAACAGTTCCCCCTTATAATAGACCCCTTATTATAAATAAGTGAGGCTATTATAAGGTTGAAATTATTGTAAATATGGGGAAATTATTATTTATAAGGAGACTATTAGAATGGGGAGCTTGTTATATATAAGGGCAGAGACACAGTTAGAGGTTGGGAAGGGGGAGGGGGGTGTAAACATATCCAAGTGGGCCCCCTACCTGGTTATACTGATATTATCACTATACAGTAACTGTATAGTGATATAGCGGTTGTACATGGGGCTGTGCATACATTTTAAGAAAATACAGTACAGGAAAATGTTGTGACTTACAGGTGACATCTCTAATTGCTATCTTTCACATTTCTCATCTCCTCCATCAAGACCGCCATGACCACTTCTTCCAGCCGCAATTTGTCTCTGTAAAGTTTGCATCACAGACATCTTTGGTTACTCACTTTTCCAGACACGTAAACCCGCATCTTACTTGCCTATAAGTCCCCATCCTGTTGCTACTTCCAATTATAAAATACATTACATAAAAATTGTAATGTCCCGGTACTGCTTGTGCCCATTCCCTTTAATAGTCCTTGCAGACCGAGATGGTATGGACATTTGCATATAAGGTAAAGAGGTTTCTCCCCCATTCCTTCTATATTAACAGTATTTCTATTTTACCAGAGTAAGTCTTTGGGACAAATCTATATTTAAGGAGCCCATAGCTAATCTGACAGAATTTGAGGGTCTCCCACTGTCAACACCCCTATTTCCTCTCCTACATACGTGTGCCCAGTTTGTTGAGGACTAACCCCCTGGATACAGGCCATCTTTATAAGTATATACAAGTTTAACTACCCACGCAATTTCCTGCTCCAAGCTCCATCACCTGCTAACTGGACATTACCTACAGGCATCACAGTATTGTATGTGAAGAATTACTCCATCATCTGTATATTTGTATTACCGCCTGCAGTGATCACTGTATTGTATGTGAAGAATTACTCCATATGTACATTTGTATTACCTCGTCCTGCTAGTAAAAGAGCAATGACTACCCCCGAGACCTGGTTGTCTGCTGTCATTGTCAGGTACCATGTGGGGGTGGGTAGTCGGGGACATCAAAAAGGAGGCTTTGTGCACATTTGGGGACCCAGGGCCTCTCTACAAACCGGCCCCATCTGACATATTACCTGTGATATCAGCCCTGGCCCTTCTGAGTGTTACAAAATCACCTGTAAATGAATGACACCCCCCTTTTGAATGTATTTAACAATACCCCTTTGTGCCCCCTTAAAGGGATTGTTCAGGATCAGAATTATTAATGCAGGTAGCAGGACAAGGTTGTAAATAAAAATGTCCTGACACTTACCTGAATCCTCCTGCCCCGGGCCGACCATCACTTTCACTGCACTATAAGGAGCGGATGACACACTAACACTGCTGCTGTCAATCACCGCTCTCTACAGTACTCTACAGTATACAGTATTGATCTGCTGCGGTTCTGCCGTTGTGACATCTTTCTACAGCCATCCTGTATACAAGCAATGGTGACAGACAGCCCAGTATATGTAAAGGGTGAATGTAAATTATAACGCTCACCTACTGCCTGCTTTAAAATGTATTATAGCACCACCATTTAAATGAATAGTGCCCCCAAATTAATAATACTCCTATATACCCCCTGTGTCCCCCCAATAATAATGCTCTGCAGTCAGTGTGGTGAGGACTTCCACCAGAACAAGCCCTTGAGCAGCGTTCGACTTGACAGCGGTGGGGGGCACAGGTGCGCTAGTGGTAACATTACAGTGATACAGTGAGTAACATTTTGTGGTGACTTACCGGAGACGTCCCTGACTAATCGCTCACATTTCCCGTCTCTTCCCTCTTGACCGCCGTGACCACTTCTTCCAGCAGTGATTTGTCTCTGTAAAGTTTGCAACACAGACATCATTGACTCCTCACTTCTCCAGGCACCTGACCCATATTGTCCTCACCTACACAAAGCCCCTTAAAGAGGAATTACCGGAGACGTCCCTGACTAATCGCAGTGGTGATGTCAAGACAGTGGTTCTGTCATTATGCCACCTATTCCTGTCTGCACACATAGCTTGGTACAAGAAAAAGTCACATACTCAAAATTTCCAAATTTGCTTATAAACTTGTAAATTGTCTAAATTACTCAAATATGCTAAAATTATTCCAAATATGCTTGAAACACAAAACGTACTATTACAAACGTACTATTACGGCGGATGTTGGGAAGGGGTTAAGGGCCAAAACAGGGCGGTCACTAAGGGGTTAAGATTGTGGGGCAGTTGGAAGGGAACATTATAATGTGGGGACATATAATGTACGGGTGACTGCAGGAGGATTATACTGTGTGGGGCACATGAAAAATGAATGAGAATGGATGGAGTCAAAATAAAAGTGGGCGGAGCTAAATTTGCCATGGTGGGAATGGCGTGCAGCACATTTTGTCCCTCTTTCTGTTCTTCAAAGGTTGGGAGGTACGTAATAGTTCCCTCCCACACATAAGTAATGTTGTTACTTGTGGGGGGACACTATTACTGTAATACTGAGCTAACTGCACCCCCCACAGGTTATAGTCCCCCTCCTCCACATACCAGTCCATATTCACTTGTCCTGTATAGTTACAACTGGTCAGTAAATAGAAGATGATCTCAGGTTATGTGCAGGAGGAGGCGCTGATCCCCCTCCCCTCAATCACTGCTCTGTAAGTACAGGTTATAGCATGGCAGAACAAGAAGATAAAGGGGCTCTATCAGCAAAATAGAGCCCCACATAGGCTATTCAGGCACCGTAAATGTTATATTAACCCCCCCTCCCCCCCCCGTTTTAAAATAAAACCCTAAAACAGAATGTGATCAACTTACTCATGGGGTGGGCGGGCATTCAGGGTCCGCCGTCTTCTTCAGCCACGCCTCCTCTTCCTGCGATGTCCTCGGGTCCCGTCTTACTCACGAATAGAGATGAGCGAACACTGTTCGGATCAGCTGATCCGAACAGCACGCACCCATAGAAATGAATGGAAGCACCTGTGACCGGCCGCCGGCAAAGTCAGCGTCACAGGTGCTTCCATTCATTTCTATGGGAGCGTGCTGTTCGGATCGGCTGATCCGAACAGTGTTCGCTCATCTCTACTCGCGAACTGACATTGATAAAAAAAAATGGTGTGTACGCATGCGCAGTAGCATGCTGCTTCTACTATGGCTACTGCGCATGCGCCCACGCCATTTTTTTTGTCAATGTCAGTTCGCGAGTAAGACGGGATCCGAGGACATCGCAGGAAGAGGAGGCGTGGCTGAAGAAGACGGCGGACCCTGAATGCCCGCCCACCGTGCACGATGGGTAAGTTGATCACATTCTGTTTTGGGGTTTTATTTTAAAACGGGAAGGGGGGGTAGTTTAATATAACTTTACCGGAGCCTGAATAGCCTTTTTAAAAGCTATTCACACATATGTGGGGCTCTATCAGCATGATTTTGCTGATAGAGCCCCTTTAATAGCTTCCTTATCTACCATGTATTTCAACTTCAATTATAATTTGGTCGCTTTTATTTATAAGTCCTCCTCCCCCAACCAACATCTATTGTACTGCAGCAACAAGGGGAAGCATTCAGGACAATGACATTGGTAATAAGTGACTGATTTATGACTCCTATCTGACTCACAGTTCTCCAGTTTTGGATTTCAAAGGGTTACAAATCCACATGTTTTTCTGTACATTCAATTATCTCATTCATGGTTCATTCTATTGTATATCAAGTACATCTTACGCCATTGTTCTGGAAGCTGCATATCCTTGAGCATTGACATGTGGATGTGGTTTATGGTCACGTCACTTGTGAACTCTTTTAGTTTTTTTTATAATTGATGTCTAGTTGTTAATAAGGACAATAGGAAGGTCTAGTATGCCTCTTATGTACATACACAAAGAGGGTATTGTTAAAGGGGCTAATATTTATAAGAAGGTGATTATTTATACGAGGGCTATTATTAATAAGTGTGTCTATTTATAAGTGGGCTATTATTTCTGAGGGGGCAATTACTGATAAAGGGGAACTATTACTGGTATGGGCACTGTTTATAAGCAGGGACTATTAAGAGATAAGATATTCCTTTAATAGTCCCACAATGGGGAAATTTCAGTGATACAGTTTCATAGATGGTACAGTAGTATATAACAAGAGAGAAAACACATACAAGTTCATGGCAGATAGAGTAATCCTAGGAATCATAGCAACTAAAAAAGAAAGAAACACAGACACACTGCAGGATCATTTAGTTCTCTGTGTAAAGTGATGTTAATAATACAGCCGAATTTGGTTGGAGGACACGAGGAGGGGTCACAGCATGTAGATATAACAGGCAAAAACGTTTTTTGCAGAGGTGGGGGACATATGCAGCATATGCAGCTATCATGATAACATGTGGCAGTTCCTTTGGTAGGTAGTGATATCTCATGCTCACAGCTCATAGTTTGGTATCTTGCATCAGCACTATTGTCCATTAAACACAAAAAAATGCCCCAAATGTCCTTCATCACAAGCCCTCCTCCTCCTTTCTTCTTACCACTGTGTTCTGCTGCCCAGAGAAGTCTGAAGCCATCCAGGTATACATGGTGCTGTTCTCTTGCCAAGCTTCCATAAGCACACGGGGTAGGTGGGTGATGGTAGGTTCCCAGGTTGTAACAGAGTCCCATGTGTCCACAGTAAAAGAAAGAAATACCAGTCAGCTGTAGCATCTTCACACATCAGCAATAGACAACGAAAATCATCTCTTTGAAAGAAGAAGTCCGCACTTTCCTGCAGGTCTCTCCTCCAGCTTTGTCTGCCGCATGGTGTCCATGTGGTTCTTAGCTCCTGGGGGGATGGTAACAGGCACATGTGCACAACAGATAAAACTCCAGGTCTTGAGTCATTGTCCATGCTTTAACAATAGAAACTCCACAGGGTCTTCCATTCGTTTTGTAGTTGCTAATTCATAGTGCTAGTTTGCTTAGTTAGAGGATTCTTGAAGATACAGACAAAGAGAGTGAAAAGGAAAGATAAAGGTTGCTCCCAGCTTGGAGCCCTGTATCGAGGCAGCCACTCAAGGTGGCGCCAGGAAGTACTGTGTACTATAATTTATAATGGGGCACTATAATAACTGATCGGAGGTGCAAAAATCTATTAAGCGGTACAAAGGTGGTTATTTGAATTGCTTGAGAGGGCATAAGAGGGGGTGGTTGTCACTGTTTTTAGGGCAGAAAAGGTGTGTTAATGGTATATCAGCATTTGGAGTCCCACTTTAATTTTGCACACAGTGGGTCACAGTTTATCTAAAAGCGACCCTATTCGTCACAAAATTCAAAATTTGTGTGCGAAAAAGACCTTCATGCATGGAATGGAAACCCAGCAATTCTCATTATGGTTAAAGGTGTTGTCCAGTTTGTTATTATCAATGACCTATCCTCATGATAGGTCAAGAGATGCGTGGGAGTCCCACATGTGGGACCCCTGCTTATTAGCTTTATGAAAGTACAGTGATGCTCGTACAATTGCTGTGATCTCACATCACATGGCCACTGTGAAACAGATGGTGTGTGATGTAAACCCCTAATCAAAAAGAGACCCGGCCTAGTCTGTGCCCATGACATCTCATAAGAGCTCCATACACTCCAAGCATCTTGACGTTAAGAAAAAGAAGACGGTCGCTGGACGTAGCGAGGATGTGAGTTTGTATGTGTTTCATTTTTTACTCCTTTGGACCTACTCTTATTATACTCTGGGGTCTGAAGAGACTTGGGTGAAGAGGCTTGCTTCATAGAGTACCATCAGATCCAATATAATAAACCTGGAGCAGCACATTGTGAACCGACTAAAAATAGTCAATTGCTATTTTCTTCCTATCAGCAGTACATAAGTGGGGGGTTCTTCTATACTGTATGCTCAGTACAGATACCCCAAAAATATCAAGAATTTCAAACCGACATCTATTGTACTGCAGCAACAAGGGGAAGCATTCAGGACAATAACATTGGTAATAAGTGACTGATTTATGACTATCTGACTCACAGTTCTCCAGTTTTGGATTTCAAAGGGTTACAAATCCACATGTTTTTCTGTGCATTCAATGATCTCATTCATGGTTCATTCTATTGTATATCAAGTACATCTTACGCCATTGTTCTGGAAGCTGCATATCCTTGAGCATTGACATGTGGATGTCGTTTATGGTCACGTCACTTGTGAACTCTTTTAGTTTTCTTTATAATTGATGTCTAGTTGTTAATAACGACAATAGGAAAGTCTAGTATGCCTCTTACGTACATGCACAAAGGTATCTAGGAGGAAATGACCTCTGGTGAAGGAAGTGGGTCAACAAAAAAACAATGAAAAGTCATTGAAAAATGTTTTTCCAATGTATATTCATTGTTTTTTGTTGTCTTCTGTGATAAGTTATCGTGGTGCAGTTGTTAAAGAATATGAAATTTACAATATTCTCCAGCATACCAGCATACAAAGGGTTAAACTCTACTGCCATCACATTTCTATATTCTGGGTACATGGGTGCGGTTAGAGTACACCATTTTAGAAATCTCCTTACATAGCAATAAGTTGGAAGGTAACACCCACTCTCATGAATATAAATGAGTAAGAAATACACATGTCTGGGGGTCTCTTTGGGAAGACCAGAGTGGTTGACCTTGGCAGATGGTCAGTCATGAAGGACGTCGTGACCAGCCCAAGTCTACCAACCAGATGACAAGCATGAACCAAGCTGTAACTACAGGATATCCAGATGAAGAAATCTCACTTCTCTGAAGATGTAAGCTATTGAGACATTGACTGATATTTCTGTTATTTTGGACATTTTTTCCGGTTCCTGTGTTTTCCTTCAAGACTTTAATTAAACTGTACACTGATTCATAACAAGCTGACTACTTCCATCGTGATTAAGCTTCTCAACACTTGGTCACAACTTTCACCATAATACAGAATATTTAACAGCAGTAGTTTAAACAATGGCAGAAGTTCTGGGTTGCCTCATTCAGGGCCCAAATTGGTAATCCTGAAGACAGACATTAAGTTCATAAAGATGCGTCATCTCAGCTATTAACATAACTGGTAACACTAGCAGACATTAAGTGGGTCAGGCTGGTGTCACAATGCAGAATGATGCCAGCATAATCCACATCTATGTCATCATTGAAGAGGACCAACTACAGCAAAGAGTCGCCCAGGAAAGGTGAGTAACACTGTTTTTTTTTATGTTTGTCACCTCCCCTGGGCCTCCAATCATTATACTCTGAAGTCTGAAAAGACCTGCTGAACCTGAAATTTTTGTAATATTTGCCACAAACATTATTGAGGCCATACTGGTATAATACTGAGGGTGGGCCACTGTGGGATATTATTCTTTGGGCCACTATGGGACATAATATTGTGGGCAGGGGCTGCTATGTAGTAGAGTTATCTACTACAAGAGACAGACTCCAAGCTCACTCTGTTCTCAACTGATATACTCGTAAACTTCTTTTTTCATACCTTTATTGAAGTTAATAAACTTAACTCTTGTTTTTGATGTGTATATCGAATTATGGAAGTGGCCATTGCAATTGCTTGTGAAGAGAGGCAGTGGCTAAAAACTGCCTCTTTATGGATATCTTACTGTGGAAAGTCTGGTGAGTATCTTGGCTATTGGTTGAGATCTTAAACTGAACTTGAAATCTGTCTTATCTTGCAGGTGGAAACTCACAAGCTTCGTGAGTATATTTGTACTGCAGGGGCCATGTGTGGAATTTGCCTCCATTTGTTTGCAAGTATATCTTACTACGTAAAGTCTGATGAGTGTCTTGGCCATTGGTTGAGAACAGGAACAGAATTTGGAATCTGTCTCATGATGCAACAAGAAACTCTGGACGCAGATCTGAGTTGAAATCGGGACATACCTCCCTCTAACCGGGACCGCGGGACATGTCACCCAAATCGTGAATGTCCCGCGGAAATCGGGACGGTTGGGAGGTATGCTAAAGGTAGGTGTGAAGTAGCATTTCTAAAGCCTATGCAAGGATATGATTAGTTAAAAATGACTTTTCCCAGTGATAGAGCCCCTATAAGTGCTTTATAGTTCCTATTTCTGTTGACGTGACCCTTGACTTTGGCTCAAAAATGAAACATCAAAATCATAAATAAAAAAATGCAGCTTGTCCTGGAAGGGCTTCTCCAGCTTTACGATAGGTCACCAGTATCAGATAGTTGAGAGTCTGACACCCGAACTACTACTACAAATCTAGTGACTGGTTCAGGCATTCACTTCAAAGGAAGAATTGGACAGAATGATTCTTTATTCCACTAGCTAATTTTTTAAGCTAGTGGAAAATAAGGTTATTTACATTGACATGGTGGACTTTGATGCTGATTTTGAGGTACAAAATCATCAACAGATTCTGCCATCGATTTTAATCCCATTGTTTTACATGTGTATTGCAAATTATTATCCATGTCTGAAGGCCAGGAAATATGTAGTCACATGAACATGATTACAATTTATAACTAACCACTGGGAGTCCCAACCAGGTTTGTGTTTGACCACACATGTAATAGAACATGTGGACCAGGGATGGAATTAAGGACCTTGTCTGAAGCTCCTATAATGTGTTGAGTGGACCATCTTGATCTGTTAAGACTGTGAAGATCAATAAAGTGGATCAGATACTCCAATATTTAATATTCACTAACTTTATTAACTTCAATAAAGGTATGAAAAAATAAGTTTATATCAGTTGAGAACAGAGTGAGCTTGGAGTCTGTCTCTTGTAGTAGATAACTCTTGTTTTTGATGAGTATATCGAACTATGGAAGTGGTCATTGCAATTGCTTGAGAAGATAGGCAGTGGCTAAAAACTGCCTCTTTATGGATATCTTACTGTGGAAAGTCTGGTGAGTATCTTGGCTATTGGTTGAGATCTGAAACTGAACTTGAAATCTGACTTATCTTGCCGGTGGAAACTCACAAGCTTCGTGAGTATCTGTACTGCAGGGACCATGTGTGGAATCTGCCTCCATTTGTTTGCAAGTATATCTATATATACTACGGAAAGTCTGGTGAGTGTCTTGGCCATTGGTTGAGAACAGGAACAGAATTTGGAATCTGTCTCATGATGCAGCAGGAAACTCACGAACCTTGAGTTTTACATGATTTCTTAATTATGTTTATTTGGAAATCACATTGATTATTTTGTCATTGCTAAGTTTTGCCTGCTCTGATTTTCCAACTCTCGTCTCCACTCCCTTTCTCTTTTCTTTAGGAGAATTGGCACATTTGGCTTCATAGATGTCATGCTGGGCTAAAATGTAGGGTGTATGGTGCATATGGCCATAATAATAGTGGGAAATTTAAGGGCATTTATGTAGCTGGAACTGATACACTGATGGGTACACCGTATATGCAGCTCTCTACTGTATATTCACCTCTTTATAGTGGGTCCCTACACTACTGGGTGCGGCCCTGAACAGCGACCGCCACCAGGTGAACCTTTTTGTGATCTGTACACATGGTGCTGTGCTATGTGGTGTCTGCCATTACTGTGGTACAGTGCCTATGGGGCGATGTGCCTCAGAGCCTGGGGACTTAGCTTGTTGGTAGGGGTATTGCTGGACTTCCGACTCGCTCTTCCTGTGGGCACTGTATTGTGGTGGTGGTGGTTGCTGTTCAGTGATGCACCCAGTAGTGTAGGGACCAACTATAAAGAGGTTGCAGTGAAGTAGCTAGTTGGAGGGAAGGGGGCTGTATATTGTGGGGGCAACTAGAGAGGGACATTATAATGGGGGCCATACAATGTCAGGATCACTATAAGAGAGGTATACTGTGTGGCGGCACAAAGAGATATTAATGGGAATGGGTGGCGCCATTTACTATACATAAATTTGCTACAACGTGTAATCTTTCCCTCTTTGCCGTATCCACTTTATCCACACCCACTTCCACATTGACTTCACCCATTCCCATAACTTCTCTTTGTGCCTCCACACAGTATTACACCCCTACAGTCACCCTAACATGATAGACCCCCACATAATAATGTTCCCCTCCAATTGCCCCCACAGTATGAAGTCCCAGCAGAATGTACCCACAGTATAATGTCCCCCTCCAGTTGCCCTCAGGTCAATCTCCCCTTTCAGCTGCCCTCCCCATGTAACCTCAGTTGATCCAAGGTCACTGTTCCCCTGCAGTTGCCCCTAGTTTAATATTTCACTCCGGCTACCACCAGTTTAAGGTCCCCCTCTGGCTATGCCCACAGTATAAAGTCCCCCTCCAGTTTCCTCCACACTTTAATGTGCTCCCTCCAGCAGTCCCCACAGTTTGTCGCCCTGCAGCTAACCTCACAGTATAATGTTCTGCTATGCAGGGATAACTGGGATAAGTGTTGCTCTCAGGTCATAGAATCCTTTCCATTTCATAAGATACTTTCATCTTGCAGGCCAAGCACGCGGATAGTGTGCCCCAAATTTTTCTTTAAATTCTGTAAATTGTTGCTAACACGATGTTGATGTGGCATTTGCTCCCATACAGGGATAGCCATCAGGATAAGAGTATATTCTTGCCTAACATGTTGATGCTGTGTCACAAATTTTTCTTCAAATCTTGTAAAGATGTATCTGCTTCCATGAATGGAATATTTGGGGTGACTTTTTATGAAGTTCATTTTACTTCACTTCTTCAAGACGCAGGCACGCTGGACAGTGTGTCTAAATTATTCTTCAAATTTTACGGTTGGCATAATAAAAAGAAAATAACCAACCCCACCATTGCTTCTTCCAATAATAATTACCTTTTTCCCCTCAAATCTTTTTGTTGCCAATAGGCAAATTGAGTAGTCATTTGTGTCTTACCCACCACTCATGAGGTTCAACTATATTGATATTGTAATGTGTATTGCTTAGTGCAAAATATTGGTGAGCCAGAAATGGTGAAACTTCTAGTGTATAATATACCTAACAATATATCCTACAGCGCGATATCACAGCACGGCACAGTTTCTGCCTGTCGCAACCAGTTTTCTGCTGTCTATATTTAGGATAAAGGAAAATGTTTGTTTTGGTACCGTGTTAGCCAGTGGTTATAAAATATAAAAAACAAAGACTTGCAAAGTTTTTTTTGTTTTTTATATTTAGGATAGTATTAATAAATCTCCCTGACTGTGTAACACAAGGGGATAGGCGGTAACATTCCCCTTTCCATATTTGGGTTGCAGAATATCATGTTGCTGTATTCTGATAGAACGATGTAAAACACCTTAATGATAATGAACGTATCAGATTAGACATTTCCTCTTAATAAGAGCAGCTATGGACGTGCTGTGGACATAGGCCAGATCTAATTGGCTGGCATCCCAGACGGCCCTCAGAGATTAATTGTAAAGGTGCGATTCACAGCAATGCTAGCTGCACTGCATTATGGGTAGGGCTAATGGCATCGTTACTTCATAATTGAGTAGCTATTTTTCATAATCTATATCCAAGCTGAACAGTAGCTGACATATCCAGTATATTCCGTATTTTACGGACAATAAGATTAATCAGACTATATGATGCGCCCCTGGTTTAGACAAAAAAAAAAACAACTTAACAAACAAATTTAACCGTCCCTGCTGGTCAAATGTCACTAACTCACTAACCAATGAAGGGGCACTAATGTGGCATCATACTGTGTGTGGGGGCACTAAAGAGCATTATACTGTGTGGGGGCACTAATGTGGCATTATACTGTTGGGGGCACTTTCAAGGCATTATGCTGTGTGTGGGGGTACTTATGAGGCATTAAACAACAGGGGGCACGAAGGAGATTTGTTCTGTAGCATTAACATTAACCTAGCATTATACTGTGTGGAGGGCACTAAGGAGCTTTATACTGTGGTGGAGACACTGAGAAGCATTATATTGCGTTGGAGGCATTAACCACTTCAGTACTGGGCCAATTTAAGGTCCAGGACCAGATACATTTTAGGTTTTTTTTGTATGAGCGGTTGTAAAAGCTGTAACATTTTTATCATTTGGGTTATTCAACTAATACACAGGGCTTTATTTTTATGTTGTTTTTATTTTTGCATGTGTTTTGATTTTTTTTTTAATCTCTGGGAAAATGTAGACAAAATAGGTGGGAAATTGTGTCTGTTTTTCTTTTTTTTTAATTTAAAAGTGCTACTAAAAAAACTTTCTAAAATGGTTTTTCCTCTCCGTTACGGTAATTTTTATTTTATATGGTGTCATTAGGGGTGGGGCTATAACCTTTAATAACAGCGTTTTATTGGCGTATTATTTTCTTTCTTTTTTTTAATTACCGTATACACTTGAGTATAAGCCAAATTTTTCAGCACAGTTTTTATGCTGAAAAAGCCCCCCTTGGCTTATACTCGAGTCAAGCAAAAAAAAATAAAAAAAAAATTTTTTGGAGGGGGGTCTATGACCAGCTGCAATAGTAATCTATAGAATTTCCCATAAAATAGTGAAAAAAAAAGCTTTTAAAAATATAATAAAAAAATAATAAAAGTTCTAAATCACTACTTTCCCTAGAATACATATAAAAGTAGAGAATGACTGTGAAACACATACACATTAGGTATCCCTGTGTCTGAAAGTGCCCAGTCTACTGAATATAGGGGATCTGCAGTGCTCCTGTTCTGTCAGGAAGGGGTTAATAGGAGCACTGCAGATACCCTATATTCAGCCAGGCTGAATTCCAAGTGGGGGGAAAAAAAACTCAGTCCTCAAGATCAGGGAAGGGGCAGACAGACAACCAAAACACCCCCTCCCCTTCCCCAGCACCCAGCAACTACTTCACCCAAAAACTCCAACCGTTTTAATTTTTGAAATTTTCCATTAGCTGCTGCATTTCCCCCCTAGGCTTATACTCGAGTCAATAAGTTTTCCCAGTTTTTAAGTGGTAAAATTAGGGACCTCGGCTTATATTCGGGTCGGCTTATACTCGAGTATATACGGTATTTTATTTGCATTTTTTAAAAAACTTTTCTTTTTTTTTTTTTTTTTTTTTTTTAAAACGTTGTGTCCCCATAAGGTCAAAATAGACCTTTGGGTACATCTGATCACTGTTTCTTTTGTGTTAGATACTGATTTCCCCTGTAACTGGGGATGGTACATTTAGCCCCAGTTGCAGGAGGAATCCAGCCTCCTTCACGCTGTTCTTAGACTTATAGAGCTGATCTCACTCTTGTAAGACACTGAGCCCAGCGGATCATATGACCGCCAGGTCAGAGGACGGCCGCATCATGGCGGTGCCCATATCTGTGTATATAGCGCTCTTTGCACATTGTATACACAGTGATTGAAAAGGTAGGTAAGGTAATAAACCTTCCCTGCCTTCTCTCTGGGAGCTCCGGCTGAAGTTACAGCCAGCTCCCAGTTTCAGTAGCTGCATGATTTCGTGCAGCTGCTGAGTTCTGCTTGGACGTACCAGTACCTCCTGTCAAAATTAGGCAACCACCTTCCAGATGTATATACCCAATGAGTGGTCCGGAAGTGGTTAAGGAGCCTTGTGGGAGCCTTGAATGAGCATTATACTGTGTAGCGAGGCATTAGGGTGCATTATACTGTGTGGAGAGGCATTAAAGAGCTTTATCATGTGTGAGGGGGAGCACTATGGAGCTTTGTTGTATGTGGAGGGGGATTAAGGAGAATTATATTGTGTATAGGTCGGCACTAGTAGGACATTACTACTCCCCACACAGTATAATGCCCAATTATTAGCCACCACGTGTTATAAGGAATTACCGGTGTCCTTCCTTTCCCTATGCAGTAAAATTCTTTATTAGTCCTGCACACAGAGTATAATGCTCCTGTGTGTCTCACCTCTTTTATAGATATATGTATATGGTCAAAAAAGGGGGTTGTTATTCCTAGGGACAGAAAAGAGTATTATTAGCTCACTATTTTAAAAGGAGTTTTCTAGCCGCAAATTGATTTTTGATACTGATGACCTGTCCACAGGATAGGACCAGTCTATGATTTGTCGGGGTCCAACTTGAGCGCTGCTAGTGGACAGGATGCAGCACCGCTACTATTCAAGTAATAGGACTGGCACAGCAGCGCCATCCACTGTATAGTGGTGGTTCTGGGTAATTGCACTTTCGCTCCTATTACTTGAATAGTAGTGGTGCAGCATCCTGTCCACTAGCAGTATCTGGCACTCGGAACCTGCTAGTACAGATGATTTCTGTGGGGTTCAGGTGTTGACCTGTCCTGTGGATAGGTTATGAGTAGAGATGAGCGAGTACTGTTCGGATCAGCTGATCCGAACAGCACACTCCATAGAAATGAATGGATGCACCTGGTACTTCTGCTTTGACGGCGACCGGCCGCTTAACCCCCCACGTGCCGGCTACGTCCATTCATTTATGTGCGAGCGTGCTGTTCGGATCAGCTGATCTGAACAGTACTCACTCATCTCTAGTTATGAGTATAAAAAAAATCAAATTGAGGTCAGAAAACCCTTTTTAATTGATGTGATGTTTATTAGGTTAGAAGTCTGTGTAGGGCACGACTATTGTCTTTGATTCACTCTGCCATATAATGGAGCTAGTCACAGTGTGAACGTCGTGTACGATCTGTATAGAGGTTTTGTTGGTCTATACATGATGGGTTTTGTTTGGTAATTGGGTATTGGGTATATAGTGGTAATAATTCTCCCCAGTATAGCGGTACACACATAGCAGTTTCACAGCTAAATCTATCTTTACTTTTAACTTTGCCCAGGACCACACTTTGTCTAAAACCAGCCTTGGGTGAGTATAACCACTTTTATTTCTACTCACCTCTCCCGATGCTGCACAAGTTCAGCCTGTTCAGCCTAATTGGATTATTCCCACAGGTAGCGGCTGATATTTTACTCACTGACCCCCGCTCCTGTTACGTGTGGCATCTGCTTCCGCCTCCAGGGTGCAAACACTGAAGAACACTGCAGCGCCCTCTGCAGGAAGAAGTGAAGGCTGGTCTGGACAGAAGTGGGGATCGGTGAGTAAAATATCAGCTGTTACCTGCTGGAATAATCCAACTGGAAGCTGCCCATTAAAAAATGCCACCCCTCAGTTTATGCCAGGAGATCATAAGGTCAACTCATGGTCCTGGTTACTATGTAAGTTGCCAAATAGTGTTCCCTAATAACCGGATAGTGACCCTGATACCTTCCCACACTTCATAAATCCACTAGTAGGGGCTCGTCTTCCAGCTATCTGGAGAATATCGAACACTTCTGGGCTCTGATCCCCCCTCTGGCTGACACTACTCCAGCACACCACAGCCACCTGGCTACTGGTCTCTTTCAATCCCCCACCCCCCGGGTCAAGATCCGAGCGATCTGGCGGAAGTGGATGACCTAGCTTGTCTCTTACCCGCTCGCACCCTCTCACACACACTAGTGCATGTCCCCCCCCCTTTTTTTTTCTCTTCTCTTCCCTCCTTCTCTTATTTTACTCCTTCCATTCTCTTCTCTCTCTCACCCTCCTTTCCCTCCCCCTCCCCCTTGCACTGCCCGCCCCTTATCGTTTATTGTATTTGCTTTATGATACTTTTCGTGTTTAACTTTGTATCCTGACGTTCTCGTGATGTTTGTTAACCCTGTTACTTGTTATTGTCTGTTCTATTTTCTCCTTGCAAAATCTTTAATAAAAATTCTGAATTAAAAAAAATAAAATTAAAAAAAAGGAGAGCTGAGCCACCAGGATCTGAGGAGCTTCAACCTTTCAACCTGACAGCCTGGAGGTTGACCGGTCCCTACTGAGGAATAGAGGACTGTCGAGCCGTCCTGAAGACTCTTGCTTGTTCCTGTGAGGAATCTACTAATAAGAATTACCACAGAATCAGTAACATCTTCAATTCCTGGTGCCGGAAACATGATGTGGACTGACTCCTCCGATCCACCAATTGTGGCGATCCTGGATTCTCTTCAGGACGGGCTCGACAAAGGGCTCTTCTTCAACCCTCAAGGTGCATGTAGCTGCTTTGTCCGCCTATCTGGGGAGGCAATTGTCTCAGGAACCTTTAGTGAGCATCTTTATGAAAGGGGCAAGTAGCTTGAGACCAGCAGTTACTGCTCCTGTCCACCAGTGGGACCTCTATGTAATGGAGGATTTCACAGTGTGGAGGTTGTGTACTATCTGTATAGAGGTGTTGTTGGTCTTGTTGGTATATCAGGATATGGGGCCCCGCTTTTAATTTTGCCCAGGGCCCCACTTTGTCTAAATCCATCCCTGCATATGCTGGTGACTGTAAGAGTTTCGTCAGCTCCTCTCTGTATTCCACATTTCCCAGCACTGAAGATAAATCATTGTGCAGAGCGTGAGAGGAGCTGTCTGGTTACAACCTGCAGGTTAAAATATATCCGGTCTGCAGGGTCTTTTCTGCTCCTTCCTTGTAATGAATTGGTTTGTGTCTTCTGTATAATTCATGCCTGGCATTGATTTATTTCTCAATTACAAATAGGGATTTCTACTGCCCGATTACATCTGAGATCAATTAAAGGGCCTGTAAATCTCCATCTGCAGGTAAGTGACCAAAGCCGCACACAAATTTCTAGCAGATAAGCAGATGAGTGTTATCATTGTGGCATTTAACGATTATACTAGTTATATGAATGGGACATTAAACAGAAATGCGTTATTTCGAGTCAGGGATGTAACTATAGTAGATAAAGCGGTAGCTGGGGTAGACGGTGCACCCCAAATTTAATAAATGAGAGAGCAAGACAGAAAAAGCTTTGCTATATAGGATGTCTTTAGTAAAAATGACACATAGAAACATCCCACGGTCCATTTATTCTACCCTTACATTAACACTAGAGATGAGCGAATACCGTTCGATCGAGTAGGTATTAGATCGAATATCAGGCTATTCGACATATTCGATTTTGAACAAATACCACGCGTTAAACGCATTAAAATTGGTAACTCCTCCCACCTTCCCTGGCGCTTTTTTTTGCACCAATAACTGTGCAGGGGAGGTGGGACAGGAAAGAGGAAAACGTATGCATCAAAAAACAATAGGAAAAAGTCATTGGTTGGTGAAATCAGGTGACCTCGGATCTATAAGAATAGTTGCAGCCATGTTCTTGTCTTTTACGGCTGGGATAGATAGGGATTGACATCGTGCTGGATGTCAGAGAGAAATTTTAGCTTCCGCTAGGCAGGAAATATTCTGAAAACAGCAACACTGTTTGATGAGTCTATGAACACCCTCAGCTTATAGGCTCATCCTGCAGGCATTTCTCAAAACCACTTTTTAGGGCTGAAATTCCGTACCACTGGTATACAGTATATACCTGGGCTGAAGCAACAGAATGGGGCTGACACAGTAAACGCTGCTGGGGGAAGTCACAATTGAAAGAAAGGGGTGAAAGTATGCCTACTGGGGGTGGTAGGGCTGAATTGGCACAGAGGGGCACAAAAATCTCTGCTTGTGGCCTGAAGCAACAGAATGGGGCATAAACTTGAAATGCAGGTGCACAAATCTAACTAGAAGTGAAAAGAAAGCATAGACATGCAGGTTCTATCATGAAGTTACAAGTAGAAGAGTGGCTCAGCAAGTGACAGTTGGGGTTCATTGTGTACACTCTATGCCACCAAAAAGGCTAACTGGGGGCGTACTTGCAACCCCTCGCCAAACTCACCCAAACCTCAGCTGGGGGAAGCCTCCACTCACCCCAAGGGCCACAGGTCCAACTTCTACACCCAATACGTGTAAGGCGCAGAGGGATCGGAGAGGATAGGGCTGTGGTTGGCCAGGTACTCACGCAACATGCCTCCCAGGCCCCTCAGTGGTGGTAGTTTGGCCGGGGGGGGGGGCATTAACGTGTCCCGCACCTTGGAGAGTGTTCCCCTGGTGGTTGTGGACGGCATGGCAGTTGTTAGCCTCTTTGAAGAAATCTCCTCTTTGCCGCCAACGAGGGTTGACGGAAACATTACCATCATATTCTGCACCAGGTGCTTGTGGCAATCATTTATGCGATTGTTCCTCTTTCCTACCAGAACGAAAGACGAGATGTTATTTTTATACTGGGGGTCGAGCATTGCAAAAATCCAGTATTGGTTGCTCGTCATGATGTGAACTATGCCTTTGTCTCTGGAAAAGCAGCCCAACATTAAGTCAGCCATGTGTGCCAGTGTGTTACTTGGCATGACTTTTCTGCCCCCACTGGAAGGGTCACTCTCCATTTCCTCCACTTTCAACTCCCCTTCACACCATCCTCGTTGAAGCAATGGGATGCACTTTCCCACTAGCCTTGTGTAGGACCGAGACATCAAATGCCACTTCATCCTCCTCCTCTTCCAGGTTTATTTGGAAAAACAGCAAAAAGAAATAAACCTTGACTTAAGGCACAGAATAAGAAAAAATAAAATACAGCCTTAACTTTAGGGTCAGTTCACATGTGCACCTTCCGCGAGCCGCGTCTCTCTCTGGTCAAAACCCGCCTGCCGCGACCATCGCGGTCACGGCTTTCCCCTCCTATGTTGGCTCAAATGAATGAGCCGACATAGGAGGGTGCTTCCGCTAGACGGAAGCCGCGGCCCAGCGGCTTCCACCTGAAGATAGGACATGTTGCTTCTTTTCTCCGCTAGCAGCAGCCCGCCGCTAGCGGAAAAAAGAAGCCCGGCGGTCTGCATAGACTACCATTGTAAAGGGGCAGATTTTGAAGCGAAATCCGCTGTCAAAATCTGCCCCATTGCCCATGTGTGAACGAGCCCTAAAGGGGTTCCATAACAAGGATCCTATCTATACTGTTAGTTTATGTGGTTATAAGACTTTTCCTAAATACATTGCTTTACCAAAACTGCTTTCACTTCATTGTTGGGAAAACATTAAACAAAACCCTGCTCATTCGAGCTCTAACTAAACAGAAAAAAAGCCTAACAACTTGTGGCTTACTAACAGCCAGATGAACAAACAAAACAGCACAAAACAGTCTCACCAGACTCTCAGTATTTCAGGACAGATCCAGGCACCTCCTCTCGCTTCCAGGATCTGCCCTGAAGTGCAGGCTCTGCAGCCTTTTATGGTCCAGTAACAAGCCCACCTTTTTCTCTTTTTTTTTTTTTTTTTTTTTTTTTTAATGTATTCATGTTTTGTAAGTCTTTTCTTGTGGGAGGACCTATTTTTTGATTGGGGCTCTGAAGCATTTGGTTTTAAGTACCAATCTGTTCCTTTTGTCATGTGCACGTATTTTCCATTAATTCACTGTGTGAATGCACACTACTCCAGTGTACAATTTTATTATCAGGCATTTTTTTTAAATATATTTTATGCCTTTAGAAATGCTCCTCTTCCATTCCCTTTTATTTTTACTCTTCATTCAGAATTAGGTTATTGGTCTCTATTAATGAATAGAGATGAGTGAACGCCGTTCGATCGAATACAGATTTGATCGAATATCAGGCCGTTCGGGATATTCGATTACAATCGAATACAAGGCCGCAAACGCAGTAAAAATTCGTATCCCCTCCCACTTTCCCTGGCGCGTTTTTTGCACCAATAACAGAAAAAGGAATTGGCAGACGGAAACAGATAACCTCCAATTTAGACGAATGGTGGATTTACCATTCGACTAATTGGGACTGTGAAGTATGTGACTGTGAGACAGGAACATATCTACAGGCAGGGTTAGCTAGGGATTACCTTTATTTAGGGGGGAAATGTTACTCACACAACTCTTTGGGGCTCCATCTCGTCGGGATCCCTGTCAACTTGCGATATGCGCGAGCTGACTTTTTCCCATAGGAATGCATTGACCAGCGTTGATTGGCCGAATGCCATACAGAAGTACGGCATTCGGCCAATCAACCCTGGTCAATGCATTCCTATGCCGAGAATAAGCAGAGCTGAACCTGCTACACACTCAGCTCTACAATGTATCAATCCAATGCAGCCGTGCTGAGTGTGTAGCAGGTCCACCTCTGCTACATTGGACACTGCTAAATCGCCAGCACTTAGGGTTGAACCGATCTTGACATTTCAGGATCGTTTTTAAAATCCAATTTCCGATCATTCGGAGATTGGATTTTAAAAACGATCCTATTCACTACACAGCATGTAGTCCAAAAATTGTTGAACCCCACGCTGTGTAGTGATTAACCCCCCCCACCATTGTCCACTTACCTGCATAGCTGCAGCTCCCAGCTCTTCTTGGTCCGGTCCTCTGTCCTCTTGTCTTCAGAGTTTTCTGACGTCTCCCTGCCCACACTCTCCAGCCGCACTAAGTCCCGCCTACTCCCTGCATCTCTACAATACTAGTCTAGAGAGGCGGGGTTCTCTGTCCTCTTCAGAGCGCCCCACCTCCCTAGACTAGTATTGTAGAGATACAGGGAGTAGACGAGGCTTAGTGGGCCTCTCCCCTCCCAGTACCCGCCCACACTCTCCTAAGCCCCGTCCCCTCTCCCCGATTAGTATTATAGAGAAGGCGGGGCTTAGGAAAGTGTGAGCGGGTACTGGGCAGCAAGACCCGCCCACACTCTCCTAAGCCTCGCCTTCTCTATAATACTAGTCGGGAGAGAGGGGGGCAGGGCGCTCTGAAGACCGGACAGAGGACCGGACCGGAACAGAGTGTAGACATGTAGCAGAGCTGAGTGTGTGCTGAGCTCTGTTACACCAGAGATGTGTGTGATAGAAGGAGTAGCTGGAGGGATGGTTAGCAGTAGTGAAGAGCTGTTTGTATGACAGGAGGAGTAGTTGGAGGGATGGATGGGTGTAGCAGAGCTGAGCTCTGCTTCATCTCTGGTGTCCGGAGTAGCCGAGCTGACCGCCCAGCTAGCTTTGCTTCATCTCACCATAGGAATGCATTGACCAGCGTTGATTGGCCAGTGTACAGCATTCGGCCAATCAATGCTGGTTCTGCCGGAGGAGGCGGAGTCTAAAATCGGAGCAGAATGGAAACTCCTGTGGACCGATTTTAGACTCCGCCTCCTCAGGCAGAACCAGCGTTGATTGACCGAATGCAGTACACTGGCCAATCAACAATGGTCAATGCATTCCTATGGGAAAAAGTCAGCTCCGGCATATTGCAAGCTGACAGGGGATCCCGACATAGTAAAGGTACTTGATGCCCCCAGACATGCTTCCCCTGCTGTCCCAGTTGCATTCCAGGGTGTTGGCATCATTTCCTGGGGTGTGATAGTGAACTTGGTGACTCTCCTGAGTCGAATGGTGGGATCCCCTGTAGCGAAGCATTTTCTCCCATAGACTATAATGGGGTTCAATATTCGTTCGAATAGTCGAATATTGAGCAGCTATTCGAAATGAATATCGAACATTTCTTCATATTATCCTGTAATTGTCATATGTCCACTATATGTTGTTTCTTTATGGAATGACTATTATATATACAATTTTCCTATGTCCGTTTTATTGGTTGTTTTCAGATGATCTCCATTGACATTTTTTATCTATTTATGGTCTACTATGATGGCAACATTGTCTCTTATGTGTATTTTGTATACATGCATCTTGGGTATCTCCATATGTAATTTGTTACTATTTGCATACATGACAACATTGTCTATTTTGTGCATTTTTACAGATTTTTTTTTGTTGTATTTCCATGCAGTCTATTCAGAATATATTAGTCTCGGTTCTTGGATCCTTGATGTATTTTCATGCACAGTTCATTTACAATATGTCACTTTATCAGTTTCAGTACTTGTATCCACGATGTTGTCCACAATATCTTCTGTAATATATTAGTGTGGCCAATATTCCAATAGATACCTGATATGACATCTGAGATTTTGGTCAAAGTGTTTCTCTTATTGCTCTGCATTACAGCTTGTTATTCTATGAGATACTTACCTATCCGATAAGATGCACGCTCCAGCGATACGCTGGCCTCCCGATTATGTGACTTGGCTGTGTTACTGCGGTCATGTGTGGTGCATGCACAGTACGACTCCTCTGGATGCCATCATCGCACGGGTGCGCAATCCAGCCTCATCAAGCCCCCTATATTAAGGTGCAATCTGCCCAGGTATGTCACACCTCCTGAGGAAACCCTATGTGGAGAAACGCGTAGGGATGTCGTCACATCCGTGTTCTTGTCATCTCTCGGGGTCTACTATTGATTGGAAGCATGGCTACCTTTAATGTCTGCTGACTTGTATATCTTTGATATTGGCTGTGTGACACACTTATCATCACTATGGGGTATGAGATGATTCTTGCAGGCTATTTTACCTGCATAGTAATTTATTTTAGTCTGTGTGTCTGTGAGCACTTTTATACCCTCGTATATCAGCCTTTAGACATTAGCACCTTAGCTCTGCTTATATGATTATTAATTGCCATTAGGCATTGATCATATATATATGCACCCGTGAGTTTCTGTTGTATCATTAGTGTCCTGTTGTTTCTGGCTATTTACATCTTAGCCCTGCTGTATTATTATCTATTTTGATTTTAAATCTGTATTTTAAATAAATTGATATTTTTATAAGATATGTTTTGTGATTGAGATTTTTTTTTGTGACCGCTGCTTTTTACATTTATTGTATCTTGTGTGCTTGGGTCTATTTTTATTTATACGAGCCATTTCATTAGGATTATCCACACCTGGGCTAAGGCCTACTCAAGACCCACACTGGACCACACATAGGTCAGAAATCTAGGCATGATATATTGGGACTTCAGCACTCTGCCTGTCATGTTTTCACACCTGCTGCTCCCCACAGTCATAAAATATAATATAACATATAGTGTAACATAAAATCAAAATATAACCCTCTTTCCCAAAATGAACGATGATACCCCAAAAAATAAAATAAAAACTGTGGCGTTCCAACACATGGGACCTCTGCTGATCAGCTGTTTGAAGGGAACCACAGCACTTGCAAGTGACTTTCTGCTTCCATTATACCTAAAAGGTAATATAAGATGCAATATTTTTTGCCGCAGCATTTTAGAAAAATGGGGCCCTGGACTAATAAAGATGTCAGACAAGCCATGCAGATTTTTATGTTTACTGGTTCCTTTACTCCGGTTTACTTCTGAGTTCAACTGCGATATCCAGATGATAGGTGATGTCATGGCCTTGTCTGTGGCAGTGCCTGGAATTAAAGTTACATATTCAGTGGAGAGGTTGTGGCTAGGAAGTCATCTCAAAAGTACAAGGGTCATCCATGTATAAGGCTCAGAGTGAAAGCTGCAAGATACAGTGCCTTGCAAAAGTATTTAAATTTAAATTTTTTGGGGAAGAATCAACAACAAGTGGGACACAATTGTGAAGTGGAATGAAATTTATTAAATATTTTTAACAAATAAAAAACTAAAAAGTGGGGTGTTCCAAATTATTCGCTCCTTTACTTTCAGTGCAGCAAACTTTTCTTCAACAGGGACAGGGAAGATGGTTAAAGGGGTTGTCCCATAACAAGTATCCTATCTATACTGCTAGTTTGTGTGGATATAAGACTTTTTCTAAATGCATTGCTTTATCCAAACTGCTTTGTTTGGCCGCTATCTTAATTTATTCACTGCGTTTCTATGACCACGGGGCCATTCTGAGCTTATCTGCTCAGTCCCAAAGTGATATAGCTGCCTGCACTCAGGGGGGGGGAGGGAGGGTCTGAGTACTGGGAGCAGCTATGAGCTGTGTATGTCTCTGCTACAGACAAGCAATGGAGCTCCTCAGATAGGGGAGGGGGAAGTGAGAACTCTGGGATTTCTGAACTCTTATCTCCTGCTCTTTCACTTATCAGTCGGTTTAATTGAATTTGGCTGATAAGAGCTGAGATAGGGAGTCTGGTACATCTGTATGTATTACAAACTCACTCAAATCCAGCTCTGCTACATCAGCCTCTACATCAGCTTCATACTGTGGTAATTCATTTACAACCAATCCCTCATTACTGACTGCAAACATAGCAGATAGCAGAGCAAGTGAAACCCCGCCCACAAATGTGCCGAGAAAACCAGGAAGTGAAGAGAGCACACAGCCTGCAGGTTGGTGAACAAGTGTGATGGGAATACCCCTTTAAAGAGATTCTACCATTAAAACTTTTTTTTTGTGTGGATAAGACATCGGAATAGCCTTTAGAAAGGCTATTCGTCTCTTACCTTTAGACGTGGTCTCCGCCGCGCCGTTCCTTAGAAATACCGGTTTTACCGGTATGCAAATAAGTTCTCCTGCAGCGATGGGGGCGGGCCCCAGCACTCAAACAGTGATGAGGGCATCCCCACCGCTGCCAGAGAAGTGTCTCCAAGCGCCATCTCCTTCTTCGTCCGCTGCGTCATCTTCAATGTCTTCCGGTGCAGGCTTGTAACTTCAAGCAGAGCAGACTGCGCAGGCGTCACGGGAAAATGTCCGCTTGCACAGTATTGTTAGTGGCCATTTTCCCATGGCCTGTGCGCCTGCACAGTCTGCTCTGCTAGGTTACGAGCCTGCATCGGAAGAAGACATTGAACATGACGCAGCGGACAAAGAAGGAGGCGGCGCTTGGAGACACTTCTCTGGCAGCGGTGGGGACGCCCTCATCAGACCATTCTGGAAGAAAACCTATTGGAGTCTGCAAAAGACCTGAGACTGGGACGCAGATTTATCTTCCAACAAGCCAATGATCCAAAACATAAAGCAAATTCTTCAATGGAGTGGTTCACAAATAAACGTATCCAGGTGTTAGAATGGCCAAGTCAAAGTCCAGACCTGAATCCAATTGAGAATCTGTGGAAAGAGCTGAAAACTGCTGTTCACAAACTCTCTCCATCCAACCTCACTGAGCTCCAGCTGTTTTGCATGGAAGAATGGGCAAGAAGTTCAGTCTCTCGATGTGCAAAACTGATACCCCAAGCGACTTGCAGCTGTAATCGCAGCAAAAGGTGGCGCTACAAAGTATTACCACAAGGGGGTCGAATAATTTTGCATGCTCAATTTTTCAGTTTTTTATTTGTGAAAAAAGTTTAAAATATCCAATAATTTCGTTCCACTTGACAATTGTGTTGATTCTTTCCCCAAAAATAAAATGTTTATATCTTTGTTTGAAGCCTGAAATGTGGCAAAAGGTTGAAAAGTTCAAGGGGGCCGAATACTTTCGCAAGGCACTGTATATAATGGAAAAAGAAAACCTAAAAACTTGATTAAGGCCGGGGCCCCACGGGCCAGAAAGGCCGCGATTTACCCACTGTGGAAACACATTTTACAGTAACTGCAAAGTGGATGGGATTCATGCAAATACCATGCCCACTTTGCGCTTCGCAGCATGTCAATTATGTCTACGGAAACGCCGGCAGCTTCCCCATAGATATAATGGTAACAGAAAGTCCGCAGAGGAAAACTCAGTGAACTTTCTGTTCAAAGCGCTGCGGGAAGAACCGTGATACGCTTTAGCGCTGCCTATCGTCCCATGGGGCCTTAACCTGATAGAGGACGTGTCATGACTGTTCAAAACAGTAGATGATTCCCCAAGAAAGAACTACTGATTGAATGACTTTACTTGGGAAAGTGCTGCAGGAAAAAACGTGATGCATTTCTGCCATTGTTTTTCCGGCTGCATCCTGCTCTCTGGGACCTTGGCCTAAGGGGGATTTATCAAGACTGACGTTTAGTATAACAGTATTGAGGATTCGCTTCATTTATGACAAGGACAACACATTATCATAAATCCTCCGACAGGGTTGTGTGTGGCATTGAATTCTACATCAGTAAACTAATATAAGTGACTTGGGAAGAATATGCAAATCGGACTTCCATAGTGTAATTAGGATGTCAGTGCCTCAAGTATGCACACCAATAGAGGGTGCTGACTGAGAATGTGCAAGTCTATCTTCCATGATGTAATTTCAATGGGAGCCTGGATTGTATATGTTGCGTTAACGCGGCGTATACGATCCAGGCTCCCATTGAAATCAATGGGAGCTTTTACGGCACGCACAGTCTCACACGCCGTATACATGCCACATCATGCGGCACGTTACTCCGTGTGAATGGACCCTTATACTGCATGGAATGAATGGCTCCTACATTATTCCCTATGCAAACCAATTCCCTAGTAAAACCAATTGACCGCCATATTGTCTATATTTTGAAAAGCCCCATTGGAGGGAACATCTCACTTTGCTCCGCTTCTGTGTAAACCAATGTCGGATGGGTGACTTTATGATGAAAATCATAATTCAGCCATAGCTGGGTATACAGAGGTGCTCCTGTTTATCTGACAATGCTGAAATGGGTAGTTCCAGGGTGATAGTTCCAGGGTATAAACATTGATGACCTAAATTTCTGCTTGCATTGAGTCTGCCATGCTAACAAAGTGGTTAATTTTCACTGTTTTTGAGTTGTGTCCCTTAGAAGTTACAGTAAGTCACATGAATGTCAACATAGAGGCCTGAAGCCATAGCAGTTAACCTTGCACCTAAGCTCTGAGCTATTCCCGTCATAAATTTCCACGTACAGCTGCTCTATGCATCTCATTTTATACACAAGCTGAGTACTAAGTCCCCCTGGGTTCAATGTATTAAGCTGATGTTACACATAGCCAGCAGCCTGGAGCCTGGATCAGACACTCATTTTGTACCTTTGTAGAGGGATTACTGAGATTTTCTCAGGCGGGTGTTAAAATCTTAATTGAAATTCACGAGTAAACATTATCATTCAGCAATTTACACAGACATACTCCTGTATGCTAAAGCACAAGAGGGCTGCAGCAGGCCAAAAAGGCATGGAAACAATATGCAGGGATTACAGTACAGGTTTAAAAGGAAAAAAAATATTATTTTACTTTTAAATTTTGTTTTTTATTCACTTTGTAAGCAAAATTTTAGATATGTTCATAGCTTTAACATTTAGCTCTACTAAAAGTTGGCAATATGGCTGTGCTAAGAATGTAATCAAATTTTACTCCTCAGGGGCCGTCCAATAGTTAGTAGCCCCACCCCTGAGCACTCTCTTAATTACATATTTTTGTTATAATTGTAAGCTTTTGTTTCAATGGAAGAAATTAAATAAGAGGATAGAGAATAACAACAAAGTATGATGTTCAACAACATAGCAAGAGTCTAAAGAAAGCCGCTTAGGTTACATGATACATGAAAATACTGCTTTAACATAAAAATTTTGAAAGAATGTGCAATTTCAAACAAACTAAGTTGTACTAATAAAAAAATGTGTATTGTTTTCTTCCAAAAACAGTGCCACACCTGACCATAGGTTGCATGCGGTATTGCTGTTCAAAGTCACATTGACTTTAATGGAGCTTTTCACAGGAAAACTCTGCGGACTTTCTACTTCAATTATACCTACATGGAAAACGTCAGCACTTCCGTATGTATAACTCATGCTGCGATTTAAAAAATGTGATAATTTTTAAAACCACAATATTTCCGCTAAGTATATTTTTCTGCAATGTGTGGATGGGATTAGGCAGAATCCCATCCACTTTGCAGTTTTTCTCTGTGGACTTTCTGCTTCAATTATACCTATAGTGAAACTGCCGGCATTTCCGTAGTATACTTGACATGCTGTGATTTTCAAAACCACAAAGGTTTTGGAAATAGCAGCGTGTCTGCTGTGCTTATTTTACCGCAAAGTGGGGATGGGGTTCGCTAGAATCCCATCCACTTTGCTGTGACTGTAAAACATAGCGCCCTACCATGCAGGACCACGGCGTAATGCATGCAACATCTTGTGACTGCAACCTGATAGTGTCAGAAAATAAAAACCTTGCATTTTGGTAGCGGGTCACATGTCTCGTGTCACTTTCTTTCCATAGACTTAAATGTTCCTTAAACTTCAATGCTCTTGAGTGTGTTTTAGAGACAAATCACAGATGTAAATAAAAGTTGTGCAACAAGAATTTACAGACAATTTGCACAACTGTTTGCCGTATAGATCTAGTTGAAGTTGAAGACGAAGTTGAGATGGAGGGGTTAGTACCTCATGGCAAGTCAGCTCATGGGACTGAAAAAACAAAAATTCCATGAAAATGCTTATATTACGCACCAGTAAAAAAAAAAAAATACTGACAAAGAAGGAACTTATTTGGAATTTGCCATAGTGCTGCCAACCCATAGAATATCGTCTGTGTTTTATTTTACAGTCTGGCTGCTGGCATACAAGGATCTCTAAATGGTGGGCTTGCAGTTTTTTTTTTAATTCGCCCTAAATACACACATAATAAAAGTGAAGAAATATCTTATATACAGTCTAAAATGGTGCTACAGAAGAAACTTTGCCTCACAAAAAAACAAATTATCATAGGGGTAGCATTGTGGCTCTCAGTGGTTAGCACTGAAGACTTGCAGCACTGAAGTCCTGGGTTCAAATTCTGTCAAGGACAACATCTGCAAGGAGTTTGTATGTTCTCCCTGTGTTTGTGTGGATTTCCTCCCATACTCCAAATACATACTGATAAGGAAAAATGTACATTGTGATGCCTATATGAGAGACTGTACCTGGTAAAATTCCAACATCATTGCAAACAAAGGCCTCTGAGAAGGTCGGCATGATGTTAAAGGGTTGGGTCTATTGGTTTGCTTGACTGAGACTCTGTCTTCCTAATTACATCATGGAAGATAGACTTGCACATTCTCAGAGAGCGCCCTCTATTGGTGTGCATTCTTGAGGCACTGGCTTCGTAATTACATCATGGAAGTCAGATTTTCATATTCTTCCCACATTCTGGATAGTGAAGATATCTTCTGCCACCTTGTGGTAACATAGGAGACTTCTGGATAGTTCCAGTGTTGATTCAGTCTTTCCTGCTCTCCTTACAGCATCCTATACTGTCCCCCTAACTCTTCCCCAGGTACAATCTCTTTACTAGTGCACAGTGTGTGCAGTGTCTGCAGAGCACTCTAGGTGGTGCTGTAAGTTTGTATATTCGAACGTGAACCGTCTTTAGAATATAAAGGTTTCTACGTTTCATGAACAGAAAGTAATAAACCAAACATATAATTTGGACTTGTACTCAATAAGAAACATCAAAGAAAAATACATATACACACACACATATATATATATATATATATATATATATATATATATATATTATATATATATATCGTACATCTTTATTACATCCATTAATTAAAAGCAAGTCACAACTGATATTCATGCTAAGCATAAAATACATAAGGTTCAAGTACATTAACCCCTTAGAGACACAGCCCAAAAGTGACTTAAGGACCAGGCCTCTTTTTTCAAATCTGACATGTGTCACTTTAAATGGCGATAACTTTGAGACGCTTTAACTTACACAAGTGATTCTGAGATTGTTTTTTCGTAACACATTGTACTTCATGTCAGTAGTAAATTTTCGTTGATATGTTTTGTCTTTAATTATGAAAAAATAGGAAATTTGGTGAAAATTTTGAAAAAAATGCAGTTTTCAAACTTTGAAATTGCAAGCCTTTCAAATAGAAAGTCATACTACCCGAATTTTTTCATAAATATAATTAACCATGTCTCTGATTTATGTAGCAATCAAATTTTAAGCACCCTTTCATTTTTTTCAGATATTATAAGGCTTACAAGTCAAGCAATAATTTTCCAAATTTTCAAGAAAATTTCCAAAACACATTTTTCAAGGGACCAGTTCAGTTCTGAAGGGAACTTGAAAGGCCTCTCTAATAAAACCCCCCAAAAGTCACCCCATTCTAAAAACTGCACTCCTGAAAGAATCCAAAACAGCAGTTAGAAAGTTTCTTAACCCTTTCAGCATTTCACAACAATTAAAACAAAATGGAGGTCAAATTTACATTTTTCAATTTCTGTCACTAATATATTCATTTAGCCCTAGAATTTACACATTTACTAAGGTTTAAAGGAGAAACTGCACCCCACATTTTGTTACACAATTTCTCCTGAACACGACAATACCCCATATGTGCTGGTACCCTAATGTACGGGCACACGTTCGCTCTCAGAGCGGATGGAGCGCTAATTGGATTTTGTAGGCCAGATTTTGCTAGAATATTTTTCAGGCGCCATGCCCCGATTGCAAAGCCCCCAAGGTGCCAAAACAGTGGAAAACCCCAAAATGTCACCCCATTTTGGAAACTAGACCCCTCAAGGAATTTATCAAGGGGTATAGTGAGCACTTGGACCCTACAGGTGTTTCACAGATTTTTTTACCATTGAGATGTGAAAATGAAAAATTACTTTTTTTTATAATAAAATGTCACTGTAGCCCCAAATTTTTCATCTTCACAAAGGGTTAAAGGAGAAACTGCACCCACATTTTGTTACACAATTTCTCCTGAACACGACAATACCCAATATGTGCTGGTACCCTAATGTACGGGCACACGGTCGCTCTCAGAGCGGATGGAGCGCTAATTGGATTTTGTAGGCCAGATTTTACTAGAATACTTTTCAGGCACCATGTCCCTTTTGCAGAGCCCCCAATGTGCCAAAACAGTGGAAACCCCCAAAATGTCACCCCATTTTGGAAACTATACCCCTCAAGGAATTTACCAAGGGGTTTAGTGAGCCCTTTGACCCTACAGGAGTGTAACAGAATTGGCCCAACAAAAGGAAAAGTGACATTTTTTGCTATAAAATGTAGCTTTAACCCCAAATTATGCATTTCCACAAGGGGTTAAAAAAGAAAATGCACCCCACAAATTGTCAAGCACTTTGCCCCAACTACAGAAATGCCCCACATGTGGATGTAAAGTGATCTATGGGCACACTGTAAAGTCCAGAGCTGAAGGATCGCTATTGGGATTTTGGAGGGCAAATTTAGCTGGAATCTGTTTCAGGCACCATGTTGCATTTGGAGAGCCCCTGAAGTGCTAGAACAGTGGAAACCCCCCCCCAAAAAACGACCCCATTTTCAAAAATAGACCCCTCAAGGAATTTATCAAGGGGTTTAGTGAGCACTTGGACCCTACAGGTGTTTCACAGATTTTTTTACCATTGAGATGTGAAAATGAAAAATTACTTTTTTTCCAATAAATTGTCCATTTAGCGCCATATTTTTAATTTTTGCAAGTAGTTAGAGAATTAAGAGCCCCCCACAGTTTGTTACACAATTTCCCCTGAACACGGCAATACCCCATATGGGATCATAATCTGCTGTATGGGTACATGTTGGGGCTCAGAATGGAAAGAGCGCTATTTGGATTTTGGATGGCATACCGTATTTTCCGGACTATAAGGCGCACATAAAAACCTACGATTTCCTCAGAAATCGTAAGTGCGGCTTATAGTCCGGTGCGGCTTATATATGGATGGAAGCGGCGGCAAAGACTGCGTGCCGCTTCCATACATACATAAAAGGCACCATAAGGGTGCATTCACACTACCGAACGCCGGCGTGTATCACAGCCGTACACGCCGGCGTTACAGCAGGGCTGCCGGACACTTCCTATTCATTTCTATGGGAGCAGGCATGCGAGCGCTCCCTATAGAAATGAATGGAAAAAAGCAGTCCATTCATTTCTATGGGGAGCGCTCGCATGCCTGCTCCCATAGAAATGAATAGGAAGTGTCCGGCAGCCCTGCTGTCACGCCGGCCTGAAACAGAACGTGAAACTTACCCAGCGGTGCAGGGCAGGCGGGCGGGCATTCAGGCCTCCTCTGCCTCCGATGTTCCGTCCTTCTCCTCCGGCGCTCGCTGATAATGGCCGGGGGGGGGGGTAGTTTAATCTAACGTTTACGGTTGGGCTCTATCAGCATGATTTTGCTGATAGAGCCCCTCCTCGCCTGCCGAGCGCTTCCAATAGAAGCGGCTGGCACACGGGGGGTTAAGCGGCCGCTGGCAAAGTCTGCCTGCCGCCGCTTTCAATAAGATATAATGTGCACCGGACTGCGGCTTATAGTCCGGTGCGCCTTATATATGAACCGAGACGGACTATAAGGCGCTCATGGGCAATGCGGCTTATAGTCCAGTGCGCCTTATAGTCCGTAAAATACGGTATATTGCTGGAATAGTTTTGAGGTGCCATGTCGCATTTGCTGAGCCCCTAAAGTATCAATACAATAGAAACCCCTCAAAAGTGACCCCATTTTAGAAACTACACCCGTCAAGGAATGTATCAAGTGGTATTATGATTTTGAGACTAAAAATGCTTCCCAAAAATTGAAATTTTTAAAGAAATATGCCATTTTGGTATCCAATGCATTGCACCCACTTTGTGTTGTCAGAGACCTGCACTCCTAAAACTATTAAGTGGGCCTTCCCGAGGGGCAAAAAAATTATATATGTGGGTGTAAACTGCTGCTTGGGCGCACAGCAGGGCTCAGAAGCGAAGGAGCACTGCGCTTTTTAGCTTTTGGGGTACAGATTTAGAGGGACTTTCTGGGTGCCATGTTGTTTTTGCAGAGCCCTGGAGGTGCCAGTAAACTGGAATTCCCCAAGAAGTGACCGTCTAAGTCTGTGCTCCAAAAACCAAATAACCTTCTTCCCTTCTGTGTCTGGCTGGGCCCTAATATCAGTTTATACCCACATATGACATTACATATGTTATCCCGGGTACACCAGTGTCATATATGTGCCCTAATATCAGTTTATACTCACATATGACATTACCCCGGTTACACCAGTGTCATACATGTGGCATACACTGCAGTTTGGGCGCACAGCAGGGGGCAGAAGGGAAGGAGTGCTATGCGGCTTTTGGAGTACAGATTCAGATGTTTGGTATCTGGACGCCATGTCATGTTTGTAGAGCCTGTAAGGTACCAGAAAAGTGGATTCCCCAAAGGAGTGAACGCAGTTTGAAAACTGCACCCCTAAAATAATTTATCAGGGGGTGTAGTGAGTATTAGTATCCCGGACGTGACTGCACAGCGGATGGCGAAGAGGGAATGTATAAGCGGTGCGGAGGACATTGCAGACACTAAATTCCCTACTGTACCCCCAGTAGCTCCTATGATTGGGGGAGTCACACTGGGGTCACTTTGGGGGTCACTTCTGGTATATTTTCCCTCATAAGCTGTAAATCTGGGGTGTCCCCTGATATTCGCTCGCACAGTTTATACATTCCCTGCCTGCCGCACCCAGTTGTGTTCTAATGATTTGGCGATTTTGCGTGATTTTGTCTTCACATTGGTAGAGGCTATATTTTCTTTATTTTTCTGCTGACGTGGCCATATAAGGGCTTGTTGTTTGCGGGATGCGATGTATTTTGTAATGACACCATCTTGGGGTGCCTAAAACTTACTGATTACATTTTATTAACTCTTTTTTTGCTGGATTTAAAAGAGAAAAAATCAATTCTGGTATTGAGTTTTACCTTTTACATTTTTCGCCATGCAGCGTACAGTATAAGTAACATGTGACCTTTATTCTGCGGGTCGGTACGGTTACGGCGATACCTCATTTATGTTATTTTTTTATGCGATACTAAGTCTGCAGAACAAAAACACATTTGGGGACATAAATCAGTGATTTTTGCATCGCCATCTTCTGAGAGGCGTAACATTTTTATTTTTCGCTTGACAGTGTTGGTTGAGGGCTTATTTTTTGCGGGACAACCTGTGCATTTTATTGGTACTATTTTGGGGTGCATATGACTTTTTGATCACTTTTTATAGCACATTTTGTAAGGTGAGATGGCGAAAAATCACTACTTCCGGCGGGTTTTTTCCGTTATTTTTTACCGCCGTTCACTGTGTACATTAAATATTGTTTCAGTTTTGTTGTACAGGTTGTTACGGACGCGACAATACCAAATATGTATTAATTGTTTTCAAATACTTTATTTTTTTTTTACACTTTTTTTTTACTTGATCTCACCGCGGGGGGTGCCGGCGGGGGGGGGGGGGGGGGAGAGATCGCGGCACCCTTTGTTTGCGGTGGTCATGTTTGACCATCGCAATCAAAGGGTTAAAACCTCCGATCGGTAAAAGTACTGACCGGAGGTTATGGAAAAGGGTGATAGCTGTCAGTAACAGCCATCACCCAGTTCCAATTCCGATCAGCTAGTGAGCGGGCGGAATCACCATGACGTACAATTACATCATGGTGCGCGAAGTACCTCGCGTCCATGACGTAATAGTACGTCAAAGGTCGCTAAGGGGTTAACCATCCACTAAAAGTATATATTATTGCATATACAATATATGTATGTAAACTGCAGTGTAAAATAAAAATCATAAAATAATATAAGTATCATTATCGAAAGTGAATAAATAATAAATATACAGAATCTGTTTATCCTAGAACAGCATCTTCTAAGGTAAACTACCTCATATGTAAAGAATCTACCGATCTATCTATCTATCTATCTATCTATCTATCTATCTATCTATCTATCTATCTATCTATCTATCTATCTATATCAGGGATCACACCCTGAAATCACTGACCTGAGACCCTGAGAACTGATAAAAACCTGGAATGTTTACATTGTTTGTACCAATTACTAATGACCCTCTATACCCCTTTTGTACATAAATATGCATCCTTCAGAAATGGTTTTAAATTTACTTGAGAAAGGAGCCGAGAGTTCCGAAACCTTGTAATCTGTCATCATTATTAGTTAGCCATTAAAAAGGTATCAACTACTGAAGTTTTTTGTTTTTTTATATTTCCTACCCACACGGTACGAGAACAAACAGGATCACACCCACAAATATATCCACTCACTATATACACTGTATTCTGGGGGATATCTGATCACATTACTCACCACACACACACATTTGATGCCAGATGCAATCATTACAAGGGAATACTCCCCTTCTTCACTTCTTTCCAATTCACCTACCACATCAGGCTACCCAGGAGAGAAGTGTCCTTCTACACTCATGCATCCACACAAAGCTGCCAACACTCACCACTTACAATATGATGAGACACCAGTATGCCCAGGCCACACATGACCGAGGATATTCCTATGTCATATGGGGTTAAACTGCAACACGAACACCCCTTCCCCCCATATTAGGATCAGAATAACCTACTAACTAACCCTTGACCCAATAATAATTTGATGACCACTCATTGAATTAGCATTAAGCTGCGTATAACCCTTAGGGTAAGTTCACACCGGGTTTTTTGTACCAGAACCTGAGGCAAAGGCCGCCTCAGGTTCCGGTCCAAAAGACGGGTAGCCATGACTGAAAGCCGGTGCACTGCACCGGCATCCAGCTGCGTACTCTGCTCCGGATTTGGCCCAAGCGACTCAGCCTGAAGAATGAGCATCTTGCTTCTTTTTTCCCGGGAGCCGGAAGAAACGGCTCCCGAAAAAAACTCCTGAGCAGCGAAATCAATGGGAGCTGTCTTTTTGGTCAGGATTTTGTAGCAGATACGGTGAAGGGTGAACTCACCCTTAGGATACCAATTACACAGGACTTTCTAGGTTATGCATTTTATTTACATAGGAATTCTAGCACAGACAATATATTAAGGCCATCTCCTATATACAACCAGGAATTAAAAAAAAAAAAACCCTTATAACTCTAAGAAAATTCCTAAATAGATACATAACTAATGATAAAGTATAATATATCCATATTTAATCAGACTATAGTCAGCCAATGAGATTTTCATTATCAAAATACACAATTACACATGTACAAACAAATGTCCACCCAGCTAACCGTGTAAAACATTGAAAACTGCGGCAAATCAACGCTGGTTCTGCAGCAGGCTCGTCCTTGCTAGTCAGGAGAGCTGGCAGCTTGCTGTTACGAGGGAGCTTACTTTTTCTCATAGGAATACTACTCGCTCATCTCTAGTAATTATGATAATTAAGACCGAACTTTCTTCAAAGTTAATAAGAAAATAAATCTGAAGAAATGTTCATATAGTGTCTGAGCCCAGAACTAGAACCAAATCTGGATGAATAAAAACTACATAAGGTGTTGAGGGAATATAAGGTCAAACAATTCAGTTTCTCGGGTGTTTGTCCAGCGGAATCACATTTAGATCTTAACGGCGGGGTATGCTGTAGTCTGTGACTGCAATGTCCTGCACATCTTGGGACTTGGTGTATTTACTCAGCTTTGTGGCAACTGCAGAGCAAGAGGAAAGGTTAATCTGAGGGTAAATGTCACAGTATGTCCCACTACAATACACCATACAGTAGCTGTGAAAGGATCATTGAGTATTTGCTGTCCATATGGCCTGATGTTCAAATAAAAGATGATCATTTTTAGGTTTTTTCAATTTCCCAAAACATACTTATAAAGAGGATGTAGTCCCTTTGTAATTTTATAATTGTTCACGTGTTCCATTACGGCGCAAAAAGAACATGTTGCTTGGTTGATGGATGAACACGGGGCCGCCATTCTGTTTAATAGGAGCGGTGCAGATAGTCTATAATCACCTGGCTGTGGTCAGGCTAAATTCCATGTGGTTGGAAAAAAAAACACAATTCTCAAGCGTAGTGGGGGTCTCAGCAGAAAGACACCCAAAACACCCCTCCCCCATAATCAATCTGGTATTTATCTTGTATCCTATGGATAGGGGATAAATACTTTGAAATGCAATATATCATTAATATAATGATAATATAAAACACTTCAGCTAAAGAAGCAGGCCAGCAGTAGCGCTTCTGAAAGAAGGGACAAGGAGACCACGCAGGAGCCACACAGCGCATCCTAGGAGTGGTATGGTCATGTCACCATAGAGTGACATGACCTGACATGATGCAGGCAGTCCAGAATGGGTGGGTGTGGAGGCGGAGAGGAGAAATCATCAAGGAGAAGGTCAAGTGAACTTCTGAGGGTATACTGCTGGAGCAGCACTGCTGCTAATAGGTGGGTGCTGACGCAACGCTGTCTCCACATGACGGCCCCGGGGTACCTCTCTCCTCCCCTGCCTACGTCTCTAAGCCAGCCCAGGACAGGTCCCACTCAGCATGTTTTTTAAAGCAGCCTCTCTTGGTTTAGGTCAGTCAAAAAGCCACGCCCTTATCTGACACAGATAGTGCCTCCTCATTGCAGGTGCGCCCCTGTTACCAGTACAGGGGCAGATATCACCTGTAACCGCAGACACTACTAATACCACAGATACAGCAGGAGGAGATGGATAACATGTAAATGCCCCCATAGATCTTTATAACCTCATGAGGACATATTATAAACTGTAATAAAATATATGAGAAATAAATAAAGGGAATAAAGCACCAACTTCCTGAAATCAATGTAAATGTGGTATGTATAGCACCTTGTTTAACTAGGACTAAATGGTGGTCTCTCCCCAAGGAGTGACGATATCCCCCTAACCCTGTCTAAGCCTCTCACCTCTACCAGGTTAGTCTTCTCTACACCGGGCTGACGAGATGCAATAACATCGAAATGGCCATCCTCGGTTGAGAGACTATACCTGGTAATAATCCCAGCATCATTGCAAAACAAAGGCCTCTTGGAAGGTCGAGCATGATGTTAAAGGGAGCAGCCTAAATTGAGCTATATCACTGAGATTCTGTCTTCCTAATTACATCAGGGAAGACAGGCTTGCTCATTCCAGTGAGCGCCCTCTATTGGTTTGCAACACTGAGGCACCTGACTTCCTAATTACATCATGGAAGACAGATTTACATATTCTTCCCATGGTCCCTTGCGAAGTGGAGTGCTAAAGGCTTAATAAGTCTCCACACACCTAAATGGTGGTCTCTCCCCAAGGAGTGACGATATCTCCCTAGGACTATACATATCATACCTGTGTATAAAAATCACCATATAATAAAACTAAATACTTTACTTAGGTGACAATTTGCAAATTGTCACGTAAAAAGTGATGCAAGTATTATTCTGGTAGCCTAAGCAATAAGAAAGGGCCAATAAACCTCCATGTGCAGAGAAGTGCTAGAAAAGTGTCTGGCCATTAAAAGCAGTGGCGTAACTACCGTAGAGGCAGCGGAGGCGGCTGACACAGGGCCCGGGACATTAGAGGGCCTGGGTGACAGCCGCTACCGCTGCATTTTTTTTTTTTTAAATGGCCATTACCTGTTTGAGTAACCCTAGCAGGTGACGGGACCTATTTACTTATCAATCCCCACTGTTAACCTTCTGCATCTCATATCACACAGCTGGGGTCACTGAAGGGCAGAAGGGGAAGCAATTGCGGCTGTGAGCAGATCAGTAAGTGAAATTGTGGGGCCCCCGGTGAGAGTATTTTTTGGGCGAAACACCAACAAATACTGCTGTTATTATACCTTTGGGTTTCTTCAGACCCCAGACTATAATGGAGTGCGTTGGAGCCTAGGAGAGGTGAGAGTTTTTTTTTTATCTTTGTCATCTCTCCTGGGCTTCTGATCATTATACTCTACAGTCTGAAAAGACCCCAGAGTATAATAATAGTTTGTAGGGGTTCACTATGGGGCATAATACTTTGTACAGGGGGCACTGTGGACATAATACTATGTGGAGGGGCCACTGTGGGACATAATTCTGTGTGGATGGACCACTGCAGGACATTATATTGTGTAGGGGCCACTATGGCACATTATACTATGTGGTGGATGGGGCCACTATGGAACACAATACTGTTTGGAGGCCAGTTTGGGACATTATTGTCTGTGTAAATTGTGCGTTATGCTGTGCAGGGGCCAGTAAAGGGGGTTTAGTTTATGAGTCTGGTGTATTCATGAGGGCCATGATCCTCCCCGCCCTCCTTGCAGTGATGGACGGGACATTCTGTATGTAGATATACAGCAGCCAGCCATGAATCACCGCTTAGAGGGGCAGAAAGGGAGGGAAGGGAGTGTTCTCCTCAGTTTATACATCTGATTTCCATGAGGAACCATTATGATGAATTCATGTTTCCCAAGATAACCAGAGGAAACATTATTTAACCTACTTGTCATTTAACCATATTCTCAATGTAGTTAAATACAGGAAATATACAAGACGAACCAGAAAAATAAGTGACATGTAATAATCCTAGGTAATAATATTGGTTACTTTCACGTACGGTATGTTGTATTTAGGTATGTATTAATCAGGTAGATATACTGTACAAGTGTAACTATAAAGGGGTATCAGTTGCATCCCAAACTCAGAGGAGCATCTCTGCCACATAAGACAGCAGCATTATAAATTACACATGGTGGGTGTTCAGGGGCGGATTGGCCATATACATCATGGAGAACTGGAATTGGACCTCGGCAGTCACATTGGCATCATGACTCAAAAGACACCAATGTGACCCACATGACATTATATTGGCATTGTTCATGATGCTTCAAAGACATGAAGATGTCAGAAGATGGAAGCTGGAGACAGGAGGGGTAGATAACACTGAACAGACCCCAGGGTATAATCATGGTTTATGGGTGGTGAATCCACAAAAATTTCAGGTGAACGTCCAAATTTGTAAGCATTCATAAAGAACTGCATGGGCCACTATAGGACATTATAGTGTGTGGAGGGGCCACTATAGGACATTATAGTGTGTGGAGGGGCCACTATAGGGCATTATAGTGTGTGGAGGGGCCACTATAGGTCATTATAGTGTGTGGAGGGGCCACTATAGGGCATTATAGTGTGTGGAATGGCCATTATGAGTCAATATACTGTGGGGAGGGGCAATAACAGGACCTTTTTGCTATGTGGAGGGGCCACTATGGGACATTATGCTGTTTGGAGGGGCCACAATGGGACTTTATACTGGGCCATGACAGGGCATTATAGTCTGTGTAGGGGCAACTATGGGACATTATACTGTGTGGAGGGGCCACAATAGGGCATTATATTGTGTGAATAGGTCTCTATGGGACAATATGCTGTGTGCACTATGAGACATTATTCTTAAAGAGGAGTGTAGACAGGCAGAAGGAAAAGTTATAGATGGCAGGTATCTTCCACTGAGGTGGCTGGTATCTATAAGGTGACTGGCTGGAGTATGGCACCGGGACTTAGGTATTGTTGCAAACCCAGGCCTATACTCCAGTCCTGATTTTTCTGGCTGACCCATTGACTGGCTGGCTATTAAAGAACTGAGGTTGCCCATGGGAAGGGGATATGGTCGTACGCGAGCAGGTGCAGTACTCTCCTGAATGCCATAACAGAGGATTGTGTGCCAAATTTGAACTCAGAGGATAAGTGTTACATGGGCTCATAAATCCTGCAGAAGGAGCCAGTAGAAACCTGAGTAAGAGAACGTGACACATAGAAAGAGGGGAGACTACCTTAGTACAGGATCTTCCATCACCTGAGTTTAGGACCAATCCTCCATTGGTCACAGTGTAGAGAGGTTGCAAAGAGTATCTCTTGCCCCAGAGGGCTTGTCCTGTATTACATAGACAAAATGGTTTAGTTGAGCAATGCTTAGCCTCCCCTGTGGATGGAAATTGAACATTTACTGCAACATTGACTCTAATATTACAACACGGGAATCTACTGTATCTAACAAGTAGGATTTATCCAATCCAGAAAATCCCTTTAAGAAGCTTTCCAGGAATTGAATTTGATTGTTCTTCCCGTGTCTGTGAGTTTTCTTCCAGTTCTTTGATTGCCTCCCATTCTTCAGAAACAGACTTATAGGTTATTTGATTTCCTAGCACCACATAGAGAAATTACTTTGTAAGGCTCTTCTGGGATAGGGATTGAAGTGTACGAAGAAAATCTGTGTACATCTCTGCCAAATACGTTGCTGCTATGTAAAGTAATGGAAAATGAAAAACAGAAGGCAACAACCCTTGAAGCCTATTATTCTGACTGATCTTTGATATCCATTAAGAGACAGAGAAACATTTTCCTATATAGGGCCACTGGTGCTTTTATACTATGTAATGAAAAATACAGACATTATTATGGCTTTCGTTCTTGCTTCTGGAAATATGCATCCTGGTTTTTCTCTTGAAGGTCCACGGGCCCCGCAAGGAATATATATAATATAATATATATAAAATGATAAAATTTGTTC
Source organism: Leptodactylus fuscus (assembly GCF_031893055.1). Taxonomy (NCBI): domain Eukaryota; kingdom Metazoa; phylum Chordata; class Amphibia; order Anura; family Leptodactylidae; genus Leptodactylus; species Leptodactylus fuscus. Next base: position 184,239,583 of record NC_134269.1, on the reverse strand, counting down.
TGCTAAGTAGAAAAGATGAAGTTTGTATGAGCGGGGCAACTGTGATGTTTTACATCCTATAAATGATTACCTCCATTATTCAGCCTCTCTCCCTCCTACAGACAGTATTGCTGGGGAGAAAATTGGGGATGGCAGAGAACATCAGTGGGAGGGATAGGATGGCCAGCCATTCAGAGTCCATTAGAGAGAAGAAGCCATCTTCCTCCCAAGTGTGGGTCATCCATCAGAAGCAATTGAGGACAATGGTGCCTGTAATTTTTACTTTTTCACTGACAATCATATACATAAATGTCTGCACAGAAAGGGAAGGTAGCAATGGTATCATAGAGATATGAGACTGACTACATACACACTAAGGCTGCATTCACACGGAGTAAACGCTGGCGTTTTTTGTCCGTTTTTTGTGTGTTTTTTTTACGGCCGTAAAAAGACGTTTCCATTGATTTCTGCAGTAAAATGCTGCCGTCTTTCCGTTTACGCGTGGGTTTTTACGGCCGTGTTTTTACGCCCGTAAACTAGCATACACGTCGCGTTCACGCCACGTAACGTCGCGTACACGTACCGCGTATACGCCGCGTGTACGCGGCGTTTACGCGGCATAACGGTCGTAAAAAACGCGACCTATGAAACTAACCCATATTCATGGCCAATGCCCAAAAGGGCTGGGCTGTGGGCGTCACCAAAAGCCAGCGGCCATTTTAGGACACCTAGAATCTTCCACATCCATCTTTCCACACATCAATTGATGGGAGAAGGAGCTGCAACTGTCTGCTCATGTAAGTATTGGCTTAAAAGTTGTTGAAATGGCTTTTTTTTGGGGGTGGTTTTGTTGTTTTTCAACTTGCACTTATATGTACTTTGTCTTTTCTTAGTGAAAGCTAAATTTCCAAACTTTTGGTCAGAAAATTCACCTCACACTGCCTGCCTACTCATGTAAGTATAGGTTTCTATACATTTGTCTTGGGTCTAGAAAATTTTTTTTTTTTGCTCTTAAACTTTATTTTTGGACCATTTTTTTTTTCTTTTCAATAGTCAAACACCGCTAATTCCAATTTGCCCTCCATCCTGACATTGCCACACCTTGTTGCTGTCTCTTCATGTAAGTTTTTTTTAAAATTTACGCGGTATTTAAAATTTTTTTTTTTTTGGTTTTTAATTAAAATACTTGCAGTTATCGTATGTGTATTTTTGAATATGATTTTTCACACAAAATAGCAACACATTTCATGTTAAGGGCCAAAGCACACACCTTTTTTAATGTAAGTACCATGACACCATCACACGGTAGAATGCTTTCTAGTGTCCCCTGCACATAGTGTAATGTACAATAGCAGTCGATATAATGTCCCATAGTAGCCTGTTCCTTTTTTTTTTTTTTTTTTTTTTTTTTTTGGGTAGACAAACAGTGATGTCACAGTACACAGATTATACACACAGTGATGTCACAGGACAGAGATAATACACACAGTGTGATGTCACAGTACCTGTACCTGTCTCCTCATGTATAAAAGTCTAGTTTTTTTTTTTGTTTTTGTTTTGTTTTTTTTGGGGGGGGTTGTGTTTTTTAAGGTTATTTTTTTAAATTTTGTATATTTTTCTTTCTTTCATAGTCCAAGGGCCCTATTGACCCATTCTAAACTAAAAACAGACAGCATCCAAATTAGACAAGTGCCAATACGCACCGAGCTGTGTGTTCATGTAAGTAAACCTTTTTTTAGGGTTTTTTTGTTGGATAAATTTGGTTTTAATAATGTTAGCAGAATTCATTGCAGTTATCAGATGTGGTTTTTTTATTTAATAAGATTTGGTACACAAAATAGCAACACATTTCTTGTGTACTGTACTGTGTCCTCTGCACATAGTATATGGTCCAATAGCAGTGTATATAATGTCCCATAGTAGGTCTTTTTTTTTTGTTTTGGGAAAAAATTATTTTCGAAAAAATTCATAGCACACATTTTTGTAATGGAGCTGATGCTGTGTCCCTTTGTACCTATATGCATGAGTGCTTCAAAACACATGCCATTCACTTCTATGCTAGCACATGTTAACAAAGGATGCTTTTTTCAACGTGTGCTGCCTTTTTCAAAATGGAATGGCATGTTTTTTTAGCAACTTTGTCATGCGCACACTATATTATATATATATATTTTTTTATTTTTTTTTTTGGGGGGGGGGGTTTGTGGGGGGGGTTATCATTTCAAGTTCTTAATTTTGTTAGTGATCCTTTCACCTTTTTTGTAAAATTTATGGGGGTCCATTCAGCTGCTGTTTGATGCGGCGCTCATGTATTCATTTTATTTCCCGCCAGTCGCGTGTTACAGGAGCATGTACGCAACCTTTAAATCCCGCGCTGCTTACGGTTGTCTGTAGCCGCCATTAAACGTGGCATAAACGTCACTGTCAATGCAGACTGTTAAGACCCCCAGCGCAAAGGCACTGTACATGCTCCTGTAACATGCCGCTCCCCATACAAATCAGGCACAAATGAGTGCAACATTTAATATAGTTTTAATAATGGCTTTGCAAAGGACCCTTTCATACACTTTAATTACAGGTAGCATACCATTTAGTTGCAACATGTATTTCAAGGTTTGTTATTTGGATTACATGTTTTTTAAAGTGACTAAAAGTTTTTAATCTTTGAAAACATTTTGTCATACAGATCAAACATGTCAACCCGCCCAAAACAACTGGCTCCAAAGAGAAGTGGGCCCACCGCATCCCCAAGTTACCACCGCATGGACATCAATGTGAAGCGTCTCATCACATTAGTAAGTGCGATGCCTTCTTTTTTTTTTTTTTTTTTTTTGGGTGGGGGGGGGCGGGGTTGCATTTGGCCACATACGTAACATTGGTTGCATCTTGGAATTCGGGAGCGTATGGAGATTGGTGTTTGTACTATGGTCCAGCATGCTTGGTAATGTATTTGTTTGCTGAAATCCATTGCCATTGCTATATGTTGGCACAATGTTTTTAGTAAGGAAGGGCCATAGTTTATTATTTTTTTTATTTTATTTTATTTTTTTTTTGGTGACTAATTTTTGTTTTGGTTTGCTTGTAAACATGCAGGTTCAGCAGAAGCCACAATTGTGGGATAAAGCCCACCCGCTTTATGGGGATCGCCATGCCCGTGACGCCGGGTGGTTGAAGGTTTGCGCCGAACTCTACCATGAGCAATGGGCCAGCTTCCCAGCTCGGCAAAAGACACAGATTGGTGAGTATATATCTCTGCAGGTTTCTTCAGAAAGCTTAAAAAAGGGCTTGTTCACATGGTGTCATGTGCCGCCTGATGTTGCACATGTATGCTGTGTGACCCTTTCTTTGTGTGCCGTACATGCTCCCATTCATTGGCATGGGAGGGTTGATTGTATGCGGAGCGCTAGTTTGCAGCAGGGAATAAATGCACGGCCGCAAACTAGCACTATGCATACCATCCCCGCTCCCATTCAACTGAATGCGAGCATGTAGGGCACGCAAAAGGGTCAGGCGGCGTACACGTGCCACATCACGCGGCACGTTACACCATGTCAGCGAGCCCTTAATAAAGGGTCCATTCACATGTAGTCAAGGTGTGGTTTTTTATTTTTGTTGGCCTTTTTTGGGTTAATGTGTTTTTTTTAAAGAAATTTTAGCCGTTTGGAACATTTGTAATTTAGGTTGCGGTCATCTTAATAACCCGTCCCTTAACGAAACCACAAACAGGAACCCTATTCATATCAAACTTGATGATAAAAAGGAACTCAAAGCGCCAAAAAGCCACCACAAAAATGAGTGCCCCATTACTCCATGTGAATGGACCCTTTAAATATAATAATGTTGGTTGTGTGTTATTTTTAATTGTTAATTTTGATTTATGATTGCAGAACATGATGTCCGCACACGGTGGAAGAGTGTGCGGGACCGGTTCATGAGAGAGCTGAGGAAGGTGGAAGCCAGTGGGGCCTCTCCTTCAAAACGCGCCAAAGTGGCGTTCCACGACGAGCTGCAGTTCCTTGTAACTGGCAGTGCCTCCCGGGAGTAAGTGTCTATATATATATATATATATATATATATATATATATATATATATATATATATATATATATGGTTTTTGTTTTTTTGTGTTTTTTTTTTTTTGGTATTGCTAACATTTAATCCCTTTTTTGTCTACAAAACATTTAATAGAGACATACTTAATCCTATTATTTTCCTCTTTTTCATTTACAGATCTTCCGGCAACACCCCTGCCACGGGTTCCCGGGAGCCACCAGCCAGCCAAGAGGAGCTGCAGCCGGAGGAGAGAGCCCCATCGAGTCCACTGGAGGGACCCTCTCATGAACCGGAGAGGAGGGCCCGAAGTGCATCCCCTCTCCCTGCCTCCGCAAGGGTGGCTTCCCCAGCAGCCTCCCAGGTGTCTACACCAAGTCAGGCACCTGAAGAGGAGCTGGTGGGAGCCACCAGGCGTATGAGGCGGGAGCGTCGGGACCCTCCTCCCCCCACACCTTCCACCCAGGAGAGGCCAGGGAGTACCCTCCGGGGAAGGGCCAGCCAGGTTGACCTGGAAAGCCAGGCCCTGGCCCTTCTCCGAAGGGTCAACAGCATGGATAATGCTAGTTATTTTGCCAATGACGTGGCAGGTGTCCTCCGGCAGCTGCCACGTCATCGGCAACAACTTTTTAAGGCATATATCCATGCTTTTGGTGTAGACTTTCTGGCCTCTCCTGAGCTTCCGGATCTGGCTTGCATGACAAGCCAGTTCCGGAAGCTGTGTGTTAGGGCATCTGAAGGCCACCTCTCCACTGCAGAGGAGTATGTCTCCTCCTCTGCTGATCCCGCCCATGATGGGGACACTACCCCACTTTGCTCCAGTCCCGCTTCCCTTACCCAAACTCCTCCCCATGAATAGTCTTCCTTAAATCCTTTACCCTCCTTTTCCTTTCCCCCCACCCCAACACTTGACATTATTTATGTTGTCCCATAGTTTTTTCATGTTAAATTATATTTGGGCCTGGTGGGTGGGGGTGGGTTGGGGATGTGTGGGTTTTGTAATTTGGTTTTGTTTATATTTTTTTGTTTTCTTTAAAAAAAAATAAAAAATTTTTGGAAATCAAAAATGTTGTTTTTGTTTTTATTCACTCTCAACACTCACTTAAGGGGCCATTCACACGTAGGTAAACCCCTCGCCTGTATCAGATGTGTACACGGCGACGTTTACACCAGGGCTTAAAAACAAGTACTTTGCATTCACTCCAATGGGAGCGCTAGTAGCACCAACATGACGGGGCCGATAACTAGCGCTCCCATTGAAGTGACTGGGAAGTGCTTGCCAGCCCGTCGGTAATGTCGCCGTGTCCACCTGTGATACACGCTTATTATAGGTGTCAAATCAGTGTTCATTGGGCCATCAACTAAAACGGGTGTTTCAACATAGTGGGGGAGTGTGACACTTCAGTTGTTGGTGGGGCCACATAATGTGATTAAAAAACAGGGTGTTGACTTGATGCCATTGGTGTTATGTTTTCACATGATTATGTGCCCCCACCAAAAAGCTACTGATGATGTTCACATATGGCTTGACTTACGCTAGGTTCACACCTGCGTTGTGGTCTCCGTTCTGTGTTTTCCATCTTCTGCATGACCAAAGACGGAAAACACAGTCCGGGTCCAGCACTGAGCGTTGCATGCAGTACCCTGAAAAACAGGTTTATGAAATGGCGACACAGAGTACTGCATGTGCGACTCTCTGTGGAGATTCCAATACTACATTTCTGCACGGCGAGCCTTCAAAAAACGCTGCCTGCGGCTAAAACACCCGCACACCTTTCTCACCCATTCAAAGGAATGGGTGATAAAGGCTCATGCAGATTTTCCGTCTCCTGCTCAGTTTCTATGCAGGGAACCAAAACCTGCATTATTATTAAAGGGACTGCTGGGCGCAGATGTGACCGAGGTGTTAACTGATATGACATTTATTTAAAGGGGTTGTCCCGTCACAAGGATCCTATCTATACTGCTTGTAAATGTGAATGTTAAAGACTTTTCCTAAATACATTGCTTCAGCAATACTGCTTTGTTTGGCCACTATCTAACTTTATTCACTTTTTTGTGGCCACAGCCCTGACCTGAGTCAGGTGATCTGTCAGCCTGCTCTCAGGGGGGAGTGGCTAAGGACACGGGATCGAGCCTGGAGGAGGGGGGGGGTGTAGTTTACCCTTTGGGGGACAGGTGAAGCCAGCAACATTGCTATGCTTCTGCCCTGCATGAAGACAGCAGCGGCAGAAGCGATGCTGTTCCGCTCCGGGGTCACATATGCAAAGCCAAGCGGCGAGATACCGCCGGCCCTGCGGGCAAGCTCATACACCAGTCTAGCCTTCACAATGCCAATACAGACCCGCAGGGTGTTGGGTCTGTATTCGCATTGTGAAGGGTAGACTGGTGTATGAGCGCGTTCACGCAGGGCCGGCGGCATGTCGCTGCTTGGCTTTGCATATGTGACCCCGGCCACCAATGACGAGACAAAGCCGGAAGACAGAAGATTTTAGAGGAACGCACGCAAGAATACCGAAACCACAGAGCGGGTCCACCTATTCAGCGCTGGTGGTCGTTTGCTGCTCTCCCCTGCAAACTGTGATTTCAAAATCCGGAAACAGTACTACAGGTGCTACTGTGTGTCCATATTGCCCAAAAAGAGCTTTCTAGGGGGAGAGCATCAAACGCTCACCGCCACTTTGCTGTTTCCACCAAAACCAAAAAAAAAAAAAAAAAATGACAGTTTTTGTAACAAATTTTTTTTAATGCCAAAAATGTACATTTGTAGAAAGGATATGTGACCAGATGAAACAGAACTGCTGCATCACACACTTTAATAATAAACATTCATAAGCAGCACCAAAAATAACATAATTTGAGCCCTCAGAAGCCTGCACACAAAAATACATCACATACTATACTACAGTACACAAAGAAAAAATGACACCACGATGAGGAAGGTCTTCAGTCCGGGTCAGGCTGCTCATCACTGAGGCGAGAAAAAGGCCTGGGCACGGCACCTTCGGGACTCACGAAGTAGTCGGCAAAGGCATCTTGCACCTGTACAGCTGCGTTGGCTGTCCGACCTGAGGACCGAGATGGTAATAGTGGGTGACCCAAAGCTGCCTGTGGCTCCACTCCAATGTTCGGCCTGTCATAGTCCAAAACAAAGTTGTGAAGCACACAGGCAGCTTTGATCACCAGGTCCACAGTATCGGGAGCCAACTGCAGTGCACTGGTGAAGACCCTCCACTTACTACTCATGATCCCGAAGGCGCACTCCACGAAGCGTCGTGCCCGGCTCAGCCTCATGTTGAAGACCCTCTTCCGGGCATCTAGTCTCGACCGTGGGAAAGGGCACAGCAGGTTTTCCAAGAGGGGAAATGCCTCATCCCCCACCATGACGAACGGGACTGGATGCGTGGTACCCGGAAGCGGTCTTGGTGGAGGTAGAGTCACCTGATCTCGCAGTACTGTGCGACCCAAAACCGATGTCAGTAGCGCACGGGAGTCCCCAGTACTACCATAGGCACCGACTTCAATAGCACAAAAACGGTACGTGGCATCAGCGACCGCCATCAGGACCACGGAAAAATACTTCTTGTAGTTGAAGAAATGTGATCCTGAGTGCGGTGGCTTATGCACACGTATATGCTTACCGTCGACGGCGCCTATGCAGTTGGGGAAATTGGCCACAGACTGAAAGCCTGCTGCTGCCTGCAACCAAATCTCCTGTGTCGGACTGGGCATCGCTATGGGTTGCAAGTGCTGCCAGATCAGATGGCATGTGCTCCTCACAATTCCGGATATGGTGGATATACCAACCCGGAATTGGAGGTGCAGGGATGCAAAACTCTCCCCTGTTGCCAAAAATCTGAAAGAAAAGAAACAAAAAAAAAAAAAAAAACCATCAGGACACAATCGCAGATGCAATGACAACATTTAAATAAATGGTCTGCTCAACTGTATCTAACCATTTGTTCAAACTATTGCTGTGTATATATATATATATATACACTCACCGGCCACTTTATTAGGTACACCATGCTAGTAACGGGTTGGACCCCCTTTTGCCTTCAGAACTGCCTCAATTCTTCGTGGCATAGATTCAACAAGGTGCTGGAAGCATTCCTCAGAGATTTTGGTCCATGTTGACATGATGGTATCACACAGTTGCCGCAGATTTGTCGGCTGCACATCCATGATGCGAATCTCCCGTTCCACCACATCCCAAAGATGCTCTATTGGATTGAGATCTGGTGACTGTGGAGGCCATTGGAGTACAGTGAACTCATTGTCATGTTCAAGAAACCAGTCTGAGATGATTCCAGCTTTATAACATGGCGCATTATCCTGCTGAAAGTAGCCATCAGATGTTGGGTACATTGTGGTCATAAAGGGATGGACATGGTCAGCAACAATACTCAGGTAGGCTTTGGCGTTGCAACGATGCTCAATTGGTACCAAGGGGCCCAAAGAGTGCCAAGAAAATATTCCCCACACCATGACACTACCACCACCAGCCTGAACCGTTGATACAAGGCAGGATGGATCCATGCTTTCATGTTGTTGACGCCAAATTCTGACCCTACTATCCGAATGTCGCAGCAGAAATCGAGACTCATCAGACCAGGCAACGTTTTTCCAATCTTCAATTGTCCAATTTCGATGAGCTTGTGCAAATTGTAGCCTCAGTTTCCTGTTCTTAGCTGAAAGGAGTGGCACCCGGTGTGGTCTTCTGCTGCTGTAGCCCATCTGCCTCAAAGTTCGACGTACTGTGCGTTCAGAGATGCTCTTCTGGCTACCTTGGTTGTAACGGGTGGCTATTTGAGTCACTGTTGCCTTTCTATCAGCTCGAACCAATCTGGCCATTCTCCTCTGACCTCTGGCATCAACAATGCATTTCCGCCCACAGAACTGCCGCTCACTGGATGTTTATTCTTTTTCGGACCATTCTCTGTAAACCCTAGAGATGGTTGTGCGTGAAAATCCCAGTAGATCAGCAGTTTCTGAAATACTCAGACCAGCCCTTCTGGCACCAACAACCATGCCACGTTCAAAGTCACTCAAATCACCTTTCTTCCCCATACTGATGCTCGGTTTGAACTGCAGGAGATTGTCTTGACCATGTCTACATGCCTAAATGCACTGAGTTGCCGCCATGTGATTGGCTGATTAGAAATTAAGTGTTAACGAGCAGTTGGACAGGTGTACCTAATAAAGTGGCCGGTGAGTGTATATGGCGACATTTGAGGGACTATGCAAAGTAGGCAGACCCATATTCCACGCAGTATTCTTGTATTGAAAGTATAGCGAGAGTCAATTTGCCCAGTATTGTAAACTATCTATCCAACATTGCGAACACATTACAAACGGAAAAAAAATCTCTTTATGGACACATTGTTCAGACTATGCTAAACACACAGTTTGGATCTGATATGTTTGTGTTGGGTTTTTTTTTGGTTTGGTTCTTGCACGTTGCATTTTTTGATTGAGGCAAAACTCGCAATTTCAACATGAATAATTTAATAATGAAACAATTCATACAAATTAAAACACATACCGCAACGTGATGACCAGCCTTTCCGTAGGACTGAGGGCCTTCCTCATGATGGTGTCTTGGTGCTCCAGATGTGTGCCCAGGTGCTCCATGAGCACATCAAAGGCCTCTGGAGGCATCCGCAGAAATTTGAAAAATTTCTGAGTCCCTTTTTGTGTAAAACAAAAATATAATACAATTAAATTCATATAGAAACCAGCGTTACGTTTTCGATTGTTGACCACTTTCACCTCCACACAGTGAAATACCAAAAAGTTGTAATTAAAAACCATGTTCCCTAAAAAATCCCCCAAAAAAACCATCCACCAAAAAAAGTGACACTTTATACAGTGAAATCTTAAAAGTTGACTACATACAGAAATGTACATCAATTAACTACATTGAGAAAACTTGAAGGAAACTTACAGCAGCAACTCATGATACAGCTGGCCAAAAACACCCCTGGATGGTCTAAATTCATTAATGGGGTGGACCCAATAGCGCCGTTTTTTTACCAGCGGCTCATCATCTGGGTCCTCAAAATGCGCCTCTTGGTCCTCAAAATGATGTTGAAGAACCTCCTCCTCCTCCTCCTCCTCCTGTTCATGTTGTTGCTAGTGAAAAACAAAAAATATATGAAAAGAGCCGGTAGAATCAGAAAAAGCTTACCAAACATATGTATTTATGAACGTACCTCGTGTTGAAGTGTGCGTTGGTTCACCAGATTCGCAACCACAGACACAAGTAGGGCAGTGTCCTGGCTGAGTGGCGCAAGAGTCCCCCCCTCTGGGTCGTCATCATGCTGCTGCAATAAAAAGAAATGGGCATAAATGTCAGTGCAAAAAGACTCCTAGCCACATCAGAGAAACCAGAACCTAATCTGTATTTGTTAACGTACCTCCTCTTGTAGTGTTGCAGGATTAGAAATATGGGCTAGTAGGCCCAGCTGCAGCGGGGTGACCTGGCTTTGGGCAGCAATTTCTGAATTTTGGCTGTGGTCAGGATTCTGTGAGGGAAATGCAAAAATAGCTCAGCAACAGTACCAGCAAACTCCTGACAAAACATTAAGAAAAGATGTATTTATGAACGTACCTCGTGTTGGAGTGTGCGTTGGTTTACCAGATTTGCAACCACAGACACAAGTAGGGCAGTGTCCTGGCTGAGTGGCGCAAGAGTCCCCCCCTCTGGGTCGTCATCATGCTGCAGCAATATAAAGAAATGGGCATAAATGTCAGTGCAAAAAGACTCCTAGCCACGTCAGACAAACCATTAACAAATCATTATTTGTTAACATACCTCCTCTTGTAGTGTGGCAGGATTAATAATATTATGGGCTAGTAGGCCCAGCTGCAGCGGGGTGACACCAAGTTCCGCATTTTGCCTAGTGTCAGGTTGCTGGGAGAAAAATGCAAAAATAGATCAGCAACAGTACCAGCAACCTCCTGAAAAAACATTTTTAAAACAAATTAATTTATGAACGTACCTCGTGTTGGAGTGTGCGTTGGTTCAGAAGACTGGGCGCTATGCCCAGCAGGATTGCCATGTCCAGGGTTGATGCTGCAATGGGGGGTTGGTTTTCCATTGATAATTTGAAACCAAATGTGACCAGAGCATACACAGCTGTGTGTTGATTAAATAATGGCCTGTTCTTTTTGGGCCGGCCCAGTGGGCTTGACTGGAGTTTTTAATGAGTTGCCTTGATTTACGGCCGTTAATTTATGGAAGCGTAACGGCGGCGTATTCGCGCCCGAAAGACGCGCGCGTATACGCTGAAAGTGAAATACGGCGCGTATACGCGCCCTTCGTCTTTTTACGGCCGTAAAAAAACACACAAAAAACGGACAAAAAACGCCAGCGTTACTCCGTGTGAATGTAGCCTAATACGTCTCCTTCCACTGCACTTAGTAGCTGATTGTAATAGATAATAGATATGGATAATACTATGAGATAGGACTGTGCGGACATATACTAGTTATGATTACTATTACTATTGATACCTATAAGGAATCAAAAACAAAATGTAATACTAAAGATCTGCATTTACTGACATACTGCCTTTTCAGTAGTCCTAGCAGCCGTGTTACTTTTGTGTGGTTTCGTATCGCATTAAGTATTAGTGTTTTCACCTGCTAAATTTCCTCCTGCCAATCTCTGTCTGTCTATATCTATTTACGTTTTCTCCCTTAGGTCCTGTTCACACAGTGGAATCTGCTGCTGAGTTTGAGGCAGAGTTCACCCCAAAATCAGCAGATTTCGCTCAGATTATGCCGTCCATTGTATTCAAAGGGAGGCAGATATCGGAGCAGCACACTGAAAAAATAAATTTTTCCTTTGCTGATTTAGCCGCAGATTCCATGGCTCGAGACTTCCCTCTGATTAGGCCTATTCATCTGTTTCTGCATTTCTTTACCTCAAATTCCTCTTCATTTCTCTAAGTATGAACAGGCCATTAGTCTCACTTTGGCTGAGCAATGTCTTATGTTCAGTTCCTGATCTTGTACCATTGGCATTTATGCTTCTGTTTTGTCTGTTTCGCTAGAGTATTTGCCTGGACTGTTTTTATGTTAGTCCTTTTGTGTCTGTGTTATATCTCTTACAATAAACAATAGAATATACCTGTAAGGTATATTGAGTAAACAGTGTGGCACTACTTATTGCATCAAAAACGAATGGAAGGATAACTCCTCATTTAAGCCAATAGGCTTAAGGGTGTTCAAACGGTATATTCAACGACATTCACGTTGGAGAATTTTCTTCTCATAATTACCTCCCCATGTAGATGGTGCAACTATCTCAAGTACCAAGTATCTGCTGCTAGTTGGTTCACCATAATGACAAGTGTTGACATGATTTGCAACCGGGGTATCCATGTCTCTGTTAATGTCGCCTGTATGTTTGAGAATCCAGCGCCTAAGTTCCCTATTTGTCTTGCCCACATAGTGTTTTGAGCAGATACAGGTGAAAAGGTACACTGGGAGGTGGTCGGCTTAGATGTATGGGGAGATCTTGTGAGCCTGGCAGGGCCTTGTCTGCGGTGGCGGGCTCAGATTGGATCTCGTGCCAGGCCGCGCCCCCTAAAGGGGCGTGTTTTATTTTCAGCGCTTGACTATTCGAAGCGCTTCATTGACGGCCACGAACTGCAGTCATTCTGGTACCGAACCAGGCATCGGATTGGCGTCACCTGACGGTGGCCACCTGATGTCCTGTATTTAGGGAGATTCAATTGTTCCTGCTGAAAATAATCCCTATTTAACCCTTGATGAGCCATATTTATATGGTGAAAGACATAGGGAAGGATCCATCTGCAATTAGGAAATGACCAGATAGCCCAGCAATGAGAAGGAAATTCTAATATAAGAAATAGCACTGTGAGTGGAGGGGGATCCAGGCATGTTGGGGGTTGGTCTCAATTGTTATAGGGTAGCTGGCTTGGTGAAGTGTAGTCATCTGAGACCTCATCGCCAGAACCCTGGCAGGTCCACCTAGTTTATGACCTGGCTATATCCCCAGTTATTAACTAACACAGGGCTACACAGTAAGGGCCCCTTCACACGGCGTAAGCGCTCGGCTCATTCCGAGCCGTACACGCGAGCGCTTCTAAACACTTCCCATAAACTTCAATGGGAGCGCTCGTAAAGCCGGCTTTACGCGCGCTCCCTTTGAAGTGAGTGGGAAGTGTTGGTAAATAGGCCGCTACCTGCTGGTAGATACTTCAGCAGGCAGGGGCCTATTATAAACCAAAAAAAGAGTTATTATACTTACCGACCGACCGCGCGCTGCTGCTGCTCCCACATCCTCTTCTCTCATAGGACGTCTGTGTATCAGCGTAGGTGGCGTGATGACGCCGCCTACGCTGATACGTAGATGTCTGAACCAGCGCGAGGAGAGCAGCAGCTCTCCTTGCGCTGGTTGTGAGGGGGGAAAAAAAAAACGCCCGGGCTGCCGCCCCCTCGGGACCGCCGCCTGAAGCGGGCGCTTCACATCGCCTCATTAGAGGTGCGGCCCTGTCGGTATGACAATGTGAGTGCTTTTTGAGCATAAACATTTTGTTTTCTGTCAAAGACATGTTTGTTTGAGACTACATTTAAATTAATGATTGTCCCTGACAGATAGCATTAACCCTGTATGGGTTGGATTGTTGGGAAACATTTTTAGTGTGATGACCTCATTGGGGATGAACTATTGAATACACAACGCCCTCTTTTTTGATGGCCTACACGCTCGGTTATCCCACAATTCAAGCGCAATGTTAGCCATTGCTTTATTTGGCTTATTTATGTTTGATCTCTTTGGGTTACATACCGTAAATAAATTTAGACGTCTCACTAGTAGTTCACATTTTTTTCTCTTTTTTTTGCGTTTCATCCTTAGTTGTGAACAGTTTGTAATCATTTCATTTAATTTTCTTTGGTATATTATATATCTTAAAGGGGTTGTCCCATCACAAGGATCCTATCTATACTGCTTGTTAATGTGGATGTAAGACTTTTCCTAAATACACTGCTTCAGCAAAACTGCTTTGTTTGTCCACTATATCACTTTATTCAATTCATTGTGGCCACAGCCCTGACTTAGCTGCTCATGAGTCAAGTGATATATCTGCTGCTTTCAGGGGGGAGGGAGGAGGAGCTAAGTGCAGGGAGCGAGCCTGTGTATCTAGCTATTCCTGTGTCTACACCACATGACCTAGCTTCCTGTTAGCAGATAGAGGAGAGGAGCTGCTTTTATTTCTTCTGTTCTCCCAGCTATCAGGCTAGCTAATTCAATTGTGTTCATTATGGCAGAGACAGGCAGTCTCTGTATGTAACACAGAATGGAGTTGCTGCTGCCTGTACTTCATAGTCCAACATGGGTAGACGGAGCTACATGTGAATTTGGGGGCGAAGCTAAATGGCAGGTTGCATGTGAAACCCCGCCCACCAAATGATGCAAGAAACCAGGAAGAAAAATTTTACAGCAGTAAAGACTTATGAGTATATTATGAGGTGGGAATACCCCTTTAAACCTGTGGCCACTGGGCTTTCTGGAAAACCTCTGATACCCGTGGCCACTGGGTTTTCCACAATACTTCTGATTAGAGATGAGCGAATACTGTTCGGATCAGCCGATCCAAACAGCACGCACGCATTGAAATGAATGGAAGCACCTGGTACTTCCGCTTTGACGGCGGCCGGCCGCTTAACCCCCCGCGTGCCGGCTACGTCCATTCATTTCAATACGTGCGTGCTGTTCGGATCGGCTGATCTGAACAGTACTCGCTCATCTCTACTTCTGATACTTCTAGCCTCTGTACATTCTGCAATATCTTTGATACATGTAGTCACTGGGCTTCTACAATACTTCTGATACCTATAGTCTCTGGATTTCTGCTACCTATGCCCTGCCCTGGATCCCTGTGTATGTCCCAGATTCTGTTTTTAGTCTCTGTAACATAGTTCTGTCCTGCCTGGTCAACTGCTACCACACCGTGACCACCTCAGGAGGTAGCTGCCTAGCAGACTTCCCTCAGTGAAGACCAAATTCCCATATGGGGATTAAAAGGTTGGGACAACATCTTTAGAGGTGACCCCAAGCTAAACCCGTTTATTAGCACAGTGGGCCCACAATCCACTGCCTATAACACAAAACTGTTTAGATAACAAGTAAAGGACTTGTGCCTTCAATGTCGACCTCTCCAAGTTGAGGCTTCCATTGAATTTAAGGTGAATGGACCATGACCATGTGTCTTTATCTAAAAAAGAGCACTAGCGGTCTACATAGGCCACAATCCGCCCCCTCTTGCCCCGTGTGAATGGGGCCTAAGTCTTGTGAGCTTGTTGTGTCAAAATTCATACAACAAAACTCGGGTGCCATGTCATATCCAAGGTGCGCTGTAGCTGTATATAGCGTCCTGGTGATCTTCAGCATTGTGATGTAAATGTAGCGCCGCCTAGAGGAGGCAGCGGAGGGCAGCAAGAACAGGGGAATAGGTAGGTGAGTAGAAATTATCATCAGCTGTTTATTGCACAAACACAATAAGTCGCTGCCAATGTGTGTCACTCAAAATGTGTTGATGGGTCACCTTGGACACGCATATCATAGGTTCACCATCACTGGGCTAGGGTTGGCATGAGATCAGGGTCGGACTGGCCCGCCGGGGAACCGGTGAATCCCCCGGTGGGCCCCATGCCTTGACTATCAGTTCGGGGCCCCAGGCTGCCGGCAGCACTGTAATGATTAAAGATGGCCGGCTGCCGGCAGTTTCACAGGGCCCCGACACTTGCACAGAGGGGCCTCCTGCCAGTGCTATACTTCCCCTATTAACATAGGGAAAGTTTACATCGGGACTCGGGAGCACACAAGGGGCAGCAGCTCTCCCTGCAATCTTTAGAAGCGATCTCTCTGCAGCCCGGACTTCCTTCCCCTCCCCCTCCCAGCAGTGAGTCATCGCTTACATCGGACCGTGTGGGGACAGAGGAGTCTGCTGCTGCTGCTGCTTCACAAATGTGAGTATATATCTCTCTTTTTTTGGTAAAATGTAATGTTTAATATGTATTTGTGTACATTTGTTTAACCCTTAAGTCCTATCATGGTGTCTATCATACACCACTACCATACATATATCATTATGATAGACACCATGATAGTACTTAAGGGTTAAAGTATGTGACTTGTATACTGTGTGAGGACTGTATGTTTGTATACAGGTATGTGTGATTGTATACAGTATGCTATAATAATGTGTATATGTATATATAGTATTCATACATTCATATAAGTGTATATATGGCTTATATATGGTATATGAATGTATATCTATGAGTGTGTAGGTATATAGTGTGTGCAATCCCATCCACACATTGCAGAAAAATACACAAAGCGGAAATGCTGCATTTTCCAAAACTGTTGCGGTTTTGGAAATTGCAGCATGTTACTTACACCTACAGAATCACTTGCAGTGTCCCTATAGGTATAATGGAAGCAGAAAGTCCTCAGAGGAAATCTTTGTGGAGTTTCTGCAAAAAACGCTGCAGGAAAAACTGATGTGTTGCCGCCGGGGGTTTTCCCGCAACGCTTTTTTGCTACGGCTTGCTACATGGGGCCTTAGCCTTATAGTGTAGTATACAATGTATTGAGATAATAAGGATGAGGCCCAACAGCGAAACGCAGCTAAAAAACACTGCTGAAAAAAATGAAGCACAATGCGGTGAAGCACAATGTATTTTTTCCACAGTGTATTTCATTGAGCTTTTGATGCATTTTCCCGGCACTTTCTCCTGATTGTGCAGCTGAAAGTAACCGGCCATGTTTTTAGAAGAACACGCATTTTAGAGTTTGCAGCATCTTCCACGTCTTTTTTTCCTGCAATGTGTGGATGAGGTAAATTTGATAAAATTTCATTCATTTTGCTTGTTTTGTTAAACACATAATTTTTTTTTTCTGCCATAGCTAAAAACGCTGTGTTTCTGCAGTCTGAGACTGAGTGAGGCTTTAGCTTAAAGAGGTTGTCCACAAACTGGAGCGATCACTGTGGCGGCCGTTAGGTGGGTGTAAAAATTTTTTTAAAAAAAGCCTTCTCACCTGTTCCCAGCACCCCATTGTTCCCCGCCTGAGTCTGTTCAGTCTCATGGTAGCGCCTAATTTCTGGAAATCCTGTACCTAATTACCGCACTATGGCTGGGACCGTAATTTCGCGCATGCGCAGTACGTTCGGCAATCTTCGCCGAACAGAGCGTTCTGCGCAGGCGTGCGACAGGATGCTGAAGAAGCAAGGGGAGGATACGCAAGACCATAGAGGCGTCGCTGCGGTCGGTTTTCGAGCTGCAATGGGGACGCCCCCATCGCTGCGAGAGAACTCATTAGCATACCAGTACAAACCGGTATTTTGAACGAACGGTGCGGCGGAGAGCACTTCTAAAGGTAGGAGACGAATAGCCTTTCTAAAGGCTATTCCGACGTGTTAACTAGAAAAAAATGTGTTTTAGTGGTAGAATCCCTTTAAAGGACTTATCCACCTTTCGAATATTGATGGTCTGTCCTTAGGATAGGCCATCAATATTACATCTGCGGTGATACAACAGCCAGGACCTCTGCAGATCAGCTCTTCCAGGATAGTGTGGCTGCAGGTAATGGTAACATTTCTAGGAGCCGCGCTGTTCATTTGCCCTACAGGGTGTAGCAGTGGGTTTAGGTAGTGAAGTGGTGCACAGTGTATGGTGGGTGAGCAGCATGGCTCCCGAAATGTTACCTGTAGCCGCCCTGTCTCAGTATCACTGGTCTGCAGGGTCCTGATGGTGGGCCCCTAGAAACAATTCCACTGGTGGGCCCTAGACACCCCAGTCCGACACTGCATGAGATTAAAGAGAAGGGTTTGTTTTTCCCACAAACAGCGCCACTATTGGCTATGGACTAGTATTGAAGTGCAATAAACATGGAAGGAAAAAATTATTGCACTGGTGAAATAGTTTTTTTTCCCTTTCTGTAAGAAATAATTTTTGATGTATTTTGATTCTTTTGTTTTAGCATTTTTGGCGAACCTTTCCTCATGGTAGAACATGAAATACCCAGTACAATATTATTGAAGAATACAGATATAGGAATTATCTAATAGTCCACAGTATATGCAGATGTTGGACATTTAATTACACGGTTTCCATGGTAACACTAGATACATTCGTCGGTCTCCTGATATACCGTCCATTTATTTGCATACAAGAGTGGGATTTAGGTTGGCAAAGCAAGCAATGAGCATGTGTTATGGATGAGACTTGTGTCAATGCAGCACTTCAAGGGCTCTCCATATCTTACAGGCTTCTTATACATGCCTGACTTTTGTCTGTATAGGAATAAGATGATTTCAAGAGAATTGCATTAATGTATAAGTAATTGTGTCTCTTTCTATTAGTTTGTGTCTTGGGTCCTCAAAGGAATTTCTATTGGGGATTAGATCTTGAAATGTTAGAATCCTAATGATATGAAATAGTGTTTACCACTTTTAGATGTCTTCTTTTGCTGTATACATGTCATGATAAAATGTATATAGGCACATGACACAATCTTTACTGACCAGCTATACTAAGCAAAGGGTGTAGACTCTGAAAAGGGGAACCTCCTATCAAGCTAGCTTTAAAATTATTATCCATTATTGTCCATCACAGATATTTTGTTCACAGGTTTTTATTAGAGATGAGCAAACAGTGAAATATTCGCTATTCGATTCGACTATTCGAACGAATATCGAATAACATTATAGTCTGGGGAAAAAAAGTTTGTTTCAGGGGAAACCACTATTCGACTCAGGAGGGTCACCAAGTCCACTATGACACCTCAGCAAATGATGACAACACCTCTGGAATGCAACTGGGACAGCAGGGGAAGCATGCCTGGGGGCATCTAACACGCCAAAGTCACAGTTTTACCCCACTATCACAGACCATTAACTACACACTTTCCACACTCCATACAACCTCTATGGAAAGTGGAAAAATACCTTCTTTCCTCCCCAATTGTATGGACAGAAACCCAAATTTTACGCTAATGAAACCTTAACAAGCACCCCTTTAAATCACGTTGCCCAAAACAACCACAGATGGAATAGGCAATGGGAAATCCAACAGTACCTACCCTTAACTCTTATTGTGTATGTATGTGTGTGTGTGTGAGGAGTTCATCACAAGACTGACAGACCCAACTCCAAATGCTGCAGCACAAGCAACCAGCAGTCAGCCTCCTTCTCCTACACCATCATGCGCCTCTTCCCAGCAACCCACCATCTCCCAGGCATTTGAGCGCAGGCAAAAATATAGCGCTACCCACCCATATGCCCAAGCCTTAAACGGGCATATCTCCAAACTGCTGACCCTGGAGATGTTGCCGTTCAGGCTTGTGGAGACTCAGGCATTCCGTGACCTGATGACAGGTGCGGCACCTCGCTATGCCGTCCCTAGCCATCACTACTTTTCCCAGTGTGCCGTCGCCGCCTTGCACCAGCATGTGTTGCGTAACATTAGGCGTGCCCTTAGTGCCGCACTTTGCACTAAGGTCCACTTGACCACCGACGTGTGGACAAGTGCATGCGGACAGGGACACTACATATCACTCACGACACACTGGGTGAATGTAGTGGGGACTGGGTCACAAAGTGGGTCGACCTACCTCCTCTCCCCGCACAAGATTCCTGGCAGGGGCTCAGAACCACCCTCCCCCTCCTCCTCCACCGTAACATCAACCCCAGCTGTGAGCTGGAGATGCTGCAGCACTGGCGTGGGGAGACGTCAGCAGGCCGTGCTAAAGCTCATCAGCTTGGGGGACAGACAGCACACTGCCTCCAAGATGAGGGATGCCATCTTCGATGAGACGGCAATGTGGTTTGCGCCGCTGCACCTGGGCCTAGGCATGGTGGCATGGTCATGTGCGATAACGGCCGGAACCTGGTAGCAGCTCTGGAGCATGCCAGCCTCCAACACGTTCCATGTGTGGCCCACGTATTCAACTTAGTGGTGCAACGGTTTTTAAAAATGTACCCCAACGTTCGTAAGTCGAAAGTAGGCACTGCTAGCCTCCGAAGACTCCAGCAACGCCTACATCTGCCAGAACACCAGCTGTTGTACGACGTCCCCACACGCTGGAACTCGATATACCACATGTTGAGCAGGGTGTGTGAGCAGCAGAGACCCTTGATGGAGTACCATGTCCAAAACCCAAGGGTTCCTCAAAGTCAACTGCCGCAGATTCTGCACCATGAATGGCCATGGATGGCAGACTTATGCAAGATCTTACGCGTCTTTGAGGAATCCACCAAGAGAATCAGCTGTGACAACGCACTAGTGAGCGTAACCATCCCGCTCCTGTGTGTGATGCGAGAATCCCTCATCGCCATCAGGGATAACGCATTGCACGCTGAGGAGTCGGGGATAGGAGCAGACCCATCCCAGCAGGATAGTCAGTGCACACTCCTGTCAGCTTCTCAGCCTGTAATGACGGAGGAAGAGGAGGAGGAGGATGAAGTGGCAGATGAGATGATTGTCACACAGGAGGCTAGCGGGGAAGTTCAGTGCATCCCATTACTTCAGCGCGGATGGGGCAAAGAGGAGGAGGAGGAAATGGATAGTGACCCTTCCGGTGGGGGCAGTGAAGTCATGCCAACTAACACTCTGGCACACATGGCTGACTTCATGTTGGGCTGCTTTTCCAGTGACAAACGCATTGTCAAAATCCTGGAGAGCAACCAATACTGGATTTTTGCAATCCTCGACCCCCAGTATAAAAATAACATATCGTCTTTCATTCCGGTAGAGGGGAGGGCAAATCACATTTATGATTGCCACAAGCAACTTGTGCAAAATATGATGGAAATGTTTCCATCAACTCTTGCAGGCGGCAGAGAGGACAGTTCCTCCAAGAGGCTAACAAATGCCATCTGGTCCACACCCACCAAGGGCACACTCTCCAAGGTGTGGGACACCTTAAAGGCACCCCCTCGCAAAATTACCACCACTGAGGAGCCTAGTGTCACCAGGAGGGACAAATATAGGCACATGTTGCGGGAATACCTGGCCGACCACAGCCCTGTCCTCTCCGACCCCTCTGCGCCCTACACTTATTGGGTGTCAAAGTTGGACTTGTGGCTGGAACTTGCGCTTTACGCCTTGGAGGTGCTGTCCTGTCCTGCCACCAGCATTCTATTAGAAAGGGTCTTCAGCGTAGATGGTGGCATCATCACAGATAAGCACAGCCGTCTGTCAGTTGACAGTGCTGACCGGCTGACGCTGATCAAAATGAACCGCCACTGGATTGACCCATCATTTGCATGTCCAATAGTGTCAAGCACCCCAACATATTGTTGGATGTGTGTGCTCCAGGTCTTCAGTTCCTCCTCCTCCTCCATCACAGTTGAAAAACAAAATTTTAAATCACCCCATTAAGGCTCACCTCAAGGGCCTAATATTATGCTCGGACAAGGCTCTTTTCATCCATAGAGCATAATATTAGGCTCCTACAATCCTCAATTCATCCCAAGAGCCAAAACTAAAACGTTGCTGCTTAAAGGTTAAGTTCACCCGAAGGGCCAAAAACTAAAACTCTGCTGGTTAAAGGCTCAACTCACCTCAAGGCCCCAAACGAAATCTCTGCTGGTTAAAGGCTCAGAATGCCAGGGTGACTAGGTGGTTCTTGTCACTACAGAACTTTAAATTCACAGTGGAGCACAGAGCCGGGAAACTGCAAGACAATGCGGATGCCTTGTCCCGAACTTATTGTTTGGTGGCTGGAGTTCGCCCTGAGAACTGAACTGAGGGGGGAGTATGTGAGAGAGTGAAGGGTGTGGTCTGGGAAGACAGGTATATTTCATCCAGGCACCTAAGGGTGTTTGGTAGAGATGAGCGAACAGTGTTCTATCGAACTCATGTTCGATCGGATATTAGGCTGTTCGGCATGTTCGAATCGAATCGAACACCGCGTGGTAAAGTGCGCCATTACTCGATTCCCCTCCAACCTTCCCTGGCGCCTTTTTTGCTCCAATAACAGCGCAGGGTAGGTGGGACAGGAACTACGACACCGGTGACGTTGAGAAAAGTAGGCAAAACCCATTGGCTGCCGAAAACATGTGACCTCTAATTTAAAAGAACAGCGCCGCCCAGGTTCGCGTCATTCTGAGCTTGCAATTCACCGAGGACGGAGGTTTCCGTCCAGCTAGCTAGGGCTTAGATTCTGGGTAGGCAGGGACAGGCTAGGATAGGAAGGAGAAGACAACCACAACAGCTCTTGTAAGAGCTAAATTCCAGGGAGAAGCTTGTCAGTGTAACGTGGCACTGACGGGCTCAATCGCCGCAACCCAGCTTTCCCAGGATCCTGAATGGAATACACTGTCAGTGTATTCCCGTATACCCGATATATACCCCCGATACCCGTTCTAACGGTGTGCCCCCCCACCTTCACCCCAGAAATACCCTGCAAGTCCCCTAGCAATAGAATTGGGGCTATATACACCCACAATTTTTACTACTGGTATACAGTGCCATTGTCTGACTGGGAATTCAAAGAATATATTGGGGTTATAAATACCCTCATTTCTTGCTACTGCCATATAGTGCCAGTTTCTGACTGGTAATTCAAAGAATATATTGGGGTTACGTGCACCCACAATTTTTACTACTGGTATACAGTGCCATTGTCTGACTGGGAATTCAAAGAATATATTGGGAATACAAATACCCTCATTTCTTGCTACTGCCATATAGTGCCAGTTTCTGACTGGTAATTCAAAGAATATATTGGGGTTACATGCACCCACAATTTTTACTACTGGTATACAGTGCCATTGTCTGACTGGGAATTCAAAGAATATATTGGGGTTATAAATACCCTCATTTCTTGCTACTGCCATATAGTGCCAGTTTCTGACTGGTAATTCAAAGAATATATTGGGGTTACGTGCACCCACAATTTTTACTACTGGTATACAGTGCCATTGTCTGACTGGGAATTCAAAGAATATATTGGGAATACAAATACCCTCATTTCTTGCTACTGCCATATAGTGCCAGTTTCTGACTGGTAATTCAAAGAATATATTGGGGTTACGTGCACCCACAATTTTTACTACTGGTATACAGTGCCATTGTCTGACTGGGAATTCAAAGAATATATTGGGGTTATAAATACCCTCATTTCTTGCTACTGCCATATAGTGCCAGTTTCTGACTGGTAATTCAAAGAATATATTGGGGTTACGTGCACCCACAATTTTTACTACTGGTATACAGTGCCATTGTCTGACTGGGAATTCAAAGAATATATTGGGAATACAAATACCCTCATTTCTTGCTACTGCCATATAGTGCCAGTTTCTGACTGGTAATTCAAAGAATATATTTGGGTTACGTGCACCCGCAATTTTTACTACTGGTATACAGTGCCATTGTCTGACTGGGAATTCAAAGAATATATTGGGGTTATAAATACCCTCATTTCTTGCTACTGCCATATAGTGCCAGTTTCTGACTGGTAATTCAAAGAATATATTGGGGTTACGTGCACCCACAATTTTTACTACTGGTATACAGTGCCATTGTCTGACTGGGAATTCAAAGAATATATTGGGGTTATAAATACCCTCATTTCTTGCTACTGCCATATAGTGCCAGTTTCTGACTGGTAATTCAAAGAATATATTGGGGTTACGTGCACCCACAATTTTTACTACTGGTATACAGTGCCATTGTCTGACTGGGAATTCAAAGAATATATTGGGAATACAAATACCCTCATTTCTTGCTACTGCCATATAGTGCCAGTTTCTGACTGGTAATTCAAAGAATATATTGGGGTTACGTGCACCCACAATTTTTACTACTGGTATACAGTGCCATTGTCTGACTGGGAATTCAAAGAATATATTGGGGTTATAAATACCCTCATTTCTTGCTACTGCCATATAGTGCCAGTTTCTGACTGGTAATTCAAAGAATATATTGGGGTTACGTGCACCCACAATTTTTACTACTGGTATACAGTGCCATTGTCTGACTGGGAATTCAAAGAATATATTGGGAATACAAATACCCTCATTTCTTGCTACTGCCATATAGTGCCAGTTTCTGACTGGTAATTCAAAGAATATATTGGGGTTACGTGCACCCACAATTTTTACTACTGGTATACAGTGCCATTGTCTGACTGGGAATTCAAAGAATATATTGGGAATACAAATGCCCTCATTTCTTGCTACTGCCATATAGTGCCAGTTTCTGACTGGTAATTCAAAGAATATATTGGGGTTACGTGCACCCACAATTTTTACTACTGGTATACAGTGCCAATTTCTAACTAGGAATTCAAAATGCGCAAGGCTCCCGGAAAGGGACGTGGACGAGGCCGTGGGCAAGGTCGGGGGAATGGTTCTGGGGAGCAAGGTAGCAGTGAAGCCACAGGGCGTCCCGTGCCTACTCCTGTGGGGCAGCAAGCATTGCGCTACTCCACAGTGCCAGGGTTGCTTGCCACATTAACTAAACTGCAGGGTACAAACCTTAGTAGGCCCGAGAACCAGGAACAGGTCTTGCAATGGCTGTCAGAGAACGCTTACAGCACATTGTCCAGCAGCCAGTCAGACTCTGCCTCCTCTCCTCCTATTACCCAACAGTCTTGTCTTCCTTCCTCCCAAAATTCCGAAGCTTTACAGAACAATAACCCAAACTGTCCCTGCTCCCCAGAGCTGTTCTCCGCTCCTTTCATTGTCCCTCAACCTGCCTCTCCACGTCACGATTCCACGAACCTAACAGAGGAGCATCTGTGTCCAGATGCTCAAACACTAGAGTCTCCTCCATCTCCGTTCGATTTGGTGGTGGATGACCAGCAACCCACCCTCATCGACGATGATGTGACGCAGTTGCCGTCAGGGCATCCAGTTGACCGGCGCATTGTGCGGGAGGAGGAGATGAGACAGGAGTTGGAAGAGGAAGTGGTGGATGATGAGGACACTGACCCGACCTGGACAGGGGGGATGTCAAGCGGGGAAAGTAGTGTGGATGTTGAGGCAGGTGCAGCACCAAAAAGGGTAGCTAGAGGCAGAGGCAGAGGTCAGCAGCTTAGGCGAAGCCAGACCACACCCGGAATCTCCCAAGATGTTCCAGTTCGTACCCAGCCCCGAAAAACTCCCACCTCGAGGGCACGTTTCTCGAAGGTGTGGAGTTTTTTCAAGGAATGCGCCGAGGACAGATATAGTGTTGTCTGCACAATTTGCCTCTCGAAATTGATTAGGGGCTCTGAGAAGAGCAACCTGTCCACCACTTCAATGCGCCGTCATTTGGAATCCAAGCACTGGAATCAGTGGCAGGCAGCAACGGCAGGACAAAGGCCGCCTGCCGTTCACGCCACTGCCACTGCCTCTGCCACTGCCTCTGCCTCTGCCACTGCCACTGCTGACTGTGCTGGCGATGCACTCCAGAGGACGAGCCAGGACACCACTTCATCTGCCTCCGCCACTTTGTTGACTTCTCCCTCATCCTCCCCTGTTCCTGTCTTATCTCCTTCTCCTGCACCATCAAAGGCACCATCAGGCGCTTCTTTACAACAACCCACCATCTCTCAGACATTGGAGCGGCGGCAGAAATACACTGCTAACCACCCACACGCGCAAGCCTTGAACACCAACATCGCTAAACTGCTGGCCCAGGAGATGTTGGCGTTCTGGCTTGTTGAAACTCCCGCCTTCCTGGACCTGATGGCAACTGCGGCACCTCGCTATGCCGTCCCTAGCCGTCACTACTTCTCCCGGTGTGCCGTCCCCGCCTTGCACCAGCACGTGTCACTCAACATCAGGCGGGCCCTTAGTTCCGCGCTTTGCACAAAGGTCCACTTGACCACCGACGCGTGGACAAGTGCATGCGGACAAGGACGCTACATTTCACTGACGGCACACTGGGTGAATGTAGTTGAGGCTGGGACTGCTTCCCAAACTGGCCCGGTGTACCTCGTCTCCCCGCCTAACATTCCTGGCAGGGACACGAGAAGAACACCCCCCTCCTCCTCCTCCTCTACCGCCTCCTCCTCCGCCACCGCCTCCTCCTCCGCCACCGCCTCCTCCTCCGCTGTTAGATTGACCCCAGCTACGAGTTGGAAACGTTGCAGCACTGGCGTTGGTAGACGTCAGCAGGCTGTGCTGAAGCTGATCAGCTTGGGGGACAGACAGCACACTGCCTCCGAGGTGAGGGATGCCCTCCTCGATGAGACGGCAATATGGTTTGAGCCGCTGCACCTGGGCCCAGGCATGGTCGTTTGTGATAACGGCCGGAACCTGGTAGCAGCTCTGGAGCTTGCCGGACTCCAACATGTTCCATGCCTGGCCCACGTCTTCAACCTAGTGGTGCAACGTTTCCTAAAGAGCTACCCCAATGTTCCAGAGCTACTGGTGAAAGTGCGGCGCATGTGCGCCCACTTTCGCAAGTCGACAGTAGCCGCTGCTAGCTTAAAATCTCTCCAGCAATGCCTGCATGTGCCACAACACCGGCTTTTGTGCGACGTCCCCACACGCTGGAACTCAACGTTTCAGATGTTGAATAGAGTGGTTGAGCAGCAGAGACCTTTGATGGAATACCAGCTACAAAACCCTAGGGTGCCACAAAGTCAGCTGCCTCAGTTTCACATCCATGAGTGGCCATGGATGAGAGACCTTTGTGACATCCTACGGGTCTTTGAGGAGTCCACAAGGAGGGTGAGCTCTGAGGATGCGATGGTGAGCCTTACAATCCCGCTCTTGTGTGTTCTGAGAGAATCCCTAATTGACATCAGGGATAACTCAGATCACACAGAGGAGTTAGGGATAGCATCCGATCCGTCACAGCTGGAGAGTAGGTCCACACATCTGTCCGCTTCACTGCGTTTAATGGAGGAGGAGGAGGAGGAGGAGGAGGAAGAAGAGTTGTCCGATGATGTGATGGTGATACAGGAGGCTTCCGGGCAACTTCGAATCGTCCCATTGTTGCAGCGCGGATGGGTAGACATGGAGGATGAGGAGGAAATGGAGATTGAACTTTCCGGTGGGGCCAGAGGAGTCATGCCAACTAACACTGTGGCAGACATGGCTGAGTTCATGTTGGGGTGCTTTACAACCGACAAGCGTATTGTCAAAATCATGGAGGACAACCAGTACTGGATCTTTGCTATCCTTGACCCCCGGTATAAAAACAACATCTCGTCTTTTATTCCGGTAGAGGGGAGGGCCAATCGCATCAATGCTTGCCACAGGCAATTGGTGCAGAATATGATGGAGATGTTTCCAGCATGTGACGTTGGCGGCAGGAAGGGCAGTTCCTCCAGTAGGCAACCAAGTTCTCACCGGTCCACACAAACGAGGGGCACACTGTCTAAGGTCTGGGACACCTTGATGGCACCCCCTCGCCAAAGTGCCGCCACGGAGGGTCCTAGTGTCACCAGGCGTGAGAAGTATAGGCGCATGTTGCGGGAATACCTTTCCGACCACAGCCCTGTCCTCTCCGACCCCTCTGCGCCCTACACGTATTGGGTGTTGAAGTTGGACCTGTGGCTTGAACTTGCCCTATATGCCTTGGAGGTGCTGTCCTGTCCTGCCGCCAGCGTCCTATCTGAGAGGGTGTTCAGTGCAGCCGGTTGCATCATCACTGACAAGCGCACCCGTCTGTCAGCTGAGAGTGCCGACCGGCTCACTTTGATAAAAATTAACCACCACTGGGTAGAGCCGTCATTTTTGTGCCCACCTGTGTAAAGCACCCCAACATGAAACTCCATGTCTGTACTCAACCTCTCCAATTCCTCCGCATCCTCATACTCATCCACCATAAGCGTTGCACAATTCTGCTAATACTAGGCTCCCTCCACCCTGATTTCCCCCAACTCTGCTGGTTAGAGGCTCCCTCCACCCTGATTTCCACCAACTCTGCTGGTTAGAGGCTCCCTCCACCATGAATTGGTCCAAACTGGGCTGTTTAGCGGCTCCCTCCACCATGAATTGGTCCAAACTGGGCTGGTTAGAGGCTCCCTCCACCATGAATTGGTCCAAACTGGGTTTTTTAGAGGCTCCCTCCACCATGAATTGGTCCAAACTTGGCTGTTTAGAGGCTCCCTCCACCATGAATTTGCCCAAACTGGGCTGGTTAGAGGCTCCCTCCACCATGAATTTGCCCAAACTGGGCTGTTTAGAGGCTCCCTCCACCATGAATTTGCCCAAACTGGGCTGGTTAGAGGCTCCCTCCACCATGAATTGGTCCAAACTGGGTTTTTTAGAGGCTCCCTCCACCATGAATTGGTCCAAACTGGGCTGTTTAGAGGCTCCCTCCACCATGAATTTGCCCAAACTGGGCTGTTTAGAGGCTCCCTCCACCATGAATTTGCCCAAACTGGGCTGGTTAGAGGCTCCCTCCACCATGAATTGGTCCAAGCTGGGTTTTTTTAGAGGCTCCCTCCACCATGAATTTGCCCAAACTGGGCTGGTTAGAGGCTCCCTCCACCATGAATTGGTCCAAACTGGGCTGGTTAGAGGCTCCTTCCACCATTAATTGGTCCAAACTGGGCTGTTTAGAGGCTCCCTCCACCATGAATTTGCCCAAACTGGGCTGGTTAGAGGCTCCCTCCACCATGAATTGGTCCAAACTGGGCTGGTTAGAGGCTCCCTCCACCATGAATTTCCCAAAACTTGGCTGTTTAGAGGCTCCCTCCACCATTAATTGGTCCAAACTGGGCTGGTTAGAGGCTCCCTCCACCATGAATTTGCCCAAACTGGGCTGTTTAGAGGCTCCCTCCACCATGAATTTGCCCAAACTGGGCTGGTTAGAGGCTCCCTCCACCATGAATTGGTCCAAACTTGGCTGTTTAGAGGCTCCCTCCACCATTAATTGGTCCAAACTGGGCTGGTTAGAGGCTCCCTCCACCATGAATTGGTCCAAACTGGGTTTTTTAGAGGCTCCCTCCACCATGAATTTGCCCAAACTGGGCTGTTTAGAGGCTCCCTCCACCATGAATTGGTCCAAACTGGGGTTTTTAGGGGCTCCCTCCACCATGAATTTCCCAAAACTTGGCTGTTTAGAGGCTCCCTCCACCATTAATTGGTCCAAACTGGGCTGGTTAGAGGCTCCCTCCACCATGAATTTGCCCAAACTGGGCTGTTTAGAGGCTCCCTTCACCATTAATTGGTCCAAACTGGGCTGGTTAGAGGCTCCCTCCACCATGAATTGGTCCAAACTGGGTTTTTTAGAGGCTCCCTCCACCATGAATTTGCCCAAACTGGGCTGTTTAGAGGCTCCCTCCACCATGAATTGGTCCAAACTGGGGTTTTTAGGGGCTCCCTCCACCATGAATTTCCCAAAACTTGGCTGTTTAGAGGCTCCCTCCACCATTAATTGGTCCAAACTGGGCTGGTTAGAGGCTCCCTCCACCATGAATTTGCCCAAACTGGGCTGTTTAGAGGCTCCCTCCACCATGAATTGGTCCAAACTGGGGTTTTTAGGGGCTCCCTCCACCATGAATTTCCCAAAACTTGGCTGTTTAGAGGCTCCCTCCACCATGAATTGGTCCAAACTGGGGTTTTTAGAGGCTCCCTCCACCATGAATTGGTCCAAACTTGGCTGTTTAGAGGCTCCCTCCACCATTAATTGGTCCAAACTGGGCTGGTTAGAGGCTCCCTCCACCATGAATTGGTCCAAACTGGGTTTTTTAGAGGCTCCCTCCACCATGAATTTGCCCAAACTGGGCTGTTTAGAGGCTCCCTCCACCATGAATTGGTCCAAACTGGGGTTTTTAGGGGCTCCCTCCACCATGAATTTCCCAAAACTTGGCTGTTTAGAGGCTCCCTCCACCATTAATTGGTCCAAACTGGGCTGGTTAGAGGCTCCCTCCACCATGAATTTGCCCAAACTGGGCTGTTTAGAGGCTCCCTCCACCATTAATTGGTCCAAACTGGGCTGTTTAGAGGCTCCCTCCACCATGAATTGGTCCAAACTGGGCTGGTTAGAGGCTCCCTCCACCATGAATTTCCCAAAACTTGGCTGTTTAGAGGCTCCCTCCACCATTAATTGGTCCAAACTGGGCTGGTTAGAGGCTCCCTCCACCATGAATTTGCCCAAACTGGGCTGTTTAGAGGCTCCCTCCACCATGAATTTGCCCAAACTGGGCTGGTTAGAGGCTCCCTCCACCATGAATTGGTCCAAACTGGGGTTTTTAGGGGCTCCCTCCACCATGAATTTCCCAAAACTTGGCTGTTTAGAGGCTCCCTCCACCATTAATTGGTCCAAACTGGGCTGGTTAGAGGCTCCCTCCACCATGAATTTGCCCAAACTGGGCTGTTTAGAGGCTCCCTCCACCATTAATTGGTCCAAACTGGGCTGGTTAGAGGCTCCCTCCACCATGAATTGGTCCAAACTGGGTTTTTTAGAGGCTCCCTCCACCATGAATTTGCCCAAACTGGGCTGTTTAGAGGCTCCCTCCACCATGAATTGGTCCAAACTGGGGTTTTTAGGGGCTCCCTCCACATGAATTTCCCAAAACTTGGCTGTTTAGAGGCTCCCTCCACCATTAATTGGTCCAAACTGGGCTGGTTAGAGGCTCCCTCCACCATGAATTTGCCCAAACTGGGCTGTTTAGAGGCTCCCTCCACCATGAATTGGTCCAAACTGGGGTTTTTAGGGGCTCCCTCCACCATGAATTTCCCAAAACTTGGCTGTTTAGAGGCTCCCTCCACCATGAATTGGTCCAAACTGGGGTTTTTAGAGGCTCCCTCCACCATGAATTGGTCCAAACTTGGCTGTTTAGAGGCTCCCTCCACCATTAATTGGTCCAAACTGGGCTGGTTAGAGGCTCCCTCCACCATGAATTGGTCCAAACTGGGTTTTTTAGAGGCTCCCTCCACCATGAATTTGCCCAAACTGGGCTGTTTAGAGGCTCCCCCCACCATGAATTGGTCCAAACTGGGGTTTTTAGGGGCTCCCTCCACCATGAATTTCCCAAAACTTGGCTGTTTAGAGGCTCCCTCCACCATTAATTGGTCCAAACTGGGCTGGTTAGAGGCTCCCTCCACCATGAATTTGCCCAAACTGGGCTGTTTAGAGGCTCCCTCCACCATTAATTGGTCCAAACTGGGCTGTTTAGAGGCTCCCTCCACCATGAATTGGTCCAAACTGGGCTGGTTAGAGGCTCCCTCCACCATGAATTTCCCAAAACTTGGCTGTTTAGAGGCTCCCTCCACCATTAATTGGTCCAAACTGGGCTGGTTAGAGGCTCCCTCCACCATGAATTTGCCCAAACTGGGCTGTTTAGAGGCTCCCTCCACCATGAATTTGCCCAAACTGGGCTGGTTAGAGGCTCCCTCCACCATGAATTGGTCCAAACTGGGGTTTTTAGAGGCTCCCTCCACCATAAATTGGTCCAAACTTGGCTGTTTAGAGGCTCCCTCCACCATTAATTGGTCCAAACTGGGCTGGTTAGAGGCTCCCTCCACCATGAATTGGTCCAAACTGGGTTTTTTAGAGGCTCCCTCCACCATGAATTTGCCCAAACTGGGCTGTTTAGAGGCTCCCTCCACCATGAATTGGTCCAAACTGGGGTTTTTAGGGGCTCCCTCCACCATGAATTTCCCAAAACTTGGCTGTTTAGAGGCTCCCTCCACCATTAATTGGTCCAAACTGGGCTGGTTAGAGGCTCCCTCCACCATGAATTTGCCCCAACTGGGCTGTTTAGAGGCTCCCTCCACCATTAATTGGTCCAAACTGGGCTGGTTAGAGGCTCCCTCCACCATGAATTGGTCCAAACTGGGTTTTTTAGAGGCTCCCTCCACCATGAATTTGCCCAAACTGGGCTGTTTAGAGGCTCCCTCCACCATGAATTGGTCCAAACTGGGGTTTTTAGGGGCTCCCTCCACCATGAATTTCCCAAAACTTGGCTGTTTAGAGGCTCCCTCCACCATTAATTGGTCCAAACTGGGCTGGTTAGAGGCTCCCTCCACCATGAATTTGCCCAAACTGGGCTGTTTAGAGGCTCCCTCCACCATGAATTGGTCCAAACTGGGGTTTTTAGGGGCTCCCTCCACCATGAATTTCCCAAAACTTGGCTGTTTAGAGGCTCCCTCCACCATGAATTGGTCCAAACTGGGGTTTTTAGAGGCTCCTTCCACCATGAATTGGTCCAAACTTGGCTGTTTAGAGGCTCCCTCCACCATGAATTGGTCCAAACTGGGCTGGTTAGAGGCTCCCTCCACCATGAATTGGTCCAAACTGGGTTTTTTAGAGGCTCCCTCCACCATGAATTTGCCCAAACTGGGCTGTTTAGAAGCTCCCTCCACCATGAATTGGTCCAAACTGGGGTTTTTAGGGGCTCCCTCCACCATGAATTTCCCAAAACTTGGCTGTTTAGAGGCTCCCTCCACCATTAATTGGTCCAAACTGGACTGGTTAGAGGCTCCCTCCACCATGAATTTGCCCAAACTGGGCTGTTTAGAGGCTCCCTCCACCATGAATTGGTCCAAACTGGGTTTTTTAGAGGCTCCCTCCACCATGAATTGGTCCAAACTGGGCTGTTTAGAGGCTCCCTCCACCATGAATTTGCCCAAACTGGGCTGTTTAGAGGCTCCCTCCACCATGAATTTGCCCAAACTGGGCTGGTTAGAGGCTCCCTCCACCATGAATTGGTCCAAACTGGGCTGGTTAGAGGCTCCCTCCACCATTAATTGGTCCAAACTGGGCTGTTTAGAGGCTCCCTCCACCATTAATTGGTCCAAACTGGGCTGGTTAGAGGCTCCCTCCACCATGAATTTGCCCAAACTGGGCTGTTTAGAGGCTCCCTCCACCATGAATTGGTCCAAACTGGGTTTTTTAGAGGCTCCCTCCACCATGAATTGGTCCAAACTGGGCTGTTTAGAGGCTCCCTCCACCATGAATTTGCCCAAACTGGGCTGCTTAGAGGCTCCCTCCACCATGAATTTGCCCAAACTGGGCTGGTTAGAGGCTCCCTCCACCATGAATTGGTCCAAGCTGGGTTTTTTAGAGGCTCCCTCCACCATGAATTTGCCCAAACTGGGGTTTTTAGAGGCTCCCTCCACCATGAATTGGTCCAAACTGGGCTGGTTAGAGGCTCCCTCCACCATTAATTGGTCCAAACTGGGCTGTTTAGAGGCTCCCTCCACCATGAATTTGCCCAAACTGGGCTGGTTAGAGGCTCCCTCCACCATGAATTGGTCCAAACTGGGCTGGTTAGAGGCTCCCTCCACCATGAATTTCCCAAAACTTGGCTGTTTAGAGGCTCCCTCCACCATGAATTGGTCCAAACTGGGCTGGTTAGAGGCTCCCTCCACCATGAATTTGCCCAAACTGGGCTGTTTAGAGGCTCCCTCCACCATGAATTGGTCCAAACTGGGTTTTTTAGAGGCTCCCTCCACCATGAATTGGTCCAAACTGGGCTGTTTAGAGGCTCCCTCCACCATGAATTTGCCCAAACTGGGCTGTTTAGAGGCTCCCTCCACCATGAATTTGCCCAAACTGGGCTGGTTAGAGGCTCCCTCCACCATGAATTTGCCCAAACTGGGCTGGTTAGAGGCTCCCTCCACCATGAATTTGCCCAAACTGGGCTGGTTAGAGGCTCCCTCCACCATGAATTGGTCCAAACTGGGGTTTTTAGAGGCTCCCTCCACCATGAATTTGCCCAAACTGGGGTGTTTAGAGTCTCCCTCCACCATGAATTTGCCCAAACTCTGCTGGTTAGAGGCTCAATCCACCCTGATTTTCAAAACAAATGTTGGTGCCAACCTCAACTTACTACAAGGGCCAAATTCACTGCTGGTGACAAGCTCTCCTCACTGCAAGTGCCAAATACACATGTTTCAAGGTGTTTTCCTACTGTCAGAGAGGTGGTATTGAGTGTGTAAAGTATGTAGTTGTTAGGCTGTGATGTTGGGGTAATAGAGGGTCTTTGGTGTGTTAGATGCCCCCAGACATGCTTCCCCTGCTGTCCCAGTGTCATTCCAGAGGTGTTGGCATCATTTCCTGGGGTGTCATAGTGGACTTGGTGACCCTCCAGACACGGATTTGGGTTTCCCCCTTAACGAGTATCTGTTCCCCATAGACTATAATGGGGTTCGAAACCCATTCGAACACACGAACATTGAGCGGCTGTTCGAATCGAATTTCGAACCTCGAACATTTTAGTGTTCGCTCATCTCTAGTGTTTGGTAAAGATTCACACCAGGGAGGTCAGCTGACTAATCAGGCCCTAATAACAGTCTGAGTGTGAAGACTAGCAGTATGGCACCACACTGACAGAGTTGAACTGTCCAGACCGGACCTCTGAAGCAGGTACTGTGCCACCCGTTGTTGTTGCCAAGGTGGGAGACTGCTAGCCAGTCTCCTGTATAGTCAGGGAAAACTTTCCTTACGTTTAAGTTAGTTTTTCTGCCGAAAAAAGTTTTGGTTTGTTTATCCTGTGGCTTTGCAAAAGCAGTGTATGCGTTACATGTGAATAAAGCCTGAACTTGCGTGCAATCCAGTGTCTGTGCCCCTGTTTCCTGCACTGCTACAAGCATCTACCTGAGCGATTCCTCACAATATATACAGTCCTATGAAAAAGTTTGGGCACCCCTATTAATCTTAATCATTTTTAGTTCTAAATATTTTGGTGTTTGCAGCAGTCATTTCAGTTTGATATATCTAATAACTGATGGACAGAGTAATATTTCAGGATTGAAATGAGGTTTATTGTACTAACAGAAAATGTGCAATATGCATTAAACCAAAATTTGACCGGTGCAAAAGTATGGGCACCTCAACAGAAAAGTGACATTAATATTTAGTAGATCCACCTTTTGCAAAGATAACAGCCTCTAGTCGCTTCCTGTAGCTTTTAATCAGTTCCTGGATCCTGGATAAAGGTATTTTGGACAAACAATTCAAGTTCAGTTAAGTTAGATGGTCGCCGAGCATGGACAGCCCGCTTCAAATCATCCCACAGATGTTCAATGATATTCAGGTCTGGGGACTGGGATGGCCATTCCAGAACATTGTAATTGTTCCTCTGCATGAATGCCTGAGTTGATTTGGAGCGGTGTTTTGGATCATTGTCTTGCTGAAATATCCATCCCCGGTGTAACTTCAACTTCGTCACTGATTCTTGAACATTATTCTCAAGAATCTGCTGATACTGAGTGGAATCCATGCGACTCTCAACTTTAACAAGATTCCCGGTGCCGGCATTGGCCACACAGCCCCAAAGCATGATGGAACCTCCACCAAATTTTACAGTGGGTAGCAAGTGTTTTTCTTGGAATGCTGTTTCTTTTTGGACGCCATGCATAACGCCTTTTTTTTATAACCAAACAACTCAATCTTTGTTTCCAAAATGAAGTTGGCTTCTCCAAATGTGCTTTTGCATACCTCAGGCAACTCTATTTGTGGCGTACGTGCAGAAACGGCTTCTTTCTCATCACTCTCCCATACAGCTTCTCCTTGTGCAAAGTGCGCAGGCTCGGACTGGCCCACCGGTGTACCGGGGAATCCCCCGGTGGGCCCCCGAGCCCTGACTTAAAGTTTTGATTTTTACCAATGCAGATGCATTGGTCGGGGCCCGATCGGGATGGCCAGGGGCCCCAACCGGGCACCTGGCCAATGCATCTGCCTCCACACACAGGGGCCCCCATTAGCTGATGCTGAAGAAGTACACATCAGAGGACAACGTGTCTTTCTTCAGCCTCAGCTAATAGCTTCTCCCTTCACTTACCTGCAGCTGCTGTCCTGTGAGATCTCCCCTGCTGCACGCACGCACGCACGCACTTCCTCCCCCTCCCCCCTCCTCCTCACTCTGAGTCCTGTTACATCGCAGCGTGTGGGGAGGACAGGGAGCCGACTGCTACTGGAATAGGTGAGTAAACTCTTTGTAAAATCTGTATGTTTAATATGTATATATGTGTACATTTGTGTAAAGTATGTGACTTGTATACTGTGTGAGTACTGTATGTTTGTATACAGGTATGTGTGAGTATATACTGTATGCAATAATAATGTGTATGTATATATGTGTGTGTGTGTATATATAGTATTCATACAAGTATATATATGACTTATATGGTATATGAATGTATATAAATGTATATGTGCTATAGTATTGTATGTGTATATTGTATTGTATATGTGTGAGTATATATGGTATATGTATAAGGCCTGGTTCACATCTGCGTTCGGTGATCTGTTTGGGGAGTCTGCATGGGAACCCCCTCCCCCTTCCCCTTCCCCCCAAACGGATTACCAAACGCATTAGCAAGCAGTGTGCAGTGAAAGTACGCGGACCGCATAGACTATAATGGGGTCTGTTTGCTTTCCACGCGGTGTCCGCATGAGTCATGTGGACAGGAAAGTAGATTGTAAAGTACTTTTCTGTCCGCATGTTGTATGCAGACACCGCACGGAAAGCACATGGACCCCATTATAGTCTATGTGTGCTTTCACTGCATACCACTTGCTAATGCGTTCGGTAGTCTATTTGGGAGGGTCCCCATGCGGACTCCCCGAATGGATTACTGAACGCAGATGTGAACCAGGCCTGAGTGTGCAGGTATATAGTGAGTGCAATCCCATCCACACATTGCAGAAAAACACACACGGCGGACACACTGCAATTTCCAAAACTGTTGCGGTTTTGGAAATTGCAGCATGTCACTTATATCTTCAGAAACACCTGCAGTTTCACTATAGGTATAAGGCTAAGTTCACACGGGGTTTTTTGGTCCAGAACCTGAGGCAGAGGCCGCCTCAGGTTCCAGACCAAAAATCGGGTAGCCACGACTGGATGCACCGGCATCCAGTCACGCACTCTGCTCCAGATTAGGCCCAATAAATGATTTCAATGGGAGCCATCTTTTTGGTCAGGATTTTGAGGCAGAGGAAACCTCTGCGGAGTTTCTGCAATAAGCGCTGCAGGAAAAACTGATGTGTTGCCGCCGGGGTTTTTCCCGCAGCGCTTTTTGCTTTGTCTTGCTACATGGGGCTTTAGGCTGACGCTAGGTTCACACTAGCGTTCAGCAGTCCGTTCTCAGCTTTCCGTCTTCTGCATGTAGAAGACAGAAAGCTGTCAGACCGGGTGCGGCGGTGTGCGTTTTATGCTCTCCGCCGCAAAACCGTTTAACCGCTAAGGACAGATGAGTATTCTTTTTTTATTTATTTGTTTTTTTATTTTACACCTCCCTCCCACCACATGAGTTGCTCCAATTCCTGGACAACCACTTTAAAGGATTTATCCATCTTTCTAATATTGATGGTCTGTCCTTAGGATAGGCCATCAATATTACATCTGCGATGATACAACAGCCAGGACCTCTGCAGATCAGCTTTTCCAGGACACTTCAGCTACGGGTAATGCTAACATTTCTAGGAGCCGCGCTGTTCACTTGCCATACAGGCTGTAGCAGTAGGTATATGTAGTGCGCATGGTATAGTGCGTGAGTAGCATGGCTCCCAACATGTTATTACCTTTAACCGCCCTGTCTCGGTACTGCTGATCTGCAGGGTCCTGGCGGTGGGCCCCTAGAAACAATTCCACTGGTGGGCCCTAGACATCCCAGTCCGACCCTGAAAGTGCGCTGTATTGCTGACCGATGCACAGTGACACCATCTGCAGCAAGATGATGCTGCAGCTCTTTGGAGGTGGTCTGTGGATTGTCCTTGACTGTTCTCACCATTCTTCTTCTCTGCCTTTCTGATATTTTTTTTGGCCTGCCACTTCTGGGCTTAAAGGGGTATTCCCATCTACATAATTATTTTTAAATTTGTAGATGATTAAAAGTTAAACATTTTTGCAAATATAAGTAATTAAAAATTCTTCAGAGTTTTAGGATTTTCTCTAACTTTCTTAGCGGTGACAGTCTGTTATCTTGATCGGTTGCCATGGATACGACCACCAATGCAGAAACGTTCTAAGGTCAGAAAATCAGCCATGATTTCCTTATTGTGGCCGGGATATCTTCTGATACATGTAGTGTCCCTGCCTGATAACCCGGCTACAATAAGAAAATCATAGCTGGGCTCCTGACAAGTCCCAGACCATAGAAAGTTTCTGCATTAGTGGTCGTATCCACGGCAACCGATCAAGATAAAAGACTGTCACCACTAAGAAAGTTAGAGAAAATCCTAAAACTCTGAAGAATTTTTAATTACTTATATTTGCAAAAATGTTTAACTTTTAATTATCTACAAATTTAAAAATAATTATGTAGATGGGAATACCCCTTTAACAAGAACTGTCCCTGTGGTCTTCCATTTCCTTACTATGTTCCTCACAGTGGAAACTGACAGGTTAAATCTCTGAGACAACGTTTTGTATCCTTCCCCTGAACAACTATGTTGAACAATCTTTGTTTTCAGATCATTTGAGAGCGGGCTGTCCATGTTCGGCGACCATCAAACTTAACTGAACTTGAATTGTTTTGTAGAAAGAAATGGTCCAAAATACCTTCATCCAGGATCCAGGAACTGATTAAAAGCTACAGGAAGCGACTAGAGGCTGTTATCTTTGCAAAAGGAGGATCTACTAAATATTAATGTCACTTTTCTGTTGAGGTGCCCATATTTTTGCACCGGTCAAATTTTGGTTTAATGCATATTGCGCATTTTCTGTTAGTACAATAAACCTCATTTCAATCCTGAAATATTACTGTGTCCATCAGTTATTAGATATATCAAACTGAAATGGCTGCTGCAAACACCAAAATATTTAGAACTAAAAATGATTAAGATTAATAGGGGTGCCCAAACTTTTTCATAGGACTGTATGTGTGTATATTCATATTCATTTAATATTAACACTATATTTTCATTAGCCGTGTTTTTTTCATACCAAGCTTTTTCTTTCCCTACTTGATATCTAGAGAAATATGTCTATATTCCAGGACATCATAAGTTTAAAAGCTTAGAAGATATATTTTTAAGCTTGCAATGTAGTGACATGTAGAGATGTCTCTATATAGCTAACAAGTGAAATCCACACACTGAAAATATACTGTAGGTTGATACGTCGTATACACGCCATGTATCGGAGATGTACAAAAAAGAAACAGTAGATCACAAAATATAGGACGTCGGTCGAAAGACCTTCCTCAGTTAAGATCTACTAGAGTGTTTGGCTCCATGGTTTATATCTCTATATAGCTAATAGACCTTGTAGTTCAGTCAGTAATGTAGCAGCCTTATATTCTCAGTGTCTTGGGTTCAAATCCCTGCAGATACCTAATGAATAAACTTTCAAACTCCTATATTAATATTCACTGTACTAAAGGTGATGTCGCAGTGAGCCAGGTAAAGGAAGCTATTCATTGGGTGACCATGTGAGGGAAACTAAAAACCGGCAATCCCTGGTGAGTTGACATGTCTGGTGCTGTAGTCTTACTTTTCTTATGATATTCTTCCATGCTGAGCAGGTTGTCTCCTAGAATATTCCATACACTGAAAACAATTTCCTATCTATGATTTGTTTTGTAGGTGACCATGTTTGATGAGATCTGATATACAATATTCTGCTCTGATTTCTGTCTACAAGGCGTCCGAGCTGATAACATGGTTCTTTATAATGGAAGGAAACAAAGTGTAAGGTCACTACTGAATATATATCTGATTTTCAAGATATAATAATGTATTATGAGATTTGATGGTCTATTATGTTACTTTAATGCTACTTTAAAGGGGTATTCCCACCTCACATACTCACCAGTCTTCACTCCTGTAAAATCTTCTTTCTTCCTGGTTTCTGGCATCATTTGGTGGGCGGGGTTTCACAGGCAACCTGCCGTTTAGCTCCGCCCCCAAATTCACGTGTAGCTCCGCCCACCCACATTGAACTATGAAGTACAGGCAGCAGCAACTCCATTCTGTGTTACATACAGACACTGCCTGTCTCTGCCATAATGAACACAATTGAATTAGCTAGCCTGATAACTGGGAGAACAGAAGAAATGAAAGCAGCTCCTCTATCTGAGTGCAGGACCTAGGTCACGTGGTGCAGACACAGGATTAGCTAGATACACAGGCTGGCTCCCTGCACTTAGCCCCTCCCCCCTCCCCCCTGAGAGCAGCAGATACATCATTTGACTCAGGATCAGCTAGGTCAGGGCTGTGGCCACAAAAAATTGAATAAAGTAAGATAGTGGACAGACAAAGCAGTTTTGCTGAAGCAGTGTATTTAGCAAAAGTCTTACATCCACATTAACAAGCAGTATAGATAGGATCCTTGTGATGGGACAACCCCTTTAATGAAAATGATGCAAATAATCCAAGTACAAGCTGTAAAATTTTTTATTTTTTGTTTTGTTTTTTTTTTAATGTATTTTCGATGTGTTGCCTTCAGTTACCTGTATACAATGACATGTACTATGCAGTTTTAAAGCCTTTCTATCATGGGTAACCACAAAGCAATGTACCTTTTTCATGTTATTACATTGTTTTATTTCTGGGCTTTATCTTATACACAGAGACATCAATGAACTTGGAACACTTTCTAAGGGGAGTCTACCAGCACCAAAATTGCTTGTGAACCATGTATATGCTTTATCCCATATGAAATTGATCAGTTTGGTGCACTTAGGGTGGGGCTACACCTGCTGGAGCACCTATTTTCTTTAGAGGTCGCTGCAAATCTCTGTCCATGGGACGTGTCAATCTTTCTGTTTTATAGTCAGCGCTGGGTGGCATGGCCGTTTTAACCATACTGTCAATGGTGCAGCCACACCAGGCCTTACAGTTGGGCCCCTCACCCGCCCTGAATCTAGAGGGACAGTGCCACATTTCGGGTGCTATCCCACTGTTCTAAGCGGCAGGCAGTGATCTCAGCTCTATCTTTGTTGACACAGGACATCGATATAGGTTGCATACAATGTTGGCCCCTGGAGCTATCAGCTTTGGGTGATGATATCTGTGGCAGGGAAGTGCAATGGGAACGAGGTTCAGTGAGCGTTATTTTTTTTATGTAACATTGGTGGTTGAAGGGGCAGAGAAAACTAAATTATGGGGAGTTATTGGGGGGCCACTCTCAAAAAGTTTGCGTAGAACCCTCCAATGCATTAAAACACCCCTGCTGGGTGGTGACCAATACAGAAAATGGGTGTTCCAGCAGGTGTGGCCCCATGCAGAGTGCCCTGAACATTGAATTTGCATATTGAATATAAGTTCATTTTCTGAGGAGCAAGATGGCACTTTTACACAAGAAAAGTAAGTTTACTATGTCACAGAGCTTTCTATTAATAGGCTAGTGAGCTTACACTCCTCGGTCCTCATGTTCAATTGTATAGATTTTGCGAAGAAGCATAGATCAACGTATAACACTTGGCTGTATGGTCCATGTGTCTTTTCTAAAATGTTGTGTACATGTTCCAAAAAGAATGCCCATTTTTTTCTATTTGTCTGGAGGTGGGGGCAGCATCACTGTCTTTCTGAAGGCTAATTTTGTCTTCAAATTTAGTTGTGTATCCTTGCTTCCCTGTCCAGTCTCTTTTTCCAGTCCGTCAGCAGTACAGTAAAGCTGTGGAACTCAGGTAGATAATTCAGCAAAGCTCCCACCGGGACTATGGACTATGTATCATTCAGGAAAGACATTACCTTTTCTGACAATGGGTCCGTATCCATCCTGTTGCTTAGCACCGCATGTAATGGAACGCAGGTTTGGTGACGTACTTCAATAACAGCTGGTTCTTTGGGATAATGTTTTACTATCAATTATGTAACAGAATAGTATATGGATCTTGTGAACACACAAACAACAGTATAGACATATTCTGAGGTCCATATATTGGCTGCAGCACACCTGTCAGGAGAGTCTCCTTCTCCTCTCGTGTGTCCTTATGGTTGGTTCTGACAACCAGTCTTTACTTCTGTATTGCATTGGAGCATGTATAAACCTAATCCCCTTCAGTGACAGATAATCAAAGGGTAACTATCTTCAGATTGCCCCATAGGCCTTACAAGTCTGGTACTGAACTCACACTTCCTAATTGAATGCAGCCTTGACTGAGGCTGAGCAAAGTGACGCAGTATTGTCACTTCTGTGTCTCCATGTGTCCCCCTCAGGGCTTGTTCACATCTGCGCCCGTACTCCCTTCTGCAGGTTTCCGTTTCCTGCAAAAACAGGGGCAGGAGACGGAAACCTGCCGGCATGTTTCAAGCCCATTCATTTGAATGGGCTTGAAAAGTCTCCGGCCGTGTGCACCGGTGAGCGTTTTATGCGCTCTGTGGCGAAACTGTTTTTTTTTAAACCGGACACAGAGTCGGACATGCAGTACTCTGTGTCCGGTTTAAAAAAGAAAACAGTTTTGCCGCGGAGCGCATAAAACGCTCACCAGCACTCACAGCCGGACTCGGCATGACAGGTTTCCGTCTTCTGCATGCAGAAGATGGAAACCTGAAAACGGAGTTCAGGCGCTGGTGTGATCCCAGCGTCCGTCATCTGTCTCTCCCCTTGGCTCCAGCTCTGTGCTGGGTCGGAGGTTCTAATATCTATTAGCCTATACTTAAGCTGTAAGAGACTGTCTCATATAGGAGTTTTGCTGTTTATACCCACTGTGTCTTCTTAGACTGCGACTCTACACTCTCCTCCTAGACAAAGAGGGCGCTCTTTCCTGGATAACTAACTGAAACTCTTGTCACACTCTCCATTTCTTGCAAAACTACAACTTCTGTCAAGTGGTGACAGCCATAGGGTTATGTCATAG
This sequence comes from Leptodactylus fuscus, assembly GCF_031893055.1. Classification (NCBI taxonomy): domain Eukaryota; kingdom Metazoa; phylum Chordata; class Amphibia; order Anura; family Leptodactylidae; genus Leptodactylus; species Leptodactylus fuscus. The sequence goes on along the minus strand of NC_134269.1, from coordinate 184,196,864 downwards.
AAGACTATGCACCTGTCTGCAATTAGCTATAATGCTACACAGTAAATAACTCGTACTGGGATGGAATAAAAATCACTTCCATCTGAGCACTCATCATTGAGATAGCAGCTATATTAAGAAGTGAATTGGCCGCCTGTAAATGAATTACAGTGCTCTAATTAGTGATAATAAGACATAGTTATATGTAAATTGAGGGAAAGCACTGAGAATGATGTAACATGCAGTGTAGATGAACTCAGAAATAACTTCTGGTCTGCATAGATTGGGACATGTTGATAGTTGCTCCACCATGATCTATATCTACCATGTAGACTTTCCTTTTGAAGCACACCTACCAAGGTCAAACTAGTCAAGTCGAGTACCAGGGGACAGTAGTATAGCTATAGGGGTCACAGAGGTCAGAGTTGTTCCTGGGCCCTGGAAGCTGGGGGGCCCATAGACCTCATTACAACACAATAACACACTAGTATTATTCTCTATGGTGAGAACCCTGTTACAGATTTTGCATCAGCACCCAAGAGTTTCTATGTACGCCTCTACCAAAAGGTCCTCTGGAGGATGTAAATTATTATTTGGAGGTGACTTTGACAGAGAAGTAAAAGTGGACATGTGTATGTTCTGTATGTAGGGAGGTAAATACAACTGTACAGAGCAAGGACTCTGACAAACAACATCTGAAATCTCAGCTTTCTATATTGAATTTCAAGTCAAGCACAGCGTTCAGTCGTCTTTTGATTCCAATATATTCAGATCTCTAAATCTTTAGTTAAAATCTTGCATGTATGTGTATGTTTATGCAATTTACAGAGAATCTGACTACAGATATATAGAACCGCCGACCTCTGAGAAGATGAAGGGGTACAGCACCAAGAAAGACTGCACACCCCAGGAATCTTCTCAGAAGTCACCCTAAACCAGCTTCTTGTGCTGCTATGAGCAGTAGCTATGGATGAAGGCTTATTGGAAATTGATGGCATCAAGCTGCTTGGTACCATTTAGATCCATTCAACAAGGAAGCTAGAAACAGAGTATACACCTAAGCAGTGACGCCATGCTTGACTATGACTGCGAAAAAGGTCCAACTGTTGTATTTCTCAAGAACATAGGGACCCTCAGTCCATAATTTAGGAATTAAAGAGACAGAACCCCAACATTATGAGATGAGATATAGGTATGTATATAATACAATGATATCAGACAAGGAGATATTCTGTTACACCAATAATTACAAATGCTCAATAAAGGCAAAATGACATTTTACAATTAGAATACAGTAAATGTGCTGCAAATGAATTATAAAGCACAATATATGTACCGATGAGGAAACACTCATAGAAAGCTAAGGCTGTGTACACACTGGCATCATGGAATACTAGTGTAAACATAGCCTTAAAGAGGAGGTTCAGTCTGAAACATTTTGACATGAGACACAGTGAAGTGCCCCATGAATCTCAACAATTGGTACAACAAATGAGACATGGACATGCAGTGCTCCTTTGTCTTCTTTTTGGATTTATAAGCATATCATAATTTCTTATAATACTAGTGTCACCTTAAGTGGTAAAGTCTTTGACCCACAATTTTGTAAAACTATGTCCCTGTTTGAATCTCCAGGTCTATTGTGAAAAAACTTTCATTCGCTGTCACTCAATAAAATTCTATTGCCCTTTTGTCGTAGCAATTGATGATGATCTCAGGGCACAGATCCAAACTAGAGATGAGCGAGTACTGTTCGGATCATCCGATCCGAACAGCACGCTTCATAGAAATGAATGGATGCACCTGGTACTTCCGCTTTGACAGCGGCCGGCCTCTTAACCCTCCGCGTGCCGGCTACGTCCATTCATTTCTATGCGAGCGTGCTGTTCCAATCAGCTGATCCGAAGAGTACTCGCTCATCTCTAATCCAGACCACTGTCATCTTCGGAAATATCCCAGATCGGCCTTCCTTCTATAGACCCAATTGTGGGTCTGGTCATACTCAAAAGGAAAACCTAAAAGAGAATGTAGTATGGCTCTAAACAGTAAATTGTATCCCCCGCTCCATCTTATAGTCGGGGTACTCCTGGGTCCTGTTTTTCAGACAGTGTCACAGTGATTCTATAGACCCATAGACAATGATGCCATTGATAAATCTGGTGTACAGAAAGCTAGAAAGGTAACCGCATATACTTTCCCACCCACCTTCAAATAAAATGTATGTACAAATAAGATTACAATATTGTAAGTTTTTTACTCTGGAATTCTGCAGCACTTGATAAATCCCCCCAATGTCTATTATCTTTGTCCTATAGGTGTACCTTTCAGTTACATCGAAGAATACATTTATCGTAAGGCTTAAAGTACCAGAAAACACTGTTGCCTGTGATGATCTGCAAGCAATCTGAAATAATGAAATTATTCTTAGGACAAGTCACTTCCCTTATCATTGACCACTGACATATACAACGTCCATGTTAAGAACCACTGGCCCAGGTGGCCAGTCACAGAACAGTAGAGAGATGGGAGCTGCAGACCGAGGTACGATGCGGAAATGAAGGGCTTCCTTCTTCAGCGGAGTCTTTGCGGGTTCGTTTGGTCAAGATCAATGCGCTCTTCTGGGGAACAAGCACCTGCACGGGCAGTTTGGGAGCCCAGTGTTTGAAGAGAGGAGGCAGAAAGTTTCTGAAGGCCGAGCGAAAGCGCCTGGAGAGAAGGTTGTAGATCAAGGGGTTGACAGCAGAGCTCAGATAGAAGAAGACTCCTAGGAGATGAAGGAGAAAGCAAAGGGGATGTTCATTATCTCTGGGATCCATTTATACATCATATTCTGTATCAAACACTCACACAGTACTAGGCAAAAGTTTTAAGCACAAAAGGAAAAAATGCTGCAAAGTAAGAATGCTTTCAAATATAGAAGCGCTAGTTTCTTTTTATAGCAAACTTAAGAAAAACATAGCTCAGGTCCCAGGTGCAGAGTTTAGCAGACATCTATCCTACCTCTGTTACAAAAGCCCACATTGTAAAAGGTAGCCAACACTCCATTGTAATAATGACCTTTTGTTCCAAGAAGTTCTTAAGTGGAAAAAACAGTGTGATGAGACTACACCAAGCAACTAACTCAAGGGGTCTTCTGGGAAAAAGTTATTATTTTTATTAAAAAAAAGGGGTCAGTTAGTTCTATGAATGGGTTAATAAGTGCACCCAAATACCTTTAGCAGTGTTTTGAGTGATTCCTGGGTTTCTCTTGGAGCTCCTGGCATCTTCTACATTTATTGACATGGTGTAGTTTCCTGTTCTTTTATCCTACAACTACAATAAAGCATTGCTCTTCACTCAGAGCTGACGCACACTACATTTCCTTCTCAATCCTTCCCTCTCTAATTTCCTCACATCCCCTCCATTTCCCTAGTGAGCCCGACCACAACTAACCCTTCTTATCTAACTAACTCAGCCTGCCCACCCCACCCCATCATACCTACCTGTCTTCCTAACCAGATCTTGGGAGTTTGCCTCCCTGAAGGAAGTGATGCTGCATGACTAGGAGATCCATACAGGAAGACAAGTATCATGGTGACTTTTCGTTTCCATAAAAGGGGAAACAGAACGTCAAAATTGTCCCGACGATCTAGGTAAATATACATTTTTGGTAAAGTAAGTTAGTTGTTAGGGGGAGGGTGTTTAGTTTAGGGTAAAAGTATCATTTTATCCCGGAAACCCCTTTAATCCTAATTTAGTCATAGTAAGGCTGCAATTGAAAAAGCACACCTGAAATACGCTAAATTGGATTAATGACCCCTTGGTCACATTGGAGAATATTCAGTTACTAGAAACCACGTCATAAAATAAAACCAATCAGCACAAAAACGTGTTTAACTTTTCAATTTAATAACTTAAAGTCAATTCATTTATGACATTTGAACTATTTGGTCACATTGTATTCATCATGAGATCCCAAAATCAGTTTCTCCAGGCCCTTCCCTTAATAGCTTTCTTAACCTTCTCTGAGTTAGAGAAGTAGAATCTTTATACAAGGGATTAATAAAGCCACTTCTTTCCAATCTCATTCAGCCAATATGTATTATAATACACCCGCTACAGTCAGTGCAATATACTACGTGTCTGAGTTTATCATTAATACAAGTATTAATCTTATTTTGCACACCGTCAGTTTTCCTATTAATCTCTTTAATCTGAAGTGCAAACTTCCAGCACATACATACGTTCATGCCGCCTTTGGATTTGTTTGGTGCTATCCGTGAATTGTTTTATTAGATCTCTTACAGTTAGGACCCGTTTCTGTACATGAGATGATGTATCTGTGGACCTGGACGGTACAAAAGTTGTTTTTTTTATTTTTTCTTTCAATCTTTTTTCTTTGGTTGAGCTGTATAGGAAGGCGGATTGTAGTCTTGTCAGTTATCTATCAGTTGCTGAGTACAAAACAATTCTTTCCTTGAGGGACAATAAGGATTTAACTATTATTTCCTCTGACAAAGGCGGTACAGTGGTGTTCCTTAATACTAAATTGTAGATTAAGTTAGCCGAGCAGATATATTGTGATCATTTTACATATGTTATTAATTGTTAGAGATGAGCAAACAGTAAAATATTCGATATTCGTTATTTGTTTCGAATAACTGCTCAATATTCGACTATTCGATGGAATATCGAACCCTATTATAGTCTATTGGGAAAAATGCTTTGTTTCAGGGGTTCCCACCATTCGACTCAGGAGGGTCACCAAGTCCACTATGACACCTCACCTCAGCAAATGATGACAACACCTCTGGAATGCAACTGGGACAGCAGGGGAAGCATGTCTGGGGGCATCTAACAAGTTCAAGTCGAAGTTTTAACCCACCATCACAGCCTATCAACTACACACTTTCCACACTCAAAAAAAAACTCTATCAAAGTGGGAAAATACCTGGAAACCTTCTTTCTTCCCAAAATTGATGGACAGAAACCCAAATTTAAGCTAAAGAAACATTAACAAGCACCCCTTTAAATCACGTTGCCCATGACAACCACAGATGGCATAGGCAATGGGCAATCCAAAAGCCCCCACCCTTAGCTGTCAATGTTTATGTGTGTGATGTGGTGAGACCTTCAAAAATTCACGTTTTTGGCCCTTAATGTGAACCCTTCCAAATTAAGTTAGAGGCCCTTAAGCTGAGCTACCAGCAGAGATTGAGGCCATTTAGGTGACTTCAGCCTCTTACCAGCAGAGTATTAGGCTGAACCCTATTCCCCCCTCCAATGTGACAGCTTCTTGCAGAAATTGACTGCATAGTTTAGATGTCCAGTAACTGAAAAAAAGAAACTGATAGACTTCAAATTTATTCTGTAGCAGGACAACAACCCCAAACTTATAGTCAATGTCATTGAGAACATAAGATCTTCAGCACAAAGAAGAGCAAGCATTTCTGGAAGTGACGATGTGACCTTCACAGATTCCTGATCTCAAAATGATTGAGTGTGTCTGGGGTTCCATGAAGAGACAGAAGGATATGTCCCTACTTGGGACTGTGACTGACACTGTCTGTATAGTGCCATGGAATGTGCTGGAAGTGCACTATATAAATACAGAAATTACATGAACACAAAGAGGGATTTTAACAAGCAACTGCACAGAAAATTGATGGTCAGTTCTCCAAGATGTTTGGAACAACCTCCAAGTGGTATTCCTTCAAAAACTGTTTGCAAATACCAAGAAGAAGAATGCTGTTTCGAAAGCAAAGGACAAAGGTTACAAATAGGGGGCAACAGTGGTGGCTCAATGGTTAGCACTGCAGCCTTGCAGCATTGGAGTCCTGAGTTCAAATACTGCCAGAGACAACATTTGCAAGGAGTTTGTATGTTCTCCCCGTGTTTGCGTGGGTTTCCTCCCATACTCCAATGACATACTGATCAGGAAAAATGTATATTGTGAGCCCTATATGGGGCTCACAATCTACATTAAAAAAAAAAGGTTACACCAAATATTGATTTTAGAATTCTTTTTTGTTTATTCATTTTAGAGCTATAGACAAAAAACTGTGGTAACTGTATCCGAATTTGAGAATTGCTTCATATTTTTTTTTGTATATAGTTGCTGAAAAATCGCAACGTAACTTTTAATATTAATGATACTATCCCATGCATCTACTGTACTGGGTTAGGGCCAAATAAAGGAAACTTATTACAGTTGCTATGACTAGGGTTGAGCGATCGTGTTCTAAAAAGATCGGATTCCGATCGGCGATCGAGAAAATTTCACGATCGCTATCAGATTTCTGAACACAATCTTTTTAGGTGGGATCGAGATAGGTAGTATTTCCCACAATGCTTTGCTTAGCCTTCACACTGAGTATATAGTGTATACTCAGTGTGAAGGCTCCGCCGCGGTTCCATAGGAATGAATGGAAGCAGCCGGCACACAGCCTTAACCCCCTGCGCGCCGGCTGCCTCCATTCATTCTAATGAGAGACTAAAGTAACATCTCTAGTAGCTACTTACCTCCAGAGATGGCTGCTCCGGTCCCGGTGTTCTTCTTCGCCTCGCTGCCGCTCCACGCTGCTCTTCTCGCCTCGCTGCCCCGCCTCCCAGGTTTAAAGCGCTAGGAAGGCGGGGCTTGTGGCTTAGGAGAGTGTGGGCGGGTACAGGGCGGGAGACATCCCCTCCCAGTACCTGCCCACACTCTCCAAACCCGCCCACACTCTAACCTGGGAGGCAGGGGGCAGCGAGGCGAGAAGAGCAGCGTGGAGCGGCAGCGAGGCGAAGAAGAACACCGGAGCAGCCATCTCTGCAGGTAAGTGGACACCAGGGGGGACTAAGTAGCCAGATGATTAAAAAAAAAATCCTCTGGCTACTTAGTGATTTACTACACAGCGTGGATTCTAACAATTAAAGCGTTCAATTACTAGATTCCATGCTGTATAGTGAATAGGATTGCTTTTAAAATCCGATCTCTAATTAATAAAAAAATCTATTGACTTGCATTGGGATCGGAATTGGGATCGAGATCGGGTTTGAATGAAAAATGATCGGAAATCGGATTTTAAAATTGATCCTGAAAAGTCAAGATCGGCTCAACCCTGGTCAGCAGACATTACCGGTAGCCATGCTTCCAATCAATAGTAGACCCGAAGAGATGACAAGGACACGGATGTGATGACACCCTTACGCGTTTCTCCACATAGGGCTTCAGCAGGAAATGTGACATACCTGGACAGATGACACCTTAATATAGGGGCTTGATGAGGCTGGATTGCGCACCCGTGCTATAATGGCATCCAGAGGAGTCTTACTGCGTATGTGCCGGCAGCGTCAGTGACGTGCCGGTCACATGACCGCAGTAACTCAGCCGAGTCACATAATGGGATTGAGATCGGGTTCAAATGAAAAATGATCGGAAATCGGATTTTAAAATCGATGCTGAAAAGTCAAGATCGGCTCAACCCTAGCTATGACGAATACAAATGTCACTTTGGTCTATTCTATGCATGTCATGTGATGTGTCTAACATTAGTAGCATATAATAAAAGGAGTCCATAGCTTTATCATGCCCAAGGCCTTATCATTTCTCACTGTAACTTAGATATTACCCATGTCTGTCATTTGATGCTCATTAAATCATAATAACAGCTGCATGTGTAGAGTGACAACAGCAATGACATGACATACAACTAGCAGATACAGGAAGACGGGCGCAGTTCCCGCTTCGGCACAATTACGTACAAAGGATAAGCAAGTCTCTGGATCTCTGCACATTGGAAGGATCTGGAAACAATGGACACTCAAAATGAATTACATCATTGTCGGCCTGGAAGCAGCAGAAGAACAGATATTGTAATGATTGTTCTTTTGCTACATTTACACAACTGGAAATCGATTCCTAGTTATGTATGAGCACAGATGGGCGATTACGCGCAAATTTCTCGAAACTTTCTGTTTCTAATGAAACCAAAACTTTTCTAATTCCTTTTGAGAGAACCCACATGCCATGTAAAATATTAGGAAGATGCAGAGAGGGGGATGATCATTAATTCTGTTACCCAGGCAGGCTTTCCCATAATCCCTTGCATCAGCATCTCAATCAATCATGGAGGGCTGTGGGTGGAAAGGTCACATTGATGATGTATTACAAGGTATATGTATTATAAAAGCTTATACACAGAAAGTTGCTGTTTTATGGAGACGAAAGCAGTGGAAGAACAAGGACAGATCTGCAGAAACAATGGAAAAAAATACAAAAACCCTTTCTGTAATAATATTTTGTTATACATTTTTGCATTATTTCCTCAAGTAATGTGTCCTTCCTAAGTCACATTCATTGTCAGGGTGTGTTTTGGTGAATTGCATACAGTCTGCGACTCTTTCGCAGCAAAATAATTTTTGTTAACCCTTTCTTTGCATTATTCTCTGTGGATAATTGCACAGTTGCAGAGTTCTTTATGAGCTACATTCGTTACCAAATTATGGAGACCATTTAGGGTTACATAGAATAATTCTATGTGGTTAAATGCCAGTTGTATAGGCGAGTCTTACATAACATCAATAGTGTTACATTCAATCCCTTCTTGTGGCTCAGTACCAGTTTTGTAGGCTGCATATACCAGAAATTTCTATAAACTGATCACAGTCTTACACATAATAATTTCTTGCGTATAATGCCAGTTTTTTTTTGTTTTTTTTTGGGGGGGGGGGGTTTGTAGCCCGTATTTACCTATTTACCACCATAGAATTTATTCATACTAAACAAAGATAAGCACCAAAATGTCTAAAAAAAACAGGGCAGGGAACAAGGTCAAGGATGAAGTCGAAATACCCGATCTACTGTCATGCCATCCACCTCTGCAAGTAACAACAAGAATGCGAGTCACAAGATGAAGACTACTTTTGGTCTTGGCAGCTCCTCCAGTAGAAACAAGACTGTTGTAATTCCGGAGAATGAAGCATACATTTTGATTATTTTACCTGCTCAGCTCAAACAAAGCAGAATAGATCTGACAGTGATGCCATGACTTTAAGTCATGGTTCAGTGTAATCCTCCTCCACCTCAGACATTGTTAAACCTAATATCCTGAATGACCTTTCTGATCCATCAAGTCTATCTTTACTGTACCTAATCCCTAGTGAGACGTCTTCCTTGTCAAAAAGAGACGATATTGAAGGGCTGCTGAGAAAGACATTCCTCTTAGTCTTCCTGTTCTTGATAAGTTGGATAAGTAAAATCAGCATCTTGATGTGGAAGAGACAGAGGAGGTGCTGATAGCTGTACAGGTAGGGGTACTTGGGGGAAATCTAAAGGGTTAAATTATGAATCCCATGACCATGATAATGAATAGAAAAAAAGTGGAGAAGTTGATTACATTGATTCCTTTGTGGACTGCACAAAGAAACTGGGTCAGAGTGACGAGAAGACATTGGAGAAAGAAAGTGATGGCATCAGTGATAGAAATGAGCCAAGTTTACGCAAATACTGCAAAAACTAGGGCATTGAAGATGATGCTAGTGGCGGCACTGGTAGATACGTTTCCATTGTTGTTGGTAGTGTTCACTTTGCATGTTCTTTCAGAAAATTACCAAATTACAAATCCATGGCAGCTTTTAAGATTCACAAACAGAAGATACGCCATGGCTGTTCAGACACAAATGTAGGAACTAGGTCTCTCTATACTCACATGAAAAGGCATACTCATTATCCCCATAATCGTTCTTGTAGCCAGGCCACAATCACATCTACATATTGTCAGCCATCGTCATCACCTTTTGCTTCTCTTCCTCCTCCATTCCACCATCAAGCACAGGGGTGGGCAATTAATTTTCCCATGGGGCCACATGAGAAATTGTAACGGTTCTAGAGGGCCATGCGAGTCGTGGCAAATTTAGCTCCACCCACTTCTCTGCTGACTCCGCCCATTCTCAATCATTTTTCCATGTGCCCCACAAAGTAAAATCCTCCTACAGTCACCCTAACATTATGGCTCCCCACATTATAACGTTTTCCTCCAAATATCCCACAGTATTAAGTCCCTCTCCTGGTGCCCCAGTATAAATCAGCAGAAACTAGAAGGGACATTAAACTGGGGCAGCTGGAGGCAGACATGTCCCCCTCCGGCTACCGCCCATGGTTTAATATCCTCCTCCAGCTGCCCCAGTTTAATATCACCCTCCATCTGCCCCCTAGTTTAATGTCCCCCCTACATGTGCATTAAGTTTAACTGACCCCCTACATCTGCCCCTAGTTCCCCCCTCTTGCTCACACATGCTGTCTCTTCTCTCTGTATCATCCAGCAGCCTCCATTGCCGGCAGCTTGCAGGAAGCACACAGTCCCGTGTGGCTCCGCCCACTAACGAGTCATAGCCTATCCTGGTGATAGGCTGTGATGACATCATCACAGGTCCTCGAAAAAACTTCCACTAGCTATGCGGGGTGGATAGAAGCAGTCAGAGGGCTAGATGTGGCCCGCGGGCCGTACGTTGCCCAGGTCTGATCAAGCATCTTTAACGGAATGTGTGTCCAAAAATCAGCAATAGGCACCCAGTCAACTGGATGTTCATCAACTTAACTTAAATTGCTGGGACTGCAGTTACTGCCATAACAGTTGGTGGATCCCACTACTTTTTGATGGTGTGTATCATTATTTTTCTAGCTGCCCCTGCCTTAACCTGATGAGCAAAAGGGTAACAATGTTTTGAACTATTGAGTTTCAGGCTCCATATCTCACCATCCACTACAGCTTCCAATGTGACACTACCACAATTTTATAGACAATCATCTTGGCTATCTCTTACATAAATTTGACTTGCAAATGTTTAGCAAATGAATAGTTATGCAGATTCTTTTCATGTAGATGCATTGTTACTATTTTGCTCCTGGTGGTAGAAAAATCTTTTTCTTGTATTCTTCAAATTACAAACTATTTTCACATTCCCTAATACCTCAGTGTGTTATTAGGTGGATTCCCAATTGACCCAATCATGGGTCAATTAAAGGATCAGTCATGATGAAGAGAAAAAAAGAAGAAAAGAGAAACAGCATCCTCCTGCTCATCGATAGAGGTCTCTCGGTCAAGAAAATTTCCAAACGGTGTCATGTGAGTGCCATGGCGGTTTGAAGAATACATGTCTTGAACCTGTGGACTTCTTGGCCAGCACATTAGACCAGTGGCAATATCTAGCTGCATTCACAATGGGTGTTTTGTCTTTTGCAGCCTAAGTGTAAAGGCTGTTTAGTGTTGATAGTAGCGTTCTAGCATCTAGGTAGAACTGTCCCCCATAAGTGTGGAAAAGATTACTTTTGTGAAAGATCTGTCACTATACTGTATATATATATCACTATAACTGATCAGAGAAGGGAAAGCCATCTACAGGTGGAAGATGGGGGAAGGTAGAATCTCGAGGGTGTGGGACAGTCTGGAGGCTATATCTGGACACAAACAAAAGGCTCCAGACAGAAGGTGACAGGAAGTGGCTTAACGAGCTTAATCTATTCTTCAATAGATTTGACTACAAACCAACTGTCCCTTCACCAGCATGTCAGCCAACCTCCCTCCCCTCACACACCATGACCCAACCCCCACAGACCTGCAGTCAACTGCAATATGACTATCTGATCCTCAAGGAGTCTCAAGTGTGTAGGGAAATCAAGTAGATTAAAGCAGACAAGGCCAGAGGACCCGATGGTTTAAGCATAAGGCTTCTTAAAATGTGTAGTGACCAGCTAGGTGGTATTATTAGGCACATGTACAATATGAGTCTAAAGCTAGGGGCCACACGGTGGCTCAGTGGTTAGCACTGCAGCCCTGCAGCACTGGAGTCCTGGTGCTCAAATCCCGCCAAGGGCAGAAAACCATCTGCAAGGAGTTTGTATGTTCTCCCCGTGTTTGCATGGATTTCCATCCCATATTCCAAAAAAGACATACTGATAGGGAAAAATGTACATTGTGAGCTCTATGTGGGGCTCACAATCTACATTTAAAAAAAATAAAAAAATATGAGTCTAAAGCTGGGAGTGGTACCTCAACTGTGGAAAACATCTTGTGTGGTACCAGTCCCAAAGAAACCCAACCCGATGGACTACAATGACTACCGACCTGTACCACTGACATCCCACCTGATGAAGGTCCTAAAAAGACTGGTCCTGACACACCTACGCCCTCTAGTGTGCTCCGCTCTGGACCCCCTCCAGTTTGCCTATCGGCCGGGCATTGGGGTAGATGACGCCATCCTCCACCTTCTTCACAGAGCTCTCTCTCACCTGGAGAAACCCGGGAACACTGTGAGAATAATGTTCTTTGATTTCTCCAGTGCGTTCAACACCATTCAGCCAGGGCTATTGAGGGAGAAGCTCGACCTTGTTGGAGTGGACCATCATCTGTCCAACTGGATACTAGATTACCTCACAAACCGCCCTCAGTATGTGAGAGCCCAGGACTGTCTGACACTGTGATCTGTAGTACGGTGGCACCACAAGGTACAGTTCTTGCCGAATTTCTGTTCACACTGTACACTGCTGACTTTAGGCACAACTCATCCAGGTGTTACTTACAGAAGCACTCCGATGACTCTGCAATAGTAGGCCTTATGACTAATGGTGACGATAGGGAATAGAGAGATTTAAACCGGGACTTGTTGAATGGTGCCAGGTGAACCACCTCAGGATTAATGCTGGGAAGACCAAGGAGATGGTGGTGGACTTTAGTAAACGGAGAACTGACAGTGTAGTGGCGGCCCTGCCGGCGGTCAGATCACCATCCGCTAATTTAATGAACAGCAGTTGTTACTGCTATCAGTTATGAGTTTGCTGAAGGCTAAACCCCTGATGATTCTTTATCAGTAAAGATGAAATGTGTAAAGTCAGCAAACATAGTTATTCAATGAATCATACCTCCACTGAGTGTCTGAACAGGTATCTAGCTGTCAGAACCTCCTCTCTCTGTTGACGTGGTGGTAGGCAATACCACACACCGGAGGATTAGATACACGCCACTGCACACAATACCACATGGGGAGGATTAGATATGTGCCTCTGCACACAGTACAACATGCCAGAGGATTAGAACCTCCTCTCTCTGTTGACGTGGTGGTAGGCAATACCACACACCGGAGGATTAGATACACGCCACTGCACACAATACCACATGGGGAGGATTAGATATGTGCCTCTGCACACAGTACAACATGCCAGAGGATTAGATATGCACCTCTCCACACAATACCACATGCCAGAGGATTAGATATGTGCCACTGCACACAATACCACATAGGTGAGGATTAGATACCTGCGTCTGCCCACATTACCACATGGGGCAGGATTAGATACATACTTCACAGAAAAGGGATTGACAAGTCCACCCATAGGAATATAAATATAAAACATCACTTTTATTTTTACTATTAAAACCACCCAAATTGTGTAAAAAACATGTACAGCAAGGCTATTACTTTTACCTCTAGTGAGACAATAAAGCTAGGAGAGGGGGCTATACTGTCATTGTACTGACCCTAGGTCACGTGTCCTGCCTCCCTTTCCATATGCTAGTGTTCACAGCTTCCACATGTGTCAGAAAGCCACAGGATCTATATTTGTAAAGCTCGGCAGAAAACTCCCCCACCCCTCTGAGGTTACTGTATCTAATCCTATGGTGTGTACATCTGTGTGCAGACATGCGTATCTAATCCTCTGGCGTGTGAAACTGTAAGCAGACACGCAAATCTAATTCTACGGCATGTGGTACTGTGTGCAGACGTGCTTATCTAATCCTCTGGTGTGTAGAACTGTGTGCAAATGCACGTATCCAATCCTCTGGCATGTGATACTGTGTGAAGACGCATGTATCCAATCCCCCGTCATATGGTACTGTGTTCAGACGCGCGTATCTAATCCTCCAGCATGTGAAACTGTGTGCAGATGCACGTATCTAATACTACGGCATGTGGTACTATGTGCAGACGTACGTTTCTAATCCTCTGACGGTGGTACTATGTGAAGACATGCGTATCTAATCCTCTGGCATGCTGAACTGTGTGCAGATGTGCGTATCTAATCCTCCCCTGTATGGTATTGTGTGAAGAGGTGTGTATCTAATTCTCCCCTGTGTGGTACTTTGTGCAGACGCACGTATATAATCCTTCAGCATGTGGAACTGTGTGCAGACGCGCATATCTAATCCTCGGTCGTGTGGTACTGTGTGCAGACGCACGTATCTAATCCTCCCCTGTGTGGTATTGTGTGAAGAGGTGCGTATCTAATCCTACGGCATGTGGAACTGTGTGTAGACGTGCGTATCTAACCCTACAGCATGTGGTACTGTGTGCAGACGCGAGTATCTAATCCTCCCCCATGTGGTACTGTGTGCTGAGATGCTCTGTCTTGTGGAACTGTGTGCAGACGTGTGTATCTAATCCTATGGCATGTACAACTGTGTGCAGACGCACATATTTAATCCTCTGGAGTGTGGAACTGTGTGTAGATGCGCGTATCTTATGCTCTGGTGTGTGGAACTGTGTGCATACGCGTGTATCTAAGCCTTCGGCATGTGGAATCATGTGCAGACACGTTTATCCAATCCTTTGGCATGTGGTAATGTGTGCAGACGCACGTATTTAATCCTTCAGTGTGTGGAACTGTGTGCAGAAGCGCGTATTTAATCCTCTGGTGTGTGGGACTGTGTGCAGACACGTGTATCTAATCCTCTGGCGTGTGATACTGTGTGCTGATCTGTGTATCTAATCCTCTTATACGTGTATCTCAGTTTGGATATCAGTGTTGTATTGTGCATGTGGAGTATTGCAGTTGGAATATGAGTGAAAGACTTGCAGTTTTGTACTGGCTAAGGGTGGAAGGGCATTGTGTTTGGAATGCTGTATCTCAGCAACGGTACATCCGAGCGAGTTGGAGTCTCGTCTAAAACCTTCCCGGATACCTGCAGTATCTCTGTACCAAGTTTGGTGAAGATCGGTACAGTCGTTTGGTTTGCAATAGAGAACAGACAGAAAGACAGACAGACAGAAATTCATTTTTATAATATAGAGAGATAAAGCTAATCCAGTGCAGGAAATGTACTGTAAACTTTATTTTTCCCTGCATAAACAATCATAGCTCTCAAATCATTTTCCTACACAGAAAAAATGGTTGTTGTTTTTGGTTTATTTTAGGAAACTTTTTAATAACCACAAAGCAAAAACCTTATGTCTTTGATGAATGAGTTTTTTGGATTTAAAAGATAAAAACCTCAGCCTTTATTGTCTCCCTTCATTCACTAAGAATATAGATAGATAGATTGGGATGTGCTGTCTGAATTTTGTGTATGTTTATTGCAAAGGGTATGTGGCTTCCACCCAGCGCCGCACCTCCCATGAGGCGACCTGAAACGACTGCTTCAGGCGGTGCTATGCCAGGGCCCCGGGGAGGGCGGCATTTTTGCTTACCTAAGCCAGTCCAGGACAAGCTGTCCTGGACTGGCTTAGCATCACCGAGCGGTGGATTGGGGAGTCCGCTGGAGCAGCGCTGCTCCAGCGGCCTCCCCTCACTCTCAGGCAGAGAGCAGGTCCTCTCCATGCCTGCTCTCTGCCTGCTAATGCCGCTCTGCCACGCCCCTTCGCTCCGCCCCCATTCGCTTTTCTTTGAAAAACTTTAAGAAAAACTATTGAAAAGAAATATGTATGACAAAGAACCTGTAATTTATAGGTGTAGTTTCTAAATCATATAAGCTTATTTATATGTGCAGATATTTAACAATCCAATTTGATCTCTATCAAAGAGAGCTGCTGCAATTTCTGCATTTGTAGATAGATAGATAGATAGATAGATAGATAGATAGATAGATAGATAGATCGATAGATAAGAAGATAGATAGATAGATAGATAGATAGATAGATAGATAGTTAAGAAGATAGATAGATAGATAGATAGATAGATAGATAGATAGATAGATAGATAGATATGAGATAGATAGATAGATAGATAGATAGATAGATAGATAGATAGATAGATATGAGATAGATAGATAGATACTTAGATTGATAAATAGATATGAGATA
Source organism: Leptodactylus fuscus (assembly GCF_031893055.1). Classification (NCBI taxonomy): domain Eukaryota; kingdom Metazoa; phylum Chordata; class Amphibia; order Anura; family Leptodactylidae; genus Leptodactylus; species Leptodactylus fuscus. Next base: position 184,180,853 of record NC_134269.1, on the reverse strand, counting down.
GATAGATAGATAGATAGAAAGATAGATACTTAGATAGATATGATCTAGATAGATTTATAGATAGATATGATATAGATAGATAGATAGATAGATAGATAGATAGATAGATGGATAGATATGAGATAGAGAGATAGATAGATAGATAGATAGATAGATAGATAGATACTTAGATTGATAAATAGATATGAGATAGATAGATAGATAGATAGATAGATAGATACTTAGATAGATATGATCTAGATAGATTTATAGATAGATATGATATAGATAGATAGATAGATAGATAGATAGATAGATATGAGATAGAGAGATAGAGAGATAGAGAGATAGATAGATAGATATGAGATAGAGAGATAGAGAGATAGATAGATAGATAGATAGATAGATAGATAGATAGATAGATAGATAGATAGATAGATAAATACTTGCTTTTTTTCCTTAGATTCCTTTATCGAAGGCCAAAATTTAGCAGGTGTCAAAACATTTCTTATTAAAGGAAAGTCTGGCTATTCATGAGATCTCAGACGTTTAATCATGACACGCTCCATATCAAGACACCAGAGGGTTTCATGGTTCTGAACAATTCTCAGCAGTAGCCAAGAAGCCACAGACAATGTCTGCATATGCGTTATCCTGGATTAAATGTAGTCACAGTGCAGTGAATTTGGAAACTAACTTCTAAGATGAAAAGGCAAATGATGTGTCTATATACAAATCTAATACCATATGTAGGGCTGGGCGCACCTATAGGTACAGTAGTATTATACAGTAGTACAGTAGTATAATATCTACATTTTGTCCTGTATTGTCTTGGCGTCTCTATTGCCTTGCCAGATTATTCCACTTTTTGTTGCTAGTCTTAAACCTGATATGTTTTTATACCTTGGCCCCTAATTTGGTACACCAATATCCAGTTGTTGATCTTATCTATCCCTGACTGCAGAACTATCTTTCACTTCTGAATCACGTAGGATTGATGGCCAAGTTCTATTGTTACAGAACAAACACTATAACTTGCCAAGAAGAAAAAATGGCCAAAAACAGAATTGCACAAAGATAATAAAAATAATATAATATTTGAGAAATATTAAAATTCAAGCAGGGCAGATGTAATAACCAACATTTTCTGGTTTTGTCCATTTTTTCTTCTTGGGAAGTTATGGTGTTTGTTCTGTGCTTATACGTGGCCTTCAGTTATATGAGGACATTTTGGTGTGTTTAGTGCTAAACAAGTTTTATTGCTAAGCAGATGACTTCTGTTCCTACTTAGGTATTTCTAGCCAGAAATATAGTCAAAAACAGTCTGGAAAACTGGTAGGATACTGGAATCCCAAGGTCAAAATCTATGTTAAAAGTAAGTCCAGATTTTGGGTCAATTCGATGTATGTATATAATATCATGTACACATATAAAGTTATAAATTGATTTAAAAATGCATTACAGAACTTACCGGAAACAACATGGATGAGGTTAAAGACATTGGCAAGGGGTTCAGTCCAATCCACAACAAAACTAAAGAAAAGCCGGTCCACGTGGAAGGGGGCCCAGCAGATGCCAAAGACCATGACTAAGACAACTGAGAAGAAAACAGACAATATCATAGTATGAAGGCGAGTTACAAATTGGGTTCATGTTATACACAAAGCAGAGGATTACACATTAGGGGTCCTTTCTCTTATAATATCTGAGTACTAGGAGTTTCTGGTTTGATGATATCCTTAGTCATATTACAAGACTCATTCAAGGGTTTGTAGCACTGCTGTGCAGGGTAGCTACCTCCAGTAAGTCACACCAAGAGACTGGTTTCTTTCTTTCGGAGTAGAACTCATTTACATACTTTTATAATAAGAGACATTCTTAGTGACAGTGTCATTTATGTATTCAACACACTAGGGACATAGGCAGTAAGTTTTTCTTCTTTTTAGAAGTAATACTTGGTTCTAATAAATCTAGTTTGAGCATGCCTATTGAAAAAGTATTAGATTATCAGCAGATGATATCACAAAACATACAGAACATTTCAGCTACATTATTACATTTATGTCATCACTAATACATGGCCAACATTTTTTCAGTATTATTATTTTACTAAGCAGCTTTGAGGAGAGGTAATGCCATGGCTGGAGTATGGCATGGACAAAAGGGGCTATTGCTACACAACCTGAACCAATCTGCCCCTTAACATAACTGAAATATACATTATAGCGTTTACTGTTATATCATATATGGGGGCTCCAGCAATCTAAACCATACTGATCTGCAATATATTCCCTGTCCTGTGGTTTGTGTTTGTGGGGAAACCTCTTAAGGCTGTGTTCACATGGAGGAATTTGCCATGGATTTGGGGGCAGATTTCGGCCCTTAATCGGGGCAGATTCCTCCTGGAATCCACCTCCCATTGTATTATATGGGAGGCAGAGATCGGAGCAGGACGTGGAACAAAAAAGCGTCCTGCTCAATCTTGCTGCGGACTCTGAAGCTCGAGACTCCCTGCTGATTAGGCCCATTCATCCGGGCCTAACTAGCAGCGGGAAGCCACGATTGAATATTGTTGCACTGCATCAGCATCCCAACCACGGGTGAAAATGGCAGCAGCGGAAAATAAAGAAGAATTCCTCTTCATTTTTCGCTACTTGAACATACCCTAAAAGGGTATTATAGTAACAAGAAGTTTCTCCCTATCCAGTCTGAAAGGAGTGGCAGCTCGGAAAAGAGTGCTGCAGTTCTGGTCATGTTAGTGAAGATAGCCAAGTGCAGTTTTATTTGAAATTAATAGAGTAGTCACATTTCCCATCCGCCACTTTTTTCAAACTGGGGTGCAAAGTGATTCGTAGGAGTCTTGGTAGGAGTACTCCCAGTCTTGTTACTAGAATACTCCTTTAACGGTGAATTCTTATCTATTCTTAGTCTTATAAACCGGTTGTTTAAACCTTTCCCACCACAGCCTTCCCTGCCTTTTAAATCCATAACATTAAATATTTACAGTTATATAGTTGTATAAGGGCTTGTTTTTTGAGGGATAAGTTGTATTTCCCAAGAGCACTGTTTAACTGCTCATATAATGTATTGCCAAGTGATAAAAAAATTAGATACAAAAACTTTCACACTATTGGTTTACATCAATGGTTTGTCACTAGAGATGAGCGAAAGCCGTTCGATCGAATAGGTATTCGATCGAATATCAGCCGTTCAAGGTATTCGATTCCAATTGAATACCACGCAGCAACTGCAGTAAAAATTTGTATCCCCTCCCACCTTCCCTGGCGCGTTTTTTGCACCAATAACTGTACAGGGGAGGTGGGACAGGAACAACGACAACGGAGGCATCGAAAAAAAAAAATGAAAAAACCCATTGGCTGCCGAAAACATGTGACCTCTATTTATAAGAATAGCGTCCGCCATCTTCGTGACATTTGCAGTGAGAGATAGGGAGAGAGAGAGAGATCTGCTGAAGGCTAGTTAGGTATTAGCTTCTAGTAGGCAGGGAAAAACGGAAGAAAAACAACAGCTCTTTTCAGAGCTATACTGCAGGGAGAGGAGTCAAGCATTCCACGGGGTCTCCCCCCCGAAAACTAACAGGGATACAGAGCAATTAGCTCCGGCTAAATACACTCTACTCAGCTTTGCAGGTGGTGTCCCCACAAACACCTAACAGGGATACAGAGCAATTGTGTCCAGAAATAGACGCTCAACCCAGCTTTGCAGGCAGTGTCCCCACAAATACCTAACAGGGATACAGAGCAATTCTGTCCAGAAATAGACGCTCAACCCAGCTTTGCAGGCGGTGTCCCCACAAACACCTAACAGGGATACAAAGCAATTCTGTCCAGAAATATATGCTCAACCCAGCTTTGCAGGCGGTATCCCCCCAAACACCTAACAGGGATACAGAGCAATTTTGTCCAGAAATAGACATTCAACCCAGCTTTGCAGGCGGTGTCTCCCCCATAACAGGGATACAGAGCAATTGTGTTCAGAAATATACGCTCAACCCAGCTTTGCAGGCGGAGTCCCCACAAATACCTAACAGGGATACAGAGCAATTCTGTCCAGAAAAAGACGCTCAAACCAGCTTTGCAGGCGGTGTCCCCCCATAACAGCGATACAGAGCAATTTTGTCCAGAAATAGACATTCAACCCAGCTTTGCAGGCGATGTCTCCCCCATAACAGGGATACAGAGCAATTGTGTTCAGAAATATACGCTCAACCCAGCTTTGCAGGCGGAGTCCCCACAAATACCTAACAGGGATACAGAGCAATTCTGTCCAGAAAAAGATGCTCAACCAAGCTTTGCAGGCGGTGTCCCCCCATAACAGCGATACAGAGCAATTCTGTCCAGAAATATATGCTCAATCCAGCAGTGTTTTTCTGTGTCCTGATGTCCTCATGCCCAAACACTGGAGCATCCGCCATCTCCTGTTGTTGTTGTTGACCAGTAATTGGCCCTCAGTGAGGACGATGACAAGACCCAGTTGCCATCAGGGCAGCCTGTTGCCATGGTCGGTGTGCAGGAGAAGGAGGAGCAGAGAGAAGAATTGGAAGAGGAGGTCGTGGACGACGAGGACACTGACCCGACCTGGACAGGGGGATGTCAAGCGGGGAAAGCAGTGTAGATGTGGAGGGAAGTGCAGCACCAAAGAGGGTGGCTAGAGGCAGAGGCATGTGCAAAGGCAAAGGACAGCTGCTTCACTGAAGCCAGGCCACAGCCAGCAGGGCCCCCTATTCTAGCCAGCCTAGAAAAACTCCCACATCAAGGCCACGGTCTTTGGTGATGTGGAAATTTTTTAATGTATGTGCGGAGGACAAATAAAGTGCGGTTTGCACACTTTGTAAAGGCAAGCACTGGGCTCAGTGGCAGAGAGCAAACCCAGGACAATCGTCATCCGGTATTGTTGCCACTGTCTCTCCCACTGTTGCCAGTGCTGGCGCTGCAGTCCAGACCAACAGCCAGGACACCTCCACATCTGCCTCCACCACTTTGGATACTTCTCCCTCATCCTCCCCTTTTCCTGCCTCAGCTCCTTCTGCTGCCTCAGCTCCTTCTCCTGCACCATCACGCGCCTCTTCCCACCAATCCACCATCTCCAAGACGTTTGAGCGCAGGCAAAAATACAGCGCTACCCACCCAGATGCCCAAGCCAAACACCTGGCCCAGGAGATGTTGCCGTTCCGGCTTGTGGAAACTCAGGCCTTCCGTGACCTGATGGCAAGTGCGACACTTCACTATGCCGTCCCTAGCCGTCACTACTTCTCTCGCTGTGCCGTCCCCGCCTTGCACCAGCATGTGTCATGCATCATCAGACGGACCCTTAATTCCGCGCTTTGCACAAAGGTCCACTTGACCACCGACACGTGGACAAGTGCATGCGGACAGGGACGCTGCATCTCAATAGCGGCACACTGGCTGAATGTAGTTGAGGCTGGGACCGGGTCGCAAACTGTGGTGGCCTACCTTGTCTCCCCGCCCAATATTCCTGGCAGGAGCTCTGAACAACCACCTTTTTCCTCCTCCTCCTCCTCTGCCATCACATCAACCCCAGCTACCTGCTGGAAATGCTGCAGCACTGGCATGGGGAGACGTCAGCAGGCCGTGCTGAAGCTCATCAACTTGGGGTACAGCACACTGCCTCCGAGGTGAGGGATGCCTTCCTCAATGAGACTTCAACATGGTTTTCGCCGCTGCACCTGGGCCCAGGCATAATCCTGTGTGATAACGGCTGGAACCTGGTAGCGGCTCTGGAGCTTGCCAACCTCCAACACGTTCCATGCCTGGCCCACGTTTTCAATTTAGTGGTGAAACGGTTTTTAAAAACGTACCCCAATTTACCAAAGCTACTGGTGAAAATGCGGTGCTTGTGCGCCCACTTTCGCAAATCTACAGTAGCCGCTGATAGCCTCTGAAGCCTCCAGCAACGCCTCCATCTGCCAGAACACCGGCTGTGTCCGACGTCCCCAAACACTGGAACTCGACATACCACATGTTTAGCAGAGTGTGTGAGCAGCAGAGACCCTTGATGGAGTACCATCTCCAAAACCCAAGGGTTCCTCAGAGTCAGCTCCTGCAGTTTCTGCACTATGAGTGGCCATGAATGGCAGACTTATGCGAGATCTTGTGTGTCTTTGAGGAGTCCACCAAGAGGGTCAGCTCTGGCGACGCACTTGTGAGTGTAACAATCCCGCTCCTGTGTGTGATGAGAGAATCCCTCATCTCCATCATGGATAATGCATTGGATGCTGCTCCTATGAGCAGAACCATCCCAGCAGGATAGTCAGGGCACACTCCTGGAGGAGGAGGATGACAAAGTGGCAGATCTCATTGTCACACAGGAGGTTAGCGGGGAAGTTCAGTGCGTCCCATTGCTGCAGCGCGGTTGGGGCGAAATGGAGGAGGAGGAGGAAGAAGAGGAGGAAATGGAGAGTGACCATTCCGGTGGGGGAAGCCAAGTAACACTCTGGCACACTTGGTTGAATACATGTTGGGGTGCTTTTCAACTGACGCATTGTTAAAATCCTGGAGAGCAACGACTACTGGATTTTTGCGATCCTCGACCCCTGGTATAAAAATAATATTTCTAATTTTATTCCGGTAGAGGGGAGGGCCAGTTACATCAGTGATTGCCACAAGCAACTGGTGCAGAATATGATGGAGATGTTTCCATCAACTCTCGTTGGCGGCAGAGAGGAAAGTTCTTCCAACAGGTTAACAACTGCCATCCGGTCCACACCCGGCAGGGGCACACTCTCCAAGGTCTGGGACATGTTATTGGCACCCCCTCGCCAAACTACCACCACTGAGGTGCCTAGTGTCACCAAGACGGACAGGTATAGGCGCATGTTGCGGGAGTACCTGGCCGACCCCAGCCCTGTCCTCTATGATCCCTCTGCGCCCTATACTTATTGGGTCTCCAAGTTGGATTTGTGGCTGGAACTTGCGCTGTATGCATTGGAGGTCCTTTCCTGCCCTGCCGCCAGCGTGCTTTCGGAAAGGTTCTTCAGCGCAGCCGGTGGCATAATTACAGATAAGCGCAGCCGGCGGTCAGCTGACAGTGCTGACGCTGATCAAAATGAACAGCAACTGGACAGACCCATCATTTTCATGTCCACCGGTGTCAAGCACCCCAACATGAAGTTTCATGTGTGTGCTCACCCTCTACAATTCCTCCTCCTCCTCATACTCCTCCACCATCAGCATTGCACAATGCTGCTCCTACTAGGCTCAATCCACCCAGATTCCCCCCAACTCTGCTGGTTAGAGGCTCAACCCACTCCAAGGGCCAAAAACACTGCTGGTGCAAGGCTCTACTCACTCCAAGGGCCAAAAACTCAAACTCTACTAGTGCAAGGTTGTACTCACTCCAAGGACCAAAAACAATGCTGGTGCAAAGCTGAACTAAGTTAAAGGGCCTAAAACTCTGCTGGTAAAAGGCTGAAGTCACCTCAAAGGCCTGAATCTCTGCTGGTAGCTCAGCTTAAGGGCATCTAACTTAATTTGGAAGGGCTCACCTTAAGGGCCATAAAAGTGAATTTTGGAAGGTCTTACCACATCACACACACACACACACACACACATCCACAATGACAGTTAAGGGTGGGTACTGTTGGATTTCCCATTACCTATTCCATCTGTGGTTGTCATGGGCAACGTGATTTAAAGGGGTGCTTGTTAATGTTTCTTTAACTTAAATTTGGGTTTCTGTCCATCCATATGGGGAAGAAAGAAGGTTTCCAGGTATGCTTCCCCTGCTGTTCCAGTTGCATTGCAGAGGTGTTGGCATCAATTCCTAAGGTGTCACAGTGGACTTGGTGACCCTCCTGAGTCGAATTGTGGGTTCCCCTGAAATGAAGCATTTTTCCCCATAGACTATAATGGGATTCAATATTCATTTGAATAGTCGAATATTGAGCGGCTATTCGAAACAAATAACGAATATTGAATATTTTACTGTTCGCTCATCTCTATTTGTCACTTTAAAATGCCATGCTACATATTATCTTCCCGTCACGACAGGGACAATTGTCACTGTCACTAATTTAAAAAAACTTTTCAAAAATGTACTTTGCATTACTTAGATTCCAACACATACATATTTTATATTTCCATAAATATCTCCAAAGCCATATAAAGGCTCTTTTTTTTTTTTTTTGCAGGAGGAGCTGTAGTTTTATTGGTGTCATTATGAGGCGCATCTAACTAATTCCTGAAATATTCCTTTCAGATATTTCTGCATAGATTTTCTTCTCCCTATCATCTTCAGAACAACCATACCTAAAGGATAGGACAGAGGTACAGAGATATTGAGGCTTTCATGAGAGACAGGCCTATTGTATAGTCAGTATAATGCTTCTAAGAATCTACTAGTATATGTGAGCGGTATAATGATGCTAATTGTCAAACAATTGTTATGATTATTTCAGCAGGTTCAGTTGGCTGTTTGCCAGAAATGTAGCTTAAGGACCCCTGTTTTTGGGCTCTGAGCCAGACTTTTCTGCTCTATAAAAAGATTTCCATTGGCCATGCCACTCTTATACATATTTAATTATGCTTGATTCCAGCACCCATGCCTGTCACCTTTGCACATTATATATATATATATATATATATATATATATATATATATATATATATATATATATATTTCTATAGATTAAACAGATATTGTCAACACTGTTCCAAGTAGTTCTTAGAATTTAAGTTCTCTATCAAGTACATCTTTGGAGTGTGGGAAGAAACCCATGAAACCACTGAGTGAATATACTAACTCCTTGTAGATGTTGTCCCTGGCTGGATTTGAACCCACAACTCCAGCGCTACGAGGCAACAGTGCTAACCATTGAGCCACCAAAATAACGATTTGTAAGGGTAGCCACCCCTCTGGTTGATCTCACATTATGCAATTGTCACAATTTACCATAGCCAATTATGAACACTACCACTGGGTGTTTGCTGTGTCACAAAGCCAGCTATTGCCAGCTATGGCGTGCATTCAGCTCCTGAGTCTGCACCATATTTAAATTCCCAACAACCACTGTAGATGTTGGGAATGGATTGATATATTGAGTTCTTTGTACAGACTATGGAACATAGCAATTTATACATACAACATATAATTTGCTATACAATATATGTTTTTTTCAGCACGTTGTTAGTCATCTTCGATCCTGTAGACATATTTGCTTTGGTGGTTACAGAAAACATTTTCTATTCATCTCTATTGAACACTCGGCAATATTAAAGTTCATTTCATACTTACACAGCATCTTTGTGACTGATTTCCGTGATGGTCTCTGGATGTTTACAGACATTTTGTCAGCTTCAAGTGAATGATCAGCCCTGAGCTGAACAAGATAAAGTGAAGAAAGAAAAAAAATCCATGAAACAGCTGACTTACATGAACGCCAATCGCCTGACAGTAATATATGAGTCCAGGCTTTGGAATATTGAAAGTCAGCACAAAAGTCAAATAAAACATTCCTGCAAGAACAGCTAAAATCTTGTGTATCATGCTATGTACTATATATCATATACAATAAATGATATAGAGATGGAAAAATTAGGACTAAAGCAATTTCAAAAATAATCATTTGCTCTGGAGGACCCAAAATGTGTAATGCTTTATTTCCCCTGAGGTGGCACTGCAGGTGAACAGAATGCCTGTTACAAGGTGATCATTGGGGTTCTAAGCAGCAGGACACTCTGTGATAAGCTAATTTTCAATTGTCAAAATGGATTATCCAAAGAAGACAACCTCTTTAACCACTTCATAACTGGACTATTCTTCCTGGTTCATAACTGGACACATTTTCATTCTTTTAGTACATGCAATTTTGAAGGCTATAACTTTTTTGAGTATCTTTTTTTCAGTGATACATAAAGCTTCATTTTTATATTTTTTTCTTTTAGAATTTTTTCCTTTTTTGTTATATATCTTTTATTTTTTTTTTTACCTGAACTTCTGCAATTGGTTAAGCTGTAGCAGCGTAATCTCTTTATCACAGAACACAACAAAAATGATTGAAAAGTTTGACCAAATATAAAACTTTGGGTTAAAAAAAATTAACCCAAACATTATATTTTCTTTTTCTTAATACATTGTGCCCCTACTAAGGTCATAATAAATTTTTGGGGGGAGGACATACACATTCCATTTACTTTAATACATCCTCCTAGTATACACGCAGAGCTGGATCCTATAGGGCAGTGGTCCCCAACCTTTTTTGAACCAGGGACCGGCTTCAAGCAAAAACATTTTTCCATCCCCGGCAGGGTGGGGGTGGGGTAGGGGAGGGGCCTTGGTCATATGGGGTGGGATTATAGGCTTGCTCCATTATGTAGATGTGAAGGCTTTTGGCAGGGATGCTCTGCGGGGCAGGTGGGTATGGCACAAGTATCTGAGCGGACATAGCGAGCCGCTAGACACCGAGGCTGGATACTTTGTGCTAGGCCACTTTGCTCCGTTAATGTATAAACTATAGGGTAGCGCGGCTTCCTTAGCAGCTACAGGACGCTACCGGATAGTTTACACGTTACCATAGTAGCATGGCCTAGTGTGAAGTATCCAGCTAAGGGCGGTTTTACACCTGTGCCCGGTCTCCGCTTTGTGGGTTTTCGACTTCTGCCAACAGGAGATGGAAACCTGGCATTTAGTGTCCGGCTGTGAGCGCCCGTGAGCGAATTCTGGCCTTTTTTTTTTTTAACTGGACACAAAGTCCTGCCTGTCTGACATTCAAATGAATGGGTTTACAAATGAAACTACCTGCTGTCCAGTTTCTCGGGCAGGAAACTGAAACCTGCAAACCTGCAAGTGTGAACCCGCCCTATGACTGAGGCCAGTCCCGCGGACTGACAAGTAACTTCCAGCGGCTAGATCCTGGTCTGCTTTTGCAGAGCTCACTTCCAAGTGCTCAGGTATATAAGGTCAATGGGAGGTCAGCAAGTGGTTAATAAACATTTTTCCCTACAAATTTGAATAGAATGATACCAAAAAGTATAATGTAAGACAGCACAGTGTGCAATGAATTAAGGTGAAATCTGAGATTCACCTGCTTATAGATAATACTGTAATGATTATTAGAAGAAAGGGTACCCCAAAACTAAGATCAAAGCGGGTCTTCTAGTGCCAGATCTTGCCAACCAGGACAGGGTTTGGTGGTTGTTTCCCCCTCTACTTCCTTTCCATGGGCCAGTTCCTATAGATTTTGTGGGCAATATTATGTCTAGAGAAGACTACTATCAAGGTGGCTCCCTGTAAGAATATAGGATGGTATTGTAGGTGCTACTATAAAAATTGCTTCAAAATAATAAACTAAATCACACTCACTTTCGGTACCCAACTGATGCGCCCTTTTCGCAGTCTAAATTGGTTGGCTACCTGCACATCATATGTTTATTAGCAGCAGTGTAGGATATTGCACCTTCCTCACATTTACTTGAATGGGACACGGGGGCAATATCCTAGACCACTGCTATTATGTACAGTAAGTGGCATGTACATGGGTTGACTATTTGAGAACAGGGTTAAGGGGATATCAGGGAAGACAGGTTTGCAAATTCCAGTGAGCGCCCTCTATTGGTTTGCAACACTGAGGCAGCAGCTGACTTCCTAATTACATAATGGAAGACAGATTTGCATATTCTTCCCATGGTATTTGAGAACAGACAAGTGAAACACTCAGTTTACAAATGGATTTACAATATACCTGCCATTAGTATACTGTACACTATGTCCAGTTTGAGATTCATTGGATGTGATTGCATCTTGTTGGCTGGTATATTGGCAGATTCTGTGGATAAAATTGCTCATCTCTAATTTGGACCTTATTGTTTGCAGAGGATATGGCACAGATAGGAGATGCTGATATGACAGGTGACTGCACAAGATTATGTCATATGCTTAGAAATGATGTGTCGGGAAGCAGAATCAGGGATCAGTGTATACATATTACAATGGTGACCAGGACATGACATTGATTCGGGCTATAGATTCATGTATACAAATAGTTAATTCCTGTTTTTTCCTGCCTTTTATGACAACAGGTTTACAGCCCTAGAGGCTGCCAGTGTTCCCATTAACGCCAGCAAAATGACTATTATACAATGAGCCATTCACCAAATGACCGTGGCTTATTAAGAGCAGTCTGGTCTGGAAGGCATCTCTGGTATCAGCAGTCAGCGGCCATTTCATTTACCAGCTATTTATGAACAATGGGTGAAAGCTGCTAATGTCAGGCAGCAGGAAATCCTCGTGCGGCATACAGACGTGTCATTCCTTGTATATGGGGCATAGCAGTCATTTGTAAAAGAAACACAGAATTTCTGGAAACCATATACAATATATTATAAAAAAAAGTCAATAAATATGTTGTACAAAAGATATTGAGGATCTGAATCCTCCTAAAGAAAATTTTAAATCTTAAATAATTTTAATGTAAAGTTAAATTTAAATCTGAAACATGTTCGTTGTGTATGTGTGAATGTCCCGGAAAAAGCCTTAAGGCCCCATGTAGCGAAGTGCGGCTAAGAAACGTCAGGGAAGAAAAATGCAGAGGATCAAGGATTTTTCTGTAGCGTTTTTCACTGTCACTATCGGCATAGGAATTGATACACAAATATATATATATATATATATATATATATATATATATATATATTAAGGAATAAATACATTTGTTGAAAACCATAAATCCCTGGTATTACCTTTATGTAGTGTAATAATGTATCTACACTGCCTGGCCAAAAAAAAAGTCGCGAGTGTTAATATTTAGTTGGGCCACCATGAGCACGAATAACAGCACGCATCCGTCTCAGCATGGAGTCTATAATGTTCTGTAGTATAAATAGATAAGAAAAATAAGCATATAGCTCACCACCTCCAGTTAGCTTGATAAGTCCTTATAATTCCTGGGTGCACGATCCTGGCCTCTGACTAAGGCACTTTGTAGTTGAAGCATATAGAAAAGGATAGTAGGATCTGCTCGACCAGGTAAGTTAAAAAATAACTTTTAATCCAACATGGTTACAAAACACACAAAAGAAAATAGATGTGAAATGACAAAAAAGAAGAAAAATGGTGATTAAAACCACATTCTGATAGCTCTAGCTAGAGCTATCAGAATGTGGTTTTAATCACCATTTTTCTTCTTTTTTGTCATTTCACATCTATTTTCTTTTGTGTGTTTTTTAACCATGTCGGATTAAAAGTTATTTTTTAATTTACCTGGTCGAGCAGATCCTACTATCCTTTTCTATAATGTTCTGTAGTGTAGACTCAGGGATTTTGATCCAATTCTCGAGTATCAGGGAGCCCAGGTTATGCACATTCGTTGGGGGTGGTGAGTGACAGCGCAGGTTCCTTTCCAGCACATTCCAGTGTTTCGTGTGCTTCTCGTCGCACCCGGACACGACCATCACTCTGGAACAATGTGAAACGTGATTCTTCTGACCACATGACCTTTCTCCACTGCTCTAGGGTCCAATCCTTGTGGTCTCTTGCAAATGACAGGCGCCGACGTCTGTTGGTCTCTGTCACCAATGGTTTTCGTGTGGCGACACAACTGTTGAGACTCATTCCTTTGAGTTCTCGTCGCATTGTTCGCTCCAAAATGTGTCGCTCCGTCGAGTTGAACATCTGTGTGAGCTCAAAGGTGATTTTCCGGCGGTTATTCTTCACCAGTCGCTTTAAGGACCTACGACCTCCAGTTTTGAGTATAGTCTTACGCCCACACTTTCCACGGTTGGAGGGGGGTTCTCTGTCCGATACCAGTTACTTCGGCTATCTCCTTGGTTGATTTGTTGGCCTGATGCAATCCAATGACTTGCCCCTTCTTGAAGGCACTAACATCTCTTTCTCTGGTAGCTCTTCCGTTGGTAGACATCGCTTCACACCTTTAATTATGATCTGCACTTGACAGGCTACAGCTCAATTATATATATTCAAGAATATATGCAAATTCCTGACATGAACAGTTCATAATTGTATCAGGGGTGGAACGGTACCTTGTTGCACAAGGCGACTTTTTTTTTGGCCAGGCAGTGTCTATGACAGCTGCATAATGGCTTCATACTATAGTAGAAGCACCAACAGCTACTATAGGGCTCCCCATGGTGATGCCATCTCAGTACAATCCTTTGCTTTAGAGAACTCACCCCTGGCTGCTCCGCAAGAGGGAGATTCACAGGTCTCTGTGATCAGACAGACACTTGGGGCAAGGAAGATAGACCTAGGGAGGACTTTACATGATCAAAGGATCCAGGCCAAGGTTAGCCACTAGGAAGTTCCCAGAGACAGAGCAAAAGGACCAAGCTCTGATCCCGTAAGCAGGTTCAGACTCAGCAGCATAGGCAGCAAGGGGCCAAAGGCAGCCCTGCAGAGGGAGCCAGAGGTGAGCGTTGTCTCCAGCTACCAATGGAGACTGAAGCTGTTAGTTGTCTCCTTCCAGGCACACATTACTTTACGTCCCCCCTTTGCTATAGATTGAAGAAATCTACTTCTGGATCACACCTCCTTTCTCTTGTACAAGTTAGTAGACGTATGGTGACAATAAGCTCTTGGCTCTCCTGTCCACACCAACACTCTGGATCACCCATCACACAGGACTGAAATGTACAATGTTCTCCTTTAAACTGGATCTGTCACACCATGCATACACTCTGATACGCAGATAGCATTTCATAGGTAGGTAGATCAATACATAGTTTTATAGTGATAATGTGGACGCTTAGGTCCAAGCCACAAAGGGTCCTGTAGTCACAGCACTAAAACATACACAAATATGCGAGTCTGATCTTTATCATCAAATATCATCAAAACTCAGTCATTTAGGGCTGTTCACATGTTAGTTTACATACTACATGTGATAGTTTACAAATTGCTTGTAACAGATTGTAGTCACAAAGATACCTTAAAGCTAAGGCCCCACATAGCGAGCCACGGACAAAAAGCTCTGTTGAAAGACTGTGGTAGACACGCATCTCACTTTTTTCCGCAGCGCTTTTTATAGAAAGTTCACAATGTTTTCTTCTGCGGAATTTCTGCCTCTATTATTCCTATATGGAAACCACCAGCTGATTTTTTTTTCTGTATCATGTGGATGGGATTTTCCAAAATCCCATTCACTCTGCAGATACTGTAAAACGCTGTGATTTTTGCAGTGCCATTCCCACTGTGGCCAAATCACTGCATTTTTGCAACATGGGGCTGCGGCCTAAAACAATTAAATAGACTTATAGGGTCTAACCACTGGTCTTTACAACAGTCTTGAGAACAAGGGTACCCAGTCTCCATAACTACTTGTCTTTACAACAGTTTGAGAACAAGGGTGCCCAGTCTCCATAACCACTGGTCTTTACAACAGTCTTGAGAACAAGGGTGTCCAGCCTCCTGCCATTCTGTGTGTGCTGGCACTTTTCATTAATGTTCTTTGTCAATACGAAAGAATCCATGAGGATGTTCTATAAAAACCTTCATTGGAAAACCTATTTAACACCAGAATGATCTCATCTTTAGTGACATGTGGTAAAGAAAATGGTCCCATTACAAATATTAAAATGAGGCCTGTCCAGAACAGAAGGACATTGCTTCTGAGGGGAGCCATTATCTTAGAAGAAGATACAGGCAAACCTTCCAAGACTCATTCTGTAAATATTCGTAAGGTTCGATCCTCAGGTTTGTTGTGTACTAAACTTGTTCAGATAGCACCAGAGGTGCTATTATTATATTCTGGGGTCTCATCAGAATATAACGTTTTGAAGCTCTCGGCTTCTTCTTCAGATATATCTAATAACACTTTCTAAAGGCTGCATATTTATATACAACTGGATACACAGGGATAGGATTTCAGGAGGGAGGGGGAAGAGGCTTATTACTATATACATATAAATATAAACAATTCCCAGTTCCCAGGTTCTTTATCTTTATGGCTGTCTTAGTTCAATGATTTGTATAGAATGACATGAACCCATGTGATGCATTCATTCCATTATCCAGAGTGTTAAATAGGGTCATGCACTTGTACTCATAAATCCTTCTCTGTTTCCTTGATTTAAAATTCCCTCTCAAAATCAAAATTTTCATGTCATTGGTGATATTATGATCTTCGTGGCAGAAATGTTTTGGCACGAGAAGGTCCATTCTGTGTTGTTTAATTGTATGGCGATATGAATTAATTCTCATTCTGAGCTTCGGTGGAACATTTGGTGCAAATTATTAAAAACACATTAGGTGTGTTACAGGTGAACATACCTGGGATTTTATATTCCCTGTTAGAGTTTGGTATCTCTATCCTGTCAGTGGTCAGTATGTGAGGGCAGGTTTTGCACCTTTCATCTCTCCTGGGCATTTTTGCGATGTCTAGTGGTTCCTGGCATCTTCTCCAGGTCTCTTCCAGTCTTTGTCTGATTTTATATTCCTTGTAATCACCACAAACTATGATTGGGCTTCAATGATCACATGGGGCGAGCCGAGACAGGGGATTACCAGGTACCCAGGAGAGGTATGGTAAGGTATGTGTTATTTTCCCTTACATCTCATGGGCCTCCACGTGTAATATTCTGGGGTTTGAAGAAATCCTAGAGTATAATAGTGTTTTCGTGGTTTTAGTGGTTACATGAAAGTAAGGACCCTGTGCACTCCCTGTGCAATCTATACAGTATATGTCTTGATTTAAAAAGCTTTAGAAGTGCGGTTATTTGCTAGCGTACCGCTAATGAGGCTAGACAACTTGGTATGACGACTTTAAGCATCCCAGTTGCATCTTAGGCTTCTGAATTCTTGGGCCGTGTATACACTGGGTACGATTTGGATGTGCACCTACTAATGTAGAACCTGTATGTTCCAGCCACAGGCTGGTCCTCTCTGTTATAGGACCTTGTTCACACGATGTGTGTGTGAATACATGAATAGATTAAAATAGGGGTTCATTAGCCACACATGGTTTGTTCGAGCAATAGGACCCTGTGCACAGCCGGTGCAATTTATATATGCCTTGATTTAAAAAGTTTTAGAAGTGCAGTTATTTGCTAAAAGGCGCTCACTCTAAAACAACATGAGTAGACTGAGGTTGTGGTGAAAGGTTACATCGGATTATTTAAATAGCGGTGGTCCCTGTGATTGTTAATATTGTCCCATTGGAAACCTTGGATACATTTGTGCTCATCACATGGGGTTGGGGATTGTGCACTTTGGTCCTGATTTTGACATAGGAAGCCGCGTCAGAATAGGACCAAAATGCACCTGCCGCGACTGTCCCTGCTTCCGACAGTCGTGGCTTCCCGCTCCTGGGTAGGCCCAAATGAATGGAAAAAAGGACGCTAGCGGTCTACATAGACCTCTATTGTGAGGGGGTGGATTTTGAGGTGGATTCGTCATCAAAATCCACCCTCTCTTGGCCGTGTGAACAAGCCCTAAAATCCTGGATAAACTTCTCATCAACAAAAATCTAGTTCCTTTAAATTTAGTTAGATTAATAAGAATTCTCTATTTCCTGTTATTAGATAAGTGTCTAGCCTTTTTATAAATGTTAACATGGTATCTACCATTACTATATCTTGGAGTTAAGTGGAATACACTAACTGGAAAAAAAACCTCTATTCTATATAGATTCTCACACCTCATTCTCCCACAGTCAGGTACAGACTGAGGTTGACCATCAATTTATTTCATGTGTGCCATGAGTGAATATTGCTTAGTATCTTGCCTTATCTATTTATCTATCTATTTAGATATTTTGACCGACCCAGGAACATTTTCTGATTTTCCGGTGACATTCCGTTTCCCCATCTCCAGAAATGGGACATCACTTATACTAATCTCCCTCCTCCTCTTCTTAACATCTGCCGGCCACCCATGCCTGTGCAATAAAGCCAGAGTGCCAGCTACAGCGCATGCCAGCTCTATTGCGCAAGCGCTGACAAATGTTAAGAAGATGAGACGATGGCTCCCCAGGAAGTGATGTCCCGTGACCAGAAGATCTGGACAGAAAACAGGTAAGTATGATTGGGGAGGGGGTTGGGTTAGTTAGTTAGTTGGGTAGGGCTATCAGTGGGCGGGCTAGGTTAGGAAATAGGGAGGGGGTGTGAGGGAGTGAGAGGAAGGTAATGTGAGTTAGTTCTGGGTGAAGCACAAAGCATGGTGGTAGTTGTAAGAAAACAGAACAGGAAGCTACACATGTGAACAAATGCAGAAGATGCAAGGAGCTCCAAGAGAAACCCAGAAATCACTCAAAACACTGTTTAAGGTATTTGGGTGCATTTATTAACCCATTAATAGCGCTAACAGACCTTTTTTGAAAAATGTTTTTTTTTTTTGCCTGGGTATACCCCTTTAATATTAAAAATAGGGAATCCTACAAACCCATAGAGAATAACCATGTGAACTCAATATCACCCCACCTATGACCCTTAACATATAGACATGGCAGAGCTAAATTTAATGATACTTCTCCAAAGCTGTAAGATGATAGCTTGCAAAAACCAATAACATTGTGACTATAGTATCACCAGCACCTGGCATGTGCCCTGGGTCTCTTGGGACCAGCGATCACCACTTTATCCACAACCAATTTCATATGTGCTCTCTGATCCCTCCCTCAGTGCCCATGAGAACGTATTATGACATCTGCATTATGATGTGACTATTATTTGTGAGTGTGACCAACTCAGCTATGCTACAATTCTCCATTCAGAGGTAGATCCAGCCCGGACAATATTATGTCTTAATACCAGTGGAACCAAATTTTGCCCATCCTTTCTGTGCAACAGCTGGTAGGGCT
The DNA here is from genome assembly GCF_031893055.1 of Leptodactylus fuscus. NCBI lineage: Eukaryota > Metazoa > Chordata > Amphibia > Anura > Leptodactylidae > Leptodactylus > Leptodactylus fuscus. The sequence goes on along the minus strand of NC_134269.1, from coordinate 184,162,087 downwards.
TAGACTAGTCATTTTTAGCGTATACAGACTGATTAAAGGATTGGATTCAGTTAACAATGCCAAGGCAAGGATGGATGAATGGTAAGAATCAAGTCATGGCGGTCATGATAAACCAGAACCTTTTATCGGTAGTAGAGTATAGCAGCAGCACTCTTGTCTATAGGCTGTCTCTGGTATTGGAGCTCAATCACGTTACATTGACTGGGACTGAGCTGTAATACTAGATACAGTCAATATTGGAAATAACCATCTATGTGTTTTAATCTGATAAAACTCCGCTAATGCCAGTTCTTGACTTTCACAGACAAATAGGTAACTAAAATCTCTTGATATAAAGCCCCCCCACCCCCAGGTTATAGAACTGAATGGTTTATACTGTGGGTTACATGGTGACGGACACAGCAGTGGACGGATTATAAGAAATCTATTTGTACAGTGGTTAATAATAGTTTCCAAAGCCTTCTGTGCCACAAGAAACCTGAACTTACTTCCTTTGGTTTATCAATATTTCCCACTTGCTGCTTTATAGGATATTTTGCTTATTACATCCGATAACCATTGAATTTCATTATCAGAGCCGTAAATGATTGTCTTGACATTGTGCAATGTCCAGAAGGCGGAAACTACAACTAATGGGATCTGTTTTATGTGGTTACCTTAAGCTGCTGAGTGTAGAATATCAGCAAAATGAATTCATTGACATAACATGTAGGTTTTCCATCTGGCGGAGTTATCTCAGGTAATATATTACAGGTTCCTCAAGCAACAGGAGGTTAAACACAGAGGAGGATTTACATTAGACAGGACTATACTAAAGAAGGCAATGAATGCATCTCAACGGCATTGCAACAGCTCTATAATCCATATATAACTGATGTGGCAGAGCTGAGTTTGTTATCAGGCACAACACAATGTATTTCATACAGCTTTACAGGTATATGTACAGGATTTACTAGGGGGGAAGTCACATGCTGCGGATTTGTTACCAAAATTTCATTGACTGAAGATCAGTTCCATTCATACGTATGGGTGTATATTATCATAAAGCACATGGATTCAGATAAATGGACCATTCTGTAATAAATCTGTCACGTATGAATTTAGCTTTTGTAGCTATAACTATAAATGGCAATATTTTACCTGGTCAAGTAACAATGTCAAGGCATGAAAGCATGAATGGGATGAATGAAGACAGACTAGTCATGAGAAACCGTAAACTTTGATGATAATGTAAATGTTATTGCTCATCGCCATCAGATTAATATACTACTGAGGACATAAAGTAGATATAGAGTTAAAATTCAGCTTTGCTATATGAAGATAATGCATTATTTATTGAAATAAAAATTTGATGTATAAACATTTGCCTAGTTATGGACCGCATGTATTCAATGAACAGAAAGCAGTTGCACTAAAGTCTTCCTCTTCTGTATTTCTTACATTGAAACAAACCCATACAATAATGGTGATTTGTAGAATACGGCAATTGTTTCTGTGTATTACAGTATCTGTCATGATGTCGTGTCTCATGTTGAGAAAGTCCACACTGCAGCATCTGTTGCATGTAGGACTTTTCATTCAGGGAACTGGAAACCCAATGACCCATTATAGTTTATGGAATCTATTTAAGTCCACTGTTATGTTTGGCTATCCTATTATTTCCATTGTTTTTCTCCTATAACAGATCAGAACAATGGAACCTGGGCACTGATGATAATACAGTTATTGAGCAAAATGAATATTGATGGTATCTTTCTCAGCTGACATTATCCAAAAAGTGAAATTCTGCACATATATATCGTTTTTTAGCTTGATGTGTAATGAAGGATGGTGTTTGTATGTCTACTTTATAACCTCACAAACACAAAGTGTAAGTATGGCATGTTGTCATGAGTAAAGGACATCGGACTTACTTTAATGCCCATCATACAGTAGAGGACACTGATGACTCCCATCGGCAGTACAAAGAAGAGCAGAGATGTGATTTGGATGATACAGTTGTAAATCCACAAGGGCTGGACCACAGTACAGGTAGCAGAGTCGGGTACAAGGCTACCATTGGGGAAATACTGCAGTAGGATGCCATGCGTAGTGGTATTGGGAATGGAGAAAAGAATAGAGAAGATCCAAAGTGTGATGAGTATTCTCAGTGCTCTTCTTCGGGTGCTCTTGAGCTTGGCTTGAAAGGGATGCATAATGGCCACATATCTTTCCACACTGACTGTGGTCACACTCAGAATAGAAGCAAAGCATACCGTTTCAAAAAGAACTGTCTTAAAATAACAGCCCCAAGCACCAAAAAGAAAAGGGTAGTTGCTCCACATCTCATAGACTTCTAGAGGCATCCCAAGAAGAAGGACCAGAAGATCAGAAACAGCCAGACTGAACAGGTAATAATTTGTTGGAGTCCTCATGTTATGGTGCTTTAAGATAACCAGACACACCAGCATGTTGCCACTGACCCCCACCAAGAAGATCACAGCGTACACCAGAGTCATGGGCAGTGATAAGCGGCTACGTTTTGGCCCACACATATATGCCAAGTATTCTTCAGTGCTGTTTAGATACCTCAGAAAAGAGTGGTCTGAAGAAAAAATATTACCTGGCCAGGTAAAATTGATATTCTGCTGGTCATCCATGACTATGGCTTGATAAGGTCAAGAAGCTAGAATCAGTTTGGCTCTAATCAATAATAAATTGCATATGTCAATGGGAATAACAAATAGGCAATTAATAGGCAGAAAACAATAGGCAGACAAGGAAGATGGATACAAGGTAAATATAATGACTTAAGATACACACACGTGACACATAAAAGACACAAATGATAGAATGTAACAAAGTAGGCAAGATAACAGATACTGTACATATACAGACAGGTCTAATACAAATAAAGGTAAAGGACTAGAGAATGCAAAGGTGGAACATGAATGAACTAAAAGTAAAAAAATAAAATAAAAGCAAAAAATGAAGACCTGGTCCAAAATATTTCACAAAAACAACAAAAATGAAAAAAAAAAAAATAAAAAAAAATAAAAAAATCTTCTTTTCAGGTACTTTACATACAAAGACTTGAGTCTTCAGATGGGAAAATGCTGCCCAACTCCCAGTTTGTGCTGCTGTGATACTGTACACCAGTTGCCTTGCACAGATCTCTGCTTTTTCAGTAGAATTTCTCCTCCCCTGAAGGACGCTCATTGGGTGCTGGAGATTATTCAATATTCTCACAATGACTTGAAGCTGGCTTCTTCACAAATCTGAGACGACGAGACTTTAGCTGTTGCAGGTGGTTCGCTTTACATGACAAAGTTTCATTGACTACAGTTCAACAAAGCTGTCAATTGAGGGGTTAATTCCTACCACGTAGGTTCTGCGCTAATTACATTGTTACCGGGGAATACTGGATGTAAAGACTGACTAAGCTCATTATTCTGTACATGTTATGTTCGCCTGGTCTGATATTCAATGGGGTTGTCTGGTTAATAAACCATGTTATATACCCTATTAAGGAATTCTTATGCAGAGTTAATGAGGGAGTCCTGTATTCCTGTGTCCTCGTCTTTAGACATAAAGGGAGTATCTTACTCAGGAGGATCTGTCCGTTCCTCTGCTACAAGGATAACACAATGAATTGCCACCACCTGATGCTTCATCTTCTTTATGACTGAAGAGAGCATTTTGTAATTGGCTAATGAGATAAGGTAAGGTAAGGTAAGGTAAAGACACTCCTTCAATAGTCCCACCATGAGGATGGTCAAGGGACTGCTTTAGCAAAAAGCTTTCCGCTGCTAGGACACCCACCATCAGCCATCATCTGTTGGACCGTCAGTGCAGAATCCAGGTTTCATAAGTGCCCCACACCCCATCTCCACCACTAAGACACACCCCATGCCCCCACATAGTGTAATTCCCCTTAGTAGCCCTCGCATAGTAGTATAATGTAGTGGCATCACACATAATCTGTCTCCCCAGACATTAAACTGTCTCCCCCAAATGACACCTCAGACATTAACCTGTCCCACATCAGTGGTAGTGACATTATATGTCCTCACAGAATAAAATGCTCACAGGCACTCACAGCTGGACACTTTTCAAACCCATTCAAATGAATGAGTTTGAAAAATGCCTGCAGGTTTCCGTCTCCTGCCCAGTTTCATGCAGGAAACGTAAACCTGCAAAACGGAGCCCGGGACGCAGATGTGAACCCGGCCTAAGCAAGGAATTAAACTGTACATGCCTCCTGCACCGCAGCATGCAAGCAGGAGGGGGCAGTTAAACTGAATTCACATGGAGGGGGGAAAATAAACAAGGGGCAGATGGAGGGTGATATTAAACTGGGGCAGCTAGAGGAGGATATTAAACCATGGTAGCTGGAGGGGGACATGTCTGCCTCTAGTTGCCCTCAGTTTAATGTCCCCCTCCGGCTGCTCCAGTTTAATGTCCCCTCTAATTTCTGCTAGTTTATACTGGGGCACCAGGAGAGGGACTTAATACTGTGGGACATTTAGAGGGGAACATTAAAATGTGGGGACATATAATGTACGGGTGACTGTAGGAGGATTATACTGTGTGGGGGCACATGGAAAGATGACTGAGAATGGGCGGAGTCAGCATAGAAGTGGATGTAGCTAAATTTGCTACGGCGCACATGGCCCTCTAGAACCGTTACAATTTCTCATGTGGCCCCATGGGAAAATTAATTGCCCACCCCTGCCCTAGCATACCTCCCAACCGTCCCGATTTCCATGGGACAGTCACGATTTGTGTGACATGTCCCGCGGTCCCGGTTGGAGGGAGGTATGTCCCGATTTCAACTCAGATCTGCGTCCAGAGGATGCAGATCTGAGTTGAACACATATGCTGCTGAAGGAAGGAGCTGACACAGGTCGCTTCGCCGCTGCATGTCTCTCTCGCTGACACATATGCAGCTGAAGCGAGGAGCTGACCTGTGTCAGCTCCTCGCTTCGCCGCTGCCGCCGGCTCCTGGCTTATAGACGCGATGTGACACAGGAGCCAGCGGCAGCGGCCTGAATCTTGGGGCAGAGATGGAGGGACATGAATCTGGGGGCAGAGATGGAAGGGGGACATGACACTGGGGGCAGATGAAGGGTGTATATGAAACTGGGGGAGAGATAGAGGGGGGACATATAATTTACGGGTGACTGTAGGAGGATTATACAGAGGAACGCCCCCTCCCTCTGCTCGCAGTACTCGTCCATAAACGAGCATTATCAGGGAGGGGGGGGGGGGGGGAGTTGCTCCTGGCTCTCACAGCACAGCGCGATTGGCTGTGCTGTGAAGAAGGACGTCTCTGACTGAGTGTCAGAAACACCCTTATGACCATAGAAGAGCTACGGTACCGGGACCGTAAGCTCTTCACACCGGGCCCAGATCAGGAAAGCCGACAGTGCGCTGAACTCAGCGCAATGTCAGCTTTCCGGCAGTATATAGAACTGCCTGTGGGCAAAATGGTGAAAGGTCCTCTTTAACACACAAATAAACACTTATACTCACCATCCAACGCTCCCCGCCGCGCTCTGCAGTTTCACTAATAGACCTGTAGGCGCGATGTGATGATGTGACGTCATCACATCGCGCCTATATGTCCACTAGCCAGAACGTAGCGGCTAGTGTATTTAACTCGGATTCGGCGTCCCTAGGCTTGTGCGGGCCGCACAAAATTGTTCGGGGGGCCGCATGCGGCCTGCAGGCCGTTAGTTTGAGACCCCTGCCCTACACTGTGCTATGAACTGTTTGTATATGATCATCCCCTACACTCCGCTGTGATTTTATTTAATGGTCTTCCATTTATATTTTCGTGTGAGCAGGCTATAATTTCGTATAGATAATCTTCCCCTACATTGTTGTATGAGCAGACTGTAATCTGTTGTTGGTGATCTTCACCCAGACTGCAGTGGCATCATGTATACTGCCTTGTGAGCTGGCTCTGAGCTCTTGGAGATGATAATTTCCCAACCAGTGGTCAACCTAGCCCCTCTATCAAAAGCCTCCCCCCCCCCCCCCAAACTGAAGACCGAGGGAGGCAGGGAAATGGAGGGGGGGCACGGCATGGTATGGTTATTCTTTTGATCGTCCGCATCAGGCAGTGGGAGGAGGGGGGGGGGGTGCTCCCTCATTTCCAGACCTGCTACTGGACTAGATTCCATCTCAGCACAGCTCTGTGCCTGCACATCTTAAAAGGGTTTTCCCATCTCACTGTTTCAACAGTTTGCCTTTTGTCTCTTCTCACTTTCTGTATTTCCCACTCAGTTTGCAGAACAGAACACTATGAAGTATAACAATATTTATGCAGATCAGATAATATGCAGATGATTGTAGAGAATGGAGTCAGTGTTATCTGTGTGTTTACATAGAGAGATAGACTCGATTTAATCAGCAAACTGCAATTAGCTGAACTGATTGTTCTGCCAGCAGAGCAGTGAGTGATGTCACTTGTCCGATCGCTCAGGTCCATGAAACGCTATGTAAACAATAGGAGGTATAAGTTCACATCGCAGAAAAACAAAGCAGCATTTCTAAAGCAAAATAATTAGGAAAAGTCTTCAATTTACATAAGCTACCAATATAGATAGGATCCTTGAGATTGAAAAATCCCTTTAACAAGGTGATAGTGCTGCTTCAGACAGCCCTTTTACTCCTGTGCACCTGGTCACATTTCCTGCAACCATAATTATTACACCCCTGTAATAGATTATAGCAAAGGAGGAATATAGTGATTACATACAGTATAGTGTATACATGTGCAAATCGTGTAAACATGTCCAGAAACGTGTGTCATAAAATAACAATTTTCTATACAACATATAGCTAAACTGTTTAACATAGTGATTTTTTGTAGGTGTCTATGTGTGGCCACCTAGAGGTTTTTCTATGCATTTCAGAATGTCAGTGCTTATGATAGGTGCTTAATATGCCATGTAAGTGCTTGTGATATATACAGTATGGTTTCCTAGAATGTTGCTATAGCATATTGAATTGGTTTAATGAGAAATAAGTTATTTAACCCTTTTCAGACCACTAAGGTTCAAACACCCTGGAAGGGTCTAGTAATAAAAGTAAAAAAGAAACAAAAAAACTAAATGGTGTGAAAATTTGGGGGGAAAAAATGAATTATATAATTTTTTATACATTTTTTTGTATTTTCTACAAGTTTTGAAAATATATTAAAAATATATTAATTTGGTAACAAAAACTTCCCACTATGGGATATCAAATGGTGTTATTGTGAAGCACATTTTTCCTACAAAAATTAGCCCTTATATAGTTGTTTAAAGCGGAAAACAAAAGACGTATGGCTTTTGGAAGGTGGAGTGAAAAAAACTGAAATATAGAAAAAAGAAAAGGTGATGGTGGAAAAGGGATAAACAAATTTGAGCTAAGTTAAGGATGGACACATCTGAACAATAGCGTAGTTTTAAATTGTTTACACTTTTGAAGATCATGTGACTTTACCATACGTATTTATTTCTACACATCTTTTATATTTTGTTTGAAAAGCAATAATTTTTTTAAAAAATTTAGGAGACAGGATTCAACTTCACGTGGCGTATCCACTGTACACCTTTCTTTGCTTCAATAGTCACCCTTTTATATTCAGTGAGCTAGTTCAATGCCTGCCCAGTGGGGTATTTACCAAAGAACTTCCATTTTAAATTCTAAAGAAATTGAACAATTCCTCCGAGATAGATAAATAAATTGCATTGGGAAGTTTCCAAACAAGATACAATCTCTGTCCAAATATACAGCAGAAATATGGAAGAAACCTTAATACTTAACCAAGAATTTAATTATTACATTACAAAAGCCTAAGATCTACAGCTGGGCAACAGGGAGATCAATAAGACGTGAAGGACTTCTGCTTGTGAATACAACATATTCACTTACGTGGTTCTCATATGGGTCTACAATCATGGCCAAAAGTTTTGAGAATGATACAAATATTAATTTTTACAAAGTCTACTGCTTCAGTTTTCCTAATGGCAATTTGCTTATACTCCAGAATGTTATAAAGAGCGATCAGCTTAACAGCAATTACTTGCAAAGTCAATATTTGCCTAGAAAATGAACTTTATCCCCCAAAACACATTTCAACATCATTGCAGCCCTGCCTTAAAAGGACCAGCTAACATCATTTCAGTGATTGCTCCATTAACTCAGGTGTGGGTGTTGATGAGGACAGGGTTGGAGATCAATCTGTCCTGATTAAGTAAGAATGACACCACTCGACACTTAAAAAAGAAGGCTGGTGCTTGGCATCATTGTTTCTCTTCTGTTAACCATGGTTATCTCTAAAGAAACACGTGCAGTCATCATTGCACTGCACAAAAATGGCCTAACAGGGAAGAGTATCGCAGCTAGAAAGAGTGCACCTCAGTCAACAATCTATCGCATCATCAAGAACTTCAAGGAGAGAGGTTCCATTGTTGGCAAAAAGGCTCCAGGGTGCCCAAGAAATACCAGCAAGCGCCAGGACATCTCTTAAAAGTGTTTCAGTGTTTCAGCTGTGGGATCGGGCTACCAGCAGTGCAGAGCTTGCTCAGGAATGGCAGCAGGCAGGTGTGAGTGCATCTGCACGCACTGTGAGGCAGAGACTCTTGGAGCAAGGCCTGGTCTCAAGGAGGGCAGCAAAGAAGCCACTTCTCTCCAGAAAAAAACATCAGGGACAGACTGATATTCTGCAAAAGGTACAGGGAGTGGACTGCTGAGGACTGGGGTAAAGTCATTTTCTCTGATGAATCCCCTTTTCGATTGTTTGGGACATCTGGAAAACAGCTTATTTGGAGAAGACGAGGTGAGCGCTACCACCAGTCTTGTCTCATGCCAACTGTAAAGCATCCTGAAACCATTCATGTGTGGGGTTGCTTCTCAGCCAAGGGAATCGGCTCTCTCACAGTCTTGCCTAAAAACACAGCCATGAATAAAGAATGGTACCAGAATGTCCTCCAAGATCAACTTCTCCCAACCATCCAAGAGCAGTTTGGCGATCAACAATGCCTTTTCCAGCATGATGGAGCACCTTGCCATAAAGCAAAGGTGATAACTAAATGGCTCAGGATCCATGGCCTGGAAACTCCCCAGATCTTAATCCCATTGAGAACTTGTGGTCAATCATCAAGAGACGGGTGGACAAACAAAAACCTACAAATTCTGACAAAATGCAAGCATTGATTGTGCAAGAATGGACTGCTATCAGTCAGGATTTGGCCCAGAAGTTGATTGAGAGCATGCCAGGGAGAATTGCAGAGGTCCTGAAGAAGAAGGGTCAACACTGCAAATATTGCAATGCTGCATTAACTCATTCTAACTGTCAATATAAGCTTTTGTTACTCATAATATGATTGCAATTATATTTCTGTATGTGATAAAACATCTGACAAACACACATAAAAACCAGAGGGCAGCAGATCATGTGAAAATATAAGATTTGTGTCATTCTCGAAACTTTTGGCCATGACTGTATATATATATATATATATATATATATATACAGTCCTATGAAAAAGTTTGGGCACCCCTATTAATCTTAATCATTTTTAGTTCTAAATATTTTGGTATTTGCAACAGCCATTTCAGTTTGATATATCTAATAACTGATGGACACAGTAATATTTCAGGATTGAAATGAGGTTTATTGTACTAACAGAAAATGTGCAATATGCATTAAACCAAAATTTGACCGGTGCAAAAGTATGGGCACCTCAACAGAAAAGTGACATTAATATTTAGTAGATCCTCCTTTTGCAAAGATAACAGCCTCTAGTCGCTTCCTGTAGCTTTTAATCAGTTCCTGGATCCTGGATAAAGGTATTTTGGACAAACAATTCAAGTTCAGTTAAGTTAGATGGTCGCCGAGCATGGACAGCCCGCTTCAAATCATCCCACAGATGTTCAATGATATTCAGGTCTGGGGACTGGGATGGCCATTCCAGAACATTGTAATTGTTCCTCTGCATGAATGCCTGAGGATTTGGAGCGGTGTTTTGGATCATTGTCTTGCTGAAATATCCATCCCCGGCGTAACTTCAACTTCGTCACTGATTCTTGAACATTATTCTCAAGAATCAGCTGATACTGAGTGGAATCCATGTGACCCTCAACTTTAACAAGATTCCCGATGCCGGCATTGGCCACACAGCCCCAAAGCATGATGGAACCTCCACCAAATTTTACAGTGGGTAGCATGTGTTTTTCTTGGAATGCTGTTTCTTTTTGGACGCCATGCATAACGCCTTTTTTTATAACCAAACAACTCAATTTTTGTTTCCAAAATGAAGCTGCCTTGTCCAAATGTGCTTTTTCATACCTCAGGCAACTCTATTTGTGGCGTACGTGCAGAAACGGCTTCTTTCTCATCACTCTCCCATACAGCTTCTATTTGTGCAAAGTGCGCTGTATAGTTGACCGATGCACAGTGACACCATCTGCAGCAAGATGATGCTGCAGCTCTTTGGAGGTGGTCTGTGGATTGTCCTTGACTGTTCTCACCATTCTTCTTCTCTGCCTTTCTGATATTTTTCTTGGCCTGCCACTTCTGGGCTTAACAAGAACTGTCCCTGTGGTCTTCCATTTCCTTACTATGTTCCTCACAGTGGAAACTGACAGGTTAAATCTCTGAGACAACGTTTTGTATCCTTCCCCTGAACAACTATGTTGAACAATCTTTGTTTTCAGATCATTTGAGAGCGGGCTGTCCATGTTCGGCGACCATCAAACTTAACTGAACTTGAATTGTTTTGTAGAAAGAAATGGTCCAAAATACCTTCATCCAGGATCCAGGAACTGATTAAAAGCTACAGGAAGCGACTAGAGGCTGTTATCTTTGCAAAAGGAGGATGTACTAAATATTAATGTCACTTTTCTGTTGAGGTGCCCATACTTTTGCATCGGTCAAATTTTGGTTTAATGCATATTGCACATTTTCTGTTAGTACAATAAACCTCATTTCAATCCTGAAATATTACTGTGTCCATCAGTTATTAGATATATCAAACTGAAATGGCTGTTGCAAACACCAAAATATTTAGAACTAAAAATGATTAAGATTAATAGGGGTGCCCAAACTTTTTCATAGGACTGTATATATATATATATATATATATATATATATATATATATATATATGAAAGTGACACTTCGGTGATTTTTGTTTTCTTTATGTAGCTATTTTCTCAGTATATAGAACCTCAGTATTGCTTTTTTGTATGAAAATTTATGCGATCCTTCTTTTCAGTTGAGTCATTTACCATCTCAGGCAACAAACCTTGCTGCATACAAATTTATTGGACTGTACCATACAAGAAAGAGGGGAGGATGGAGGGCACTTAAAACTGAGCAGAGCAGAAAAGAAGGTGAACTGCAGGTGTAGAATCCCAATGGAAAGTGCTAAAATATAAAGTGCACCGTCTATGTTGTATTTGCTATATTCCTTTGAAACTTGCATATGGTTCCTAATGTAACTGTGCATTGAGACAGACAGACCAAAGGTCAGGCTTACCCCTTGCCCCTTAGTGGCCCTCTGGGTAAGATTTGTACCTCCATTTATTGTGGAAGCTACCAGTTGCTTTATTGTATCAATTATCCAGTAAAGTTGTGTGGTAGCAAAGCAAATATGGAAGAAGGTGTTCTGGTCAGATGAGACAGAAATGGCACTTTTTGGCCTAAATGCAAAGCGCTGGCAGATAAATAGCACTGCTCATCCCCCCGAGCAAGCCATCCCCACTGTGAAACATGGCGGGGGCAACATCAGGATGTAGAGAAGGTTTTTCTTCAGCAGGGACAGGGAAGCTGGACAGAGTTGATGCAAAGATGGATGAAGCTAAATACAGGGCAATCCTGGAAGAAAACCAGTTGGAGGCGGAAAAAGAAATTGAGACTGGGAAGGAGATTCACCTTCCAACAAGACAATGACCCTAAACATACAGCCAGAGCTACAGTGGAATGGTTTAGATCAAATAATATTCATGTGTTAGAATGAACAAGTCACAGTTCAGACCTAAATCCCATTGAGCATCTGTGGCAAGACATGAGAATTGCTGTTCACAGACGTTCTCCATCCAATTTGATTGAAAAGAAAAATGGGCAGAAAACTCAGTCTCTAGATACATAAAGATGGTAGAGACAGACCCCAAAAGACTTGCTTATGTAAATGCAGTGAAAGGCGGCTCTACAAAGTATTGATATAAGGGGGTTGAATACTTTTGCACTTCACACTTTTTAGATTTTTATTTGATTACAATTTTGAAGACCATGTATCATTATCCTTCCACTTCACAATTATCTGCTACTTTGTGTTGGTCGATGACTTAAAATCTCAAGAAAATACATTTTAGCTTATTGGTTGTAAGGAGACAAAATGTGAAAATGTTCAAGGGGTATGAATACTTTTGCAAGGCACTGTGCTTTTTTTGGGTCTCCCCCACAATGTCTGGCACTCTACTGGTGATGTCCGCTGCTCTTCTTTGGCCTGGTGACAAGTCCTAATTAAATAATACTTCACTCATATAAACTGTAGAACTTGTCCAAGAGTAAAAAAAATCCACATCTGCCTTCATTCAAAAACAGCACACATTTGACTATGGGTTGAATCTGGTATTGCAGATGAGATCTATTGAAGTGATATCATGTACAATCTGTTGCTTTTGGATCAATTGAAGTTTGGTTTGTAACTATAAAAGGCTGAACTTATAGGGATTCTATCGTTAAAAATCACATTTTTTTCTTGGTCACACGTAGGAATAGCCTTAAGATGTCTTCTCCACGCTGCCGTTCGGTAAAAATCCTGGTTTTCGTCTGTATGCAAATGAGTTGTCTCTCAGCACTGGGGGCGGTCCCCAGCGCTCAAACAGCACTGGGGTGTCCCCAATGCTGTGAGAGAAATCTCCAGCGCCACCTCCATCTTCTTCAGGAATGACCTCTCTACGTGTCTTCTTCCAGAGCTGGGTTCAAACTGAACTTTCCCACTAGACGCGTGTGCGACAGTGACATCAAATGCCACTTCATCCTCCTCCTCTTCCTCTTTCATTCAACACTGAGAAGAAGACAGGAGTGTGCTCTGAATGTTTTCTGGCTAGCAGCGGCTACTTTAGACTTAAGAAAATGGCCGCACTTTCACCAGTATATCAGGCACAATGGGGTAGGTTTTTAAAAACCTTTGCACCAACAAGTTGAAAACATGTGCCATGTGTGGACCGTGTTTGAGTTTGGAAAGCTCCAGATCTGCTACCAGGTTCCGGCTATTATCACACAGGACCATGCCTGGGCCCAGGTGGATCGGCGAGAAAGACATTGCCGTTTCATCTAGGATGGCATCCCTCACCTCTGGGGCAGTGTGTTTTCTGTCGGCCAAGCTGAGCTTCAGCACGACCGGCAGACGTCTCCACACGCCAGTGCTGCAGCGTTTACAGCTCGCAGGAGGGGTCGATGTTGCAGTGGAGGAGTAGGCTTTCTGAGAAAACCTGGCATGAATTTTGGGCTGGGAGAGAAGATAGGCCGCCCCAGTTTGCGAGCTGGGCCCAGCCTCCACTACATTCACCCAGCCTGTCATTATAGAGAAGCAGCGTTCCTGACCACATGCACATGTCCATGCGTCGGTGGTCTAGTGGACCTTACAGCAAAGCGCGGAACTTAGGGCCCGACTGATGTTTCGGGACACATGATGGCGCAAGGCGGGGACGGCACACCAAGAGAGGTAGTGACGGCTAGGGGCAGCATAGCGAGGTGCCACAGCTGCCATCAGGTCATGGAAGGCCTGAGTCTGCACTAGCATAAACGCCAAGATCTCCAGGGCCAGTAGTTTTGAGATGTGGCCGTTTAAGGCTTGGGCATGTGGGTGGGTTGCGTTGTATTTCTGCCTGCGATCAAACATCTGGGAGATGGAGATTTGCTGAGGAGAGGCGTATGATGGTGCAAGCAAAAGGAGCAGAGGCAGGAAAAGGGGAGAATGAGGGTGAAGTCCCCAAAGTGTCAGAGGCAGATGTGAAGGTGTCCTGGCTGGTGGTCTGGACTGCAGCGCCAGCACTCGAAATAGCGGAAGAGTCAGTGTCGGCAACGCCGGCCGACGATTGTTCTGCGCTTGCTCTCTGCCACTGAGCCCAATGCTTGCCTTACAAATGATGGTGCATGGATGAGGTGGTCAGGTTGCTTTACTCAGAGCCCTTACTCAGTTTTGAGTTGCACAGTGCAAATTGCACTCAGTTTGTCCTCTGCGCATACGTTGAAAAATCTCTTGAGTATGAACACGACTGGAGGTAGTGGCTGACTGTCTGTTGGAAAAGCCGCTGGAAGCATTATCCACTAGCCCTTGTAATACCTGTTCCTGGTGCTTGGGCTTGGTCTGCGTTGTACCCTGCAGACCTGCTTAACGTTGCCATCAAGCCAGGGATTGTGGATGAGCACAGTGCTGGCTGCCCCTCACCAGTAGGCATTGCATCCGCAGTAGCTTGACCATGGCCTGGGCCCCCAGCTGGATTTCCTGGTCATCAGGACAAAGAAATTATTCTGGTAGCTCCTAGGAGGAGGCAAGCGTGAAATGACTCTGCTAGGAAGATTGGGCATGTTGAGAGGAAGGAGGGAAGACCCTTGGGTATGAACACAACTGGAGGTAGTGGCTGACTGGCTGGTGGAAAAGCAGCTGGAAATATTATCCACTAGCCCTTGTAATACTTGTTCCTGGTACTCAAGCCTAGTCTGCGTTGTACCCTGCACCCTGGTTAACGCAACTATCAGGTCAGGGATTGTGATGAGCGCTTGCTAATGTTTCTTTAGGTTTAAATTTGTGTTTCCGTCCATATTAATGTAGAGGAAAGAAGGTTTCCAGGTATTTTTTCACTTTCCATAGATGTTCTATTGAGTTTTGAAAGTGTCTAGTTGATACGCTGTGATGTGGGGTAATACTGAGACTTGGGTGTGTTAGGTGCACGCAGGCATGCTTCCCCTGATGTCCCAGTTGCATTCCAGAGGTGTTGGCATCATTTCCTGGGGTGTCAATGTGGACTTGGTGACTCTCCTTAGTCGAATTGTGGTTTCCCCTGAAACGAGCATTTTTTCCCCATAGACTATAATGGGATTCAATATTCGGTCAAATATTCAAATATTGAGGGGCTACTTGAAACAAATATCAAATATTTCACTACTCGCTCATCTGTAATAGAATCCCTTTAATTCTTATAGATGTATGTATATTTTCAGCACTTTGTCCTTATAGCTACTTTGTCCTTGCTGACGTGTGTACATGAACGCATAGCAGAATATGAGTCACTAAAAGTAGCTGTGAGCCGAACCTCAAGTTGTCCACCATAATAAAGGATCCTTCACAAGTAATAGCAGATTATGTTTGTTCCTTTAGTTACAAGAAAAATACATTTTGACTTTCAGTGTTTGGCAGCTTCATATCTTCAGGCTGATTTCTATGCAATGAATTGTCTCTTACTCCAAAGTCTACAATGCGGGAACCATCATAAGCTATAAATCTGAAAGACTTTTATCCAGATTTCAGCAGAGCTTTTAATATATAGCTATGGAACTAGAACAACAGTACTGTGTTTTATTGAAGATTCAAAATTCTGCCAAATAAAGTAAACTGTATAAATCTTTCAGTGATCTTTAATCTGAGCTTCGCCCACAGAAGTGAAACCTCTGGAGGTTGTCAGGCCATGCTGGGAGTTCATACATGGCAAAGAGGAGTCAATAAATGCATCAAAAGTATTGACACAGAATATTAGTGTGTATAGGTATGTGTTTTACCTTTTGTCTCGGCTCAACATATGGTGAAAGTAGGTAAGTAGCCTTGAAAAAAAAAACAATTTGAACAACAGTTGCTACCGCTTTTTTTTTTTTCTTTTTAATAGGCCGATGCCGCCTGGAGTTACTCCAGCTGGTAACGGGCCCTATTTACTTACCGATCCTGGCAGGGATCAGTAAGTGATGCTCTGGGCCCCACAAACATCATTGCTATACTCCGGGTCTTTTTTAGACCCCCAAGTATAATGATCGGAAGCCCAGGGTTGGTGAGGGAACATAAAAAAGCTATGTTACTTACCTTCCACGATCCGGTCCTCTCCCAGAGGGAACCATCCTGGCCACCATGGATGTAGAATCCTTGTACTCCAACATCCCACACCAGGACGGTGTAAATGCCTGCCAGTTTTTCATAGAAAAGCGAGGTATGAACGCTGAATCGGTGGTGAAACTCACAAAATTCATACTCACCCACAATTACTTTTCTTTTGGTGACTGCATCTATCTGCAGCAGACTGGCACCGCAATGGGGAGTAAAATGGCGCCACAGTACACTAATCTTTTCATGACCAAGCTTGAGAGTGACTTCCTATCCACCTGCACCACCAGGCCCCGGGCCTACTATCGCTTTATTGACAATATCCTAATCATTTGGACTGGGTCTGAACAACAGCTGAAAACCTTCCATGAACAATTCAACCAATTCCATCCCACCATCAACCTGACGCTCAATTACTGCTTCTCTGAAATAAATTTCCTGGACACAGTCATCAAGATACAGGACAACAAAATTGAAACATTGCTGTATCGGAAGCCAATTGACCACCCTATCTACCTAAGATGGGATAGCTTTCATCCGAAACACATAAAAAACTCCATTGTCTAAAGCCAAGCCATCAGATACCATCGCATATGCTCAAACTCTACAGATAGAGACAAACACCTTGGGGGCCTCAAAAGCACATTCTTGAGGCAGGGTGACCATCCAAGAACAATTGAAAACCAAATCACCAGGGTTACGAGAATACTAAGATCAGAGTTATTAAAATACAATACCAAACAGGAAAACAACCGGGTGCCCCTGGTCGTCACATATAACCCCCACCTGGAGATGCTTAGAGGAATCACACGCAAATTACATTCACTACTGCAAAAAGACGACCGACCCCCTCTCCTGTGCTATAGACCAGTGATTTTCAACCTTTTTTGAGCCGCGGCACACTTTTTACACTTAAAAAATCCCGGGGCACACCACCAACCAAAATGGCACAAAATGACACTAAAACAGTACATATTATACATATAGTTAATAATATAGATTCTAAATGGTTGATTCTTTGGTTGAAATAAACTGCCGCAAAATCTGCAACAAAAACGCTGCGTTTATGCAACGTGGGGCCTCAGCCTTACGCCTTCTGCATACAAGTGGCACGCATGTGGTTTTCACTGATATAAACATTAAAAATTAATTGACAGGGCCACAAATGCAGACAGATATAGGGTATGTATAGGACAGATATAGGGTAGGTATAGGACAGATATAGGGTATATATAGGACAGATATAGGGCGAGGTATAGGACAGATATAGGGTATATATAGGACAGATATAGGGAATGTATAGGACAGATATAGGACCTGCTCTATAATTTTCAGCTCTTCAATTTGGCCCAGATACACAGCCACAAAAAGAATGGCTGTATATATGGGTCCTTAGAAATGTATAGGTCTGTACTCTTATCCACAGTTGTGTATAAAAAGTCTGGTCATGTATATTACAGGTTACAACTCAATGTGCCTCATATTAATAGCAGTGAACCCCATCCTGTCCCTCACATTAACCCCCTGTGTGCTTTACATAAGGGATACTGATATGTGAGACATATGGAGGTGATAAGTAAATATCTTCATTATATAGTACCCCCATATGTCACACATGTTATTAACTCTTATGTGAGCCACACAGGAGTTAATATGAGGGACATGATGGGGTTAATTGCTATTAATGTGAGGCACATGGAGTTACTAAAACTAAAGTAATAACCCCAAATGCCTGACATTAATGAGAATAGTTACTAACCTGGTGTTTTCTTTTACTTTCACTGTTAGGGAATAGCAGATGATAATTCCCCAGAAGCTGCTGGTGAACCCTGGAGGGAGGGGCACAAGGGACAGTGAGCCCTAAACTGAAGCCCCCCACTTTCCCTTCCTATTGCCAGACCCTATCCTAGGTGATAGGCGACAACCACGAGGACAAACCCTCCCTGAATACGTGAAACACAAAACGCAGACAAGACACACAACAACAAAAGGAGGTCAGCTAGCCAGGGTTCGGTAACAAGAGAGCGATGCAGTGCCAAATCGGAGTCAAGAGAATAGTCAGTAGGAAGCCAGAGGTCAAGGATAAGCATACAAGTAAATAACAGCAAGCGATACCAGAAAGCAAGGGCAATAACCGGCACCAGTGTGACTGTGAGCCAAGACAAAATAGGGAAGGAAGAACCCGCCCAGAACCTGACAGGAAGAAAAGCTGTCAATCACAGGCAAGACAGATTAACCACTTAATGAACAGAGGGAACCTTGGCAGAAGACGGGTGTGGTGCAAATCCAATTAAGGACTAGAGCCGTGTTCACACAGTGCAACTAAAAACCTTAAGCAGATTGTCAAACTGCACACGCCTCCGGCGCCGCAGCATGCGAGCAGAGGGCGGCGCAGTGACCCGAACAGGCAGAGATGTTACAGTACCCCCCCTTTTATGAGGGGCCACCGGACCCTCACCAGACAAACCAGTTCTAGAGGGATTCTGAGTTTTCCCTGCCTTGTTTTTTGGTTCTGCTTGAACCACAGACGCTTGAGAACCAGGCAAACATTTTTTATTCACCTGGCGCTTCTGATACCACCAGGTTTTAATACCAGAGGAGCGTTCCCAACTTTTAGTAGCTGAGACCTTCTCCTCACTGACACAATCAACAGAATGTAAAGCAATACAGTGGGATGAGCACTGATCTCCCCACTTTACCAACTCCTTTTTACCCCAATCAAAAATAGGGTTATGGAGCTTCAGCCAGGGGAACCCCAAAATAACATCAGCAGAGAGATTCTCCATAACAAAAAGGCTTATGACCTCTGAATGTGAAGAACCCACTTGCAAAGAGATCAAGGGGGTTTTAAAACTGACTTTACCCCTGGCCAGTGGAGTAGAATCCGCTCCAGCAACAGACATAGGCGAGTCCAGTGGCAAAAGCTCAATGCCCAAAGATTCCACAACTGAATATTTAATAAAATTTGCTGCAGACCCAGAGTCAACTAGGGCCTTGCCAGAAACAGATCTGTCCCCAGAGGACAGAGACACAGATAACATCAGCTTATTGTTATTTCCACCAAATACCTGGTTGCCTGAGTGGTTCTTCCGATTACCACTCAGGCATTGAAGTCTTTGCGCAGGTGTCAGGGGTCTGATAGAGCAGTCTCGGATGACATGACCAGAGGAACCACAGTACAGGCACAGGTTATTCCTGAGACGATGCTCTCGTCGTGTCTTGGCGTCCATAGCTCCCAGTTGCATGGGTTCCTCACCAGAAGTGACGGGAGGAAAAGTAGGTTTATCAGAGGAGAGAGAGGAAGAGACAGAAAACTTGGAGGCAACAGACCCTACTCTCTCTTTTAAATTCTCTCGGATCTTGCGGTCAATACGGACCGCCAAAGTCATGGCCTTCTCAAGAGTTGGGGGATCTGGGTGACCAACCCAGAGCTCCTTAACACGATCACATAGCCCTTGTTTAAAGTGAGCCTTTAGCGCGGACTCACACCAACCTGCCGTTACACTGTACTTACGGAACTCAGAGCAATACTCCTCTGCAGAGCGTTTTCCCTGCCGCATGGTGAGGAGTTGCGATTCCGCAAGCGCAATGTGGTCTGGCTCAGCATAGATAGAGCCCAGGGACTTAAAAAATTTTTCCAGATCAACCCACTCCTCAGCCTCAGCAGGGAGTTTAAGGGCCCAAGCTTGTGGGTCCCCCTGTAAAAGAGATATAACCACTCCCACCATTTGGGCCTGAGTAGCATGTGGATTAACACGGAAGTACAGGCGACAAACTCCCTGAAAGTTTCAAATTTTGCACGGTCCCCTGAAAAACGGTCCGGGAGTAGCATCTTGACCTTATAAGGTGCCAAAACAGCTGGGGATGGTGCAGCAGCCTCAGTTAGGGTCTGAACCTGTTTAGCAAGCTCAGCTACCAGGCCTGTCAATCCCTCCAACTTTGCTGCAAGGCACTGGATAGGATCCATGCTTATCTGTAGGGAAGCAATGGATGTAGGTTTTAGGCCGGTTATTCTGTTAGGGAATAGCAGATGATAATTCCCCAGAAGCTGCTGGTGAACCCTGGAGGGAGGGGCACAAGGGACAGTGAGCCCTAAACTGAAGCCCCCCACTTTCCCTTCCTATTGCCAGACCCTATCCTAGGTGATAGGCGACAACCACGAGGACAAACCCTCCCTGAATACGTGAAACACAAAACGCAGACAAGACGCACAACAACAAAGGGAGGTCAGCTAGCCAGGGTTCGGTAACAAGAGAGCGATGCAGTGCCAAATCGGAGTCAAGAGAATAGTCAGTAGGAAGCCAGAGGTCAAGGATAAGCATACAAGTAAATAACAGCAAGCGATACCAGAAAGCAAGGGCAATAACCGGCACCAGTGTGACTGTGAGCCAAGACAAAATAGGGAAGGAAGAACCCGCCCAGAACCTGACAGGAAGAAAAGCTGTCAATCACAGGCAAGACAGATTAACCACTTAATGAACAGAGGGAACCTTGGCAGAAGACGGGTGTGGTGCAAATCCAATTAAGGACTAGAGCCGTGTTCACACAGTGCAACTAAAAACCTTAAGCAGATTGTCAAACTGCACACGCCTCCGGCGCCGCAGCATGCGAGCAGAGGGCGGCGCAGTGACCCGAACAGGCAGAGATGTTACATTCACTTTGTTCAGCTTCCTCTCCTCCTCTCCTATTCAGGGCTGCAGACGGCAGGAGCTCCTCCTCACATGTAGCAGCAGGTCCAGGGAGCCCTTATCCTGTGCAGTGAGAGGCTCACCTCTGATTGGTGGGCAGGGAGAGAAGGGGGCGTGTCCTACACCTCAGCTCTAGCTAGCAGAGCAGTGAAGGGACGCTCCGTCTACATTTACACGGGGACTGGCTGCTGTGCCAGCAAAATAGGTCTCCCGTGCCAATCTTGGCATGCGTCTGGGGAACTTTCCCCGCGGCACACCCGACCATGTGTCACGGCACACTAGTGTGCCGCGGCACACTGGTTGAAAATCACTGCTATAGACAACCAACAAACCTCAGGGATATGGTTACTAGCAGCTCACTGTCACCTCCAACTAACACAGGAACATTTTCATGCGGACAGAAAAGGTGCAAAGCCTACCCTCACATACTGACCACCGACAAGATAAAAATTCGACAAAATTCTAACAGGGAATATAAAATCCCTGGTACGTTCACCTGTAACACATTTAATGTAGTGTATTTAATATTATGCACTAGAGATGAGCGAACAGTAAAATATTCGATATTCGTTTCGAATAGCCCCTCAATATTCGACTATTCGAACGAATATCGAATCCCATTATAGTCTATGGGAAAAAAAGTTTGTTTCAGGGGAAACCCAAATTTGACTCAGGAGGGTCACCAAGTCCACTATGACACCTCAGCAAATGACGACAACACCTGCAACTGGGACAGCAGGGGAAGCATGCCTGGGGGCATCTAACACGCCGTAGTCACAGTTTTACCGCACTATCACAGACCATCAACTAGACACTTTCCACACTCAAAAAAACGTCTATGAAAGTGGAAAAATACCTGGAAACCTTCTTTTCTCCCCAATTGTATGTACAGAAACCTAAATTTTAAGCTAAAGAAACATTAGCATGTGCTCATCACAATCCCTGACTTGATAGCTGCGTTAAGCAGGGCACCACACTGAACAGGACCGAGCACCAGGAACAGGTGTTACAATGGCTAGCGGATAATGCTTACAGCTCCTTATCCACCAGCCAGTCAGCCACTACCTCAAGTCCTCTTCCTTGCCAAGAGTCTGGTCCTCCTTCTACCCAACATGCCCAATCTTCTCAGCATAGTCATCCCACATTTTCCCCCTCCCAGGAGATGTTTTCAGGTCCTTTAACTGTTCCTCACTCTGTCCAACCACTTCACCAATCCCAGGAGCTACCAGACGACTTTGTGTGTCCTGATGCCCAAACACTGGAGAATCCGCCATCTCCGGGTGATTTAGTTGTTGTGGACCAGCAACCCGTCCTCAGTGATGCCAGTGCTGGCGCTGCAGTCCAGACCACCAGCCAGGTCACCTCCACATTTGCCTCTGACACTTTGGGGAGTTCACCCTCATCCTCCCGTTTTCCTGCCACTGCTCCTTTTGCCTGCACCATCATGGGCCTCTTCCCAGCAACTCCCCATCTCCCAGACCTTTCATCGCCGGAAGAAGTACAGCGCAACCCACCAACATGGCCAAGCCTTAAACAGCCTCATCTTAAAACTGCTGGCCCAGGAGATGTTGCCGTCCTGGCTTGTGGAGACTCAGGCCTTCTGTGACCTGCTGGCAACTGCGGCACCTTGCTATGCCGTCACTACTTCTCCTGGTGTGCCGTCCACGCCTTGCACCAGCACGTGTCCCGTAATATCAGGCAGGCCCTAAGTTGCACAAAGTTCCACTTGACCACCGACGTGTGGACAAGTGCATGTGGCCAGGGACGCTACATCTCAATCACGGCACACTGGGTGAATGCAGTTGAGCCTGGGACCGGGTCGCAAACTGTGATGCCTTGTCTTCCTGCTCAATATTTCTGGCAGAAGTGCTGAAACACCACCCTCCTCCTCCTCCTTCTCTTCCGCCGTTAAATCGACCCCATCTACGAGCTGGAAACGCTGAAACACTGGTGTGGGGAGACATCAGCAGGCCGTGCTAAAGCTCATCAGCTTGGGGGACAGACAGCACACTGCCTCCGTGGTGAGGGATGCCATCCTGGATGATACGGCAATATGGTTTTCGCTGCTGCACCTGGGCCAAGGCATTTTTTCATGTGTGATAATGGCCGGAACCTGGTAGCGGCTCTGGAGCTTGCCAGCCTCCAACACGGTCTAGGCCTGGCCCACGTTTTCAACTTATTGGTGCAACGGTCTTTAAAAATGTATCACAATGTTCTCGAGCTACTGGTGAAAGTGCGGTGCTTATGCGCCTACTTTGGCAAGTCTACAGTAGCTGCTGATAACCTCAATACACTCCAGCAACGCCTACATCTGCCTGACGCACCAGCTGTTGTGCGAGGTCACCACACGCTGAAACCCTAGATACCATATGTTGAGCAGGGTGTGTCAACAGCAGAGACCTTTGATGGAGTTCCATCTCTAAAACCCAAGGATTCATCAAAGTCAGCTCACTCAGTTTCTGCACCACGAGTGCCCATGGATGGCAGACTTATGTGAAATCCTATCTCATCCTTTCCACTTAACACTTTACAAACTCACTAGAACCTCTATGAAAGTGGATAAATAATTTGAAACCTTCTTTCCTCTACATTAATATGGACAGAAACATAACTTTAAACTGAAAGAAACATTAGCATGCACTCATCACAATTCCTGATTTGACAGCTGCATTAAGCAGGGTACAATGCAGACCAGGCCCGAGCACCAAGAACAGGTGTTACAATGGCTAGCGGATAATGCTTCCAGCTGCTTTTCCACCAACCAGTCAGCCACTACCTGCAGTCGTGTTCATACCCAAGAGTCTGCCCCTCCTTCCTCCCAGCATGCCCAATCTTCCCAACAGACTCATCCCACCCTTGCCCTGATCCCACCGATCCGACATGGACAGGGGTGATGTCTAGGGGGGAAAGCAGTGTAGATGTGGAGGCAAGTGCAGCAGCAAAAAAGGTGGCTAGAGGCATGTCCAGAGGCACAGGACAGCTGCTTCACAGAAGCCAGGCCTGAGGCAGCAAGGCCCAAGATGTTCCCTCTTCTAGCCACCCGAGAGAAACTCCCCCATTGAGGCCATGTTCATCGATGGTGTGGAGATTTTTCAATGTATATGCTGAGGACAAATTTAGTGCGGTTTGCACACTTTACAAGTCTAAACTGAGTAGGGGCTCTGAAAAGAGCAAGCTTACCACCTCTGGCATGCGCCGTCATTTGGAAGGCAAGCCCTGGGCTCAGTGGGAGAGAGCAAACGCAGGACAATCGTCGGCCGGCGTTGCCAACACTGACGCTAGGTGCTCCATTCTGTGGTTTCCGTCTTCTGCATGCAAGAAGACGAAAACCACAGACCGGGTCCGGCCGTGAGCGGTGGTGACCGTTTTATGCTCTCTGCCGCAAAACCATTATTTTTTAAACCGGACACAGAGTACTGCATGTCTCATAAACTGCATAAAACGTTCACCGCCGCTCACGGCCGGACAGATTTCAAACCCATTCAAATGAATGGGTGAGAAAGAGTCCTGCAGGTTTCCGTCTCCTGCTCTGTTTTGTGCAGGAAACGGAAACAAGCAGAACGGAGACCGGGCGCAGATATGAACGAGCCCTGACTCTTCCACAGTTTCCAGTGCTGGAGATGCAGTCCAGACCACCAACCTGGACACCTCAATATCTGCCTCTGACACTTTGTGGAGTTCACCCTCATCTGCCCCTTTTCCTGCTTCTGCTCCTCTTGCCTGCACCATCATGTGCCTCTTCCCAGCAATTCTCCATCTCCCAGGCATTTCATTGCAGGCAGAAGTACAGCACAACCCCCCCACATGCCCAAGCCTTCAACGGCTTCATATCAAATCTGCTGGCCCTGGAGATGTAGGCGTTCCTGCTAGTGGAGACTCATGCCTTCCGTGACCTGATGGCAGCTGAAGCACCTCGCTATGATGCCCCTAGCCGTCACTATCTCTGTTGGTATGCCGCCCCCGACTTGCGCCAAGCACGTGTCCCCTAACATTAGTCGGGCCCTTAGTTCCACGCTTTGCTGTAAGGTCCACTTGACCACCGACGCATGGACAAGTGCCTGCAGTCAGGTACCCTGCTTCTCTGTAATGACAGGCTGGGTGAATGTAGTTGAGGATGGGCCTGGGTTGTAAACTGGGGTGGCCTATCTCCTCTCCCAGCCCAAAATTCCTGGAAGGGCCTCTCTCAAAGCCTACTCCTCTGCTACATCCTCGACCACACCTGCGACCTGTAAGTGCTTCAGCACTGGGGTGTGGAGACGTCAGCAGGTCGTGCTGAAGCTCATCAGCTTGGCCGACAGAAAACACACTTCCTCCGAGCTTAGGGATGCCATCCTCGATGCGATGGCAATGTGGTTTTCCTTGCTGCACCTGCACCCAGGTATGTTGGCATATGTGATAATGGCCGGATCCTGGTAGCAGATAAAAATCGCATAAATGATTGCCTCGAGCAACTGGAGCAGAATATGATGGAAATGTTTCCGTAAACCCTCGCTGGCGGCAGAGAGGAGGTTTCCTCCAAGAGGCTAACAACTGCCATCCGGTCCACAACCACCAGGGGAACAGTCTCCAAGGTCTGGGACACGTTAATGCCCCCCCCCTTCCTGGCCAAACTACCGCCACTGAGGGACCTAGTGTCATCAGGAGGGAAAAGTATAGGCGCATGTTGCATGAGTACCTGGCCAACCACAGCCCTGTCCTCTCCCTCTGCGCCTTACACGTATGGGGTATAGAAGTTGGACCTGTGGCCCTTGGGGTGAGTGGAGGCTTCCCCAGCTGAGGTTTGGGTGAGTTTGGCGAGGTGGTGCAAGTACGCCCCACAGTTAGCCTTTTTGGTTACATAGTTACATAGTAGATGAGGTTGGATAAAGACATTAGTCCATCAAGTCCAACCTATAACCCTCCAATACCTACAGTGTTGATCCAGGGGAAGGGCTTATGCCAATTTCCCCATGTCAGGGGAAATAATTCCTTCCCAACTCCAAATCTGGTAGTCAGTATTAAAACCCTGACTCAACGTCTCCTTAAAATCATGGTGGCATAGAGTGTACACAGTGAACCCCAACTGTCAATTGCAGAGCCACTCTTCTACTTGTAACTGCATGATAGAACCTGCGTGTCTATGCTCTCTTGAGTTAGAGACAGATTGGGGCCCCTGCATTTATGCCCCATTCTTTTGCTTCAGCCCATATATAGAGATATTATTTTGTGCCCATTAGTGCCAATTCAGCCGTGCCACCCCCAGAATTAACTCTTTTACCCCTCTTTTGGAGTTGTCACTTGCCCCAGCAGTGTATACAGTGTCAGGCCCCCCATTCAGCTTCAGCCCATAAACAGAGATGCTATTTTATATTTAGCTGTATACCACTTTTATTTGGGAGTGGAATACAACCAGTAAAGCTGGATTCAGCGTATATATACTATACACAGATTTTCTGTATACCACTTAGGTTTGGGGGGTACACACCTTCAAAAACTGGATTGAGCGTATATAGCCTGACAATTGCTGTGTATTCCACTTAGGATTGGGGGGTACACATCTTTAAAAACTGGATTGAGCGTATATAGCCTGACAATTGTTGTGTATCCCACTTAGGTTGGGGGGGGGGGGTAACCACACCTTTAAAAACTGGATTGAGCGCATATAGCCTGACAATTTCGGCAACCAATGGCTTTTTCCAATTTTTTCAATGCCTACATTGTCGTAGTTCATGTCCCACCTCCCATGCACAGATAAGGTGAGAGCAGATAAGAATTATTACTGCATTTGCCTCGACGTATTCGAATGGAATCGAATACCTCGAACAGCCTGATATTCAATCGAATACCAATTCGATTGAATGCCGTTCGCTCATCTCTAACATGCACCAATTGTTCCACTGAAAATCTGCATGTTGAAGAGACTGGTCAGAAGCTTAGAATGTGGATTAACTCACATCGTCATACAATTAGAGAACAAAGAATGGACCTTCCCGTGTCAAAACATTTCAGCAATGAAGATCATAATATCACCAATGACATGAAAATTTTGGTTTTAAGAGGGAATTTTAAATCCAGGAAAGAGAGACAGATTTATGAGTACAAGTTTATGACCCTGTTTCAAACATTGCAAAAAGGGATGAATCTGTCACATGGGTTCATGGCATCCTACAGAAATTACTGAACTGAAACAGCCATAAAAGACACTCTGTGAACTGATAAGAACATTGCAAACTGATGAATTGTTTATTTGTATGTAAGCATAACCAATAACCTCCTTCCATCCTCCCTCCTAGAATTCTATTCCTATGTGTCCCTCTGTACATAAATATGCATCCTTCAGAAATTGTTTTTAGATATACCTGAAGAAGAAGCAGAGAGCTTCGAAACATTGTAATCTGTCATCATTATTAGACAGCCATTAAAAAAGGTATCAACTAGAGATGAGCGAACACTAAAATGTTCGAGGTTCGAAATTCGATTCGAACAGCCGCTCACTGTTCGAGTGTTCGAATGGGTTTCGAACCCCATTATAGTCTATGGGGAACATAAACTCGTTAAGGGGGAAACCCAAATTCGTGTCTGGAGGGTCACCAAGTCCACTATGACACCCCAGGAAATGATACCAACACCCTGGAATGACACTGGGACAGCAGGGGAAGCATGTCTGGGGGCATAAAAGTCACTTTATTTCATGGAAATCCCTGTCAGTTTGCGATTTTCGCAAGCTAACTTTTCCCCATAGAAATGCATTGGCCAGTGCTGATTGGCCAGAGTACGGAACTCGACCAATCAGCGCTGGCTCTGCTGGAGGAGGCGGAGTCTAAGATCGCTCCACACCAGTCTCCATTCAGGTCCGACCTTAGACTCCGCCTCCTCCGGCAGAGCCAGCGCTGATTGGCCGAAGGCTGGCCAATGCATTCCTATGCGAATGCAGACTTAGCAGTGCTGAGTCAGTTTTGCTCAACTACACATCTGATGCACACTCGGCACTGCTACATCAGATGTAGCAATCTGATGTAGCAGAGCCGAGGGTGCACTAGAACCCCTGTGCAAACTCAGTTCACGCTAATAGAATGCATTGGCCAGCGCTGATTGGCCAATGCATTCTATTAGCCCGATGAAGTAGAGCTGAATATGTGTGCTAAGCACACACATTCAGCACTGCTTCATCACGCCAATACAATGCATTAGCCAGTGCTGATTGGCCAGAGTACGGAATTCGGCCAATCAGCGCTGGCCAATGCATTCTATTAGCCCGATGAAGTAGAGCTGAATGTGTGTGCTAAGCACACACATTCAGCACTGCTTCATCACGCCAATACAATGCATTAGCCAGTGCTGATTGGCCAGAGTATGGAATTCGGCCAATCAGCGCTGGCTCTGCTGGAGGAGGCGGAGTCTAAGGTCGGACCTGAATGGAGACTGGTGTGGAGCGATCTTAGACTCCGCCTCCTCCAGCAGAGCCAGCGCTGATTGGCCGAATTCCGTACTCTGGCCAATCAGCGCTGGCCAATGCATTCTATTAGCCCGATGAAGTAGAGCTGAATGTGTGTGCTAAGCACACACATTCAGCACTGCTTCATCACGCCAATACAATGCATTAGCCAGTGCTGATTGGCCAGAGTACGGAATTCGGCCAATCAGCGCTGGCTCTGCTGGAGGAGGCGGAGTCTAAGATCGCTCCACACCAGTCTCCATTCAGGTCCGACCTTAGACTCCGCCTCCTCCGGCAGAGCCAGCGCTGA
Organism: Leptodactylus fuscus; assembly: GCF_031893055.1. Taxonomy (NCBI): domain Eukaryota; kingdom Metazoa; phylum Chordata; class Amphibia; order Anura; family Leptodactylidae; genus Leptodactylus; species Leptodactylus fuscus. The sequence goes on along the minus strand of NC_134269.1, from coordinate 184,133,600 downwards.
TTGGCCGAAGGCTGGCCAATGCATTCCTATGCGAATGCAGACTTAGCAGTGCTGAGTCAGTTTTGCTCAACTGCACATCTGATGCACACTCGGCACTGCTACATCAGATGTAGCAATCTGATGTAGCAGAGCCGAGGGTGCACTAGAACCCCTGTGCAAACTCAGTTCACGCTAATAGAATGCATTGGCCAGCGCTGATTGGCCAATGCATTCTATTAGCCCGATGAAGTAGAGCTGAATGTGTGTGCTAAGCACACACATTCAGCACTGCTTCATCACGCCAATACAATGCATTAGTCAGTGCTGATTGGCCAGAGTACGGAATTCGGCCAATCAGCGCTGGCTCTGCTGGAGGAGGCGGAGTCTAAGGTCGGACCTGAATGGAGACTGGTGTGGAGCGATCTTAGACTCCGCCTCCTCCAGCAGAGCCAGCGCTGATTGGCCGAATTCCGTACTCTGGCCAATCAGCACTGGCTAATGCATTGTATTGGCGTGATGAAGCAGTGCTGAATGTGTGTTCTTAGCACACACATTCAGCTCTACTTCATCGGGCTAATAGAATGCATTGGCCAGCGCTGATTGGCCGAATTCCGTACTCTGGCCAATCAGCGCTGGCCAATGCATTCTATTAGCTTGATGAAGCAGAGTGTGCACAAGGGTTCAAGCGCACCCTCGGCTCTGATGTAGCAGAGCCGAGGCTGCACAAGGGTTCAAGCGCACCCTCGGCTCTGATGTAGGAGAGCCGAGGGTGCACTTGAACCCTTGTGCACCCTCAGCTCTGCTACATCAGAGCCGAGGGTGCGCTTGAACCCTTGTGCACACTCTGCTTCATCAAGCTAATAGAATGCATTGGCCAGCGCTGATTGGCCAATGTATTCTATTAGCCTGATGAAGTAGAGCTGAATGTGTGTGCTAAGCACACACATTCAGCTCTACTTCATCGGGCTAATAGAATGCATTGGCCAGCGCTGATTGGCCAGAGTACGGAACTCGACCAATCAGCGCTGGCTCTGCTGGAGGAGGCGGAGTCTAAGATCGCTCCACACCAGTCTCCATTCAGGTCCGACCTTAGACTCCGCCTCCTCCAGCAGAGCCAGCGCTGATTGGCCGAATTCCGTACTCTGGCCAATCAGCACTGGCTAATGCATTGTATTGGCGTGATGAAGCAGTGCTGAATGTGTGTGCTTAGCACACACATTCAGCTCTACTTCATCGGGCTAATAGAATGCATTGGCCAATCAGCGCTGGCCAATGCATTCTATTAGCGTGAACTGAGTTTGCACAGGGGTTCTAGTGCACCCTCGGCTCTGCTACATCAGATTGCTACATCTGATGTAGCAGTGCCGAGTGTGCATCAGATGTGTAGTTGAGCAAAACTGACTCAGCACTGCTAAGTCTCTGCATTCGCATAGGAATGCATTGGCCAGCCTTCGGCCAATCAGCGCTGGCTCTGCCGGAGGAGGCGGAGTCTAAGGTCGGACCTGAATGGAGACTGGTGTGGAGCGATCTTAGACTCCGCCTCCTCCAGCAGAGCCAGCGCTGATTGGTCGAGTTCCGTACTCTGGCCAATCAGCGCTGGCCAATGCATTCTATTAGTCCGATGAAGTAGAGCTGAATGTGTGTGCTTAGCACACACATTCAGCTCTACTTCATCAGGCTAATAGAATACATTGGCCAATCAGCGCTGGCCAATGCATTCTATTAGCTTGATGAAGCAGAGTGTGCACAAGGGTTCAAGCGCACCCTCGGCTCTGATGTAGCAGAGCTGAGGGTGCACAAGGGTTCAAGTGCACCCTCGGCTCTCCTACATCAGAGCCGAGGGTGCGCTTGAACCCTTGTGCAGCCTCGGCTCTGCTACATCAGAGCCGAGGGTGCGCTTGAACCCTTGTGCACACTCTGCTTCATCAAGCTAATAGAATGCATTGGCCAGCACTGATTGGCCAGAGTACGGAATTCGGCCAATCAGCGCTGGCCAATGCATCCCTATGGGAAAAAGTTTATCTCACAAAAATCACAATTACACACCCGATAGAGCCCCAAAAAGTTATTTTTAATAACATTCCCCCCTAAATAAAGGTTATCCCTAGCTATCCCTGCCTGTACAGCTATCCCTGTCTCATAGTCACAAAGTTCACATTCTCATATGACCCGGATTTGAAATCCACTATTCGTCTAAAATGGAGGTCACCTGATTTCGGCAGCCAATGACTTTTTCCAATTTTTTTCAATGCCCCCGGTGTCGTAGTTCCTGTCCCACCTCCCCTGCGCTGTTATTGGTGCAAAAAAGGCGCCAGGGAAGGTGGGAGGGGAATCGAATTTTGGCGCACTTTACCACGTGGTGTTCGATTCGATTCGAACATGGCGAACACCCTGATATCCGATCGAACATGTGTTCGATAGAACACTGTTCGCTCATCTCTAGTATCAACTACTGAAGACTTTCAAGTTTTTTGTTTTTATATTTCCTACCCACTGGCTAACACGGTACAAAAAAAAAAAAAACATTTTCCTTATACTAAAACCAGTAGTGAAGGACATGCTAATGTAGCACAAAGGAAATGGTTAAGTATGCACAGCCTTGAATATTTGTGCTCTCTAGAGTGAATGGGTCATTTATGGCTCTATAGAGCTTTCTAGTCAAGTGTTCCACTTTATAGTCTGATATACAACAGGGAGCGTGGGCACAGAACATAGACAGAACATAGAAAAGGCTTCATAAGTACTGTAGCTTAACCTGCACCACCAGGACATGGACATTTGCAAGTTTATTTTCTCTTTTTGCTATTAACGTTCTACAAAAGAATCTTATTATTCTATTTATGATACAATAAAAATCTCTCTAGTTCTGCATTCCGAAGGCTGACATGCTGAAAGTGTTCACTCAAACACTGTGTTAACACAACCTAAGCACCAGCTCCTGTATGGAGTCTTAGAGCAAAGATCAAAATGTTGCTCATGTACCCATTAAACCAGACACGGGCAATGTAAGGCCTGTAGGCCATATCCGGCCCTCTGCCTGGTTCTGTCCAACCCGCACATCTTTTGGAATTTCGTTTAAGGACCTGTGATGACATCATCACAGCCTATCACCAGGATAAGCTAAGACTCGCTAGTGAGCTGAGCCACACAGGCCAGTGTGTTTGCTGCAAGCTGCCAGCAATGGAGGCTGCTGGATGATAAAGAAGAGAGAAGAGACAGCATGTGTGAGCAAGAGGGGAGAACTAGGGGCAGATGTAGGGGGGCAGTTAAACTGAAGGCAGTTGGAGAGGGGACATTAAAATAGGGGGCAGATGGAGGGTGACCATGGGGGTAGCTGGAGCTATCCCCATTGTATAAAGTCCCCCTCCAACTGCCCCAGTTTAATGTCCCCTCTAGTTTCTGCTAGTTTACAGTAGTGCACCAGGAGAGGGACTTAATACTGTGGGACATTTGGAGGGGAATATTATAATGTGGGGACATACTGTATAATGTACAGGTGACTGTAGGAGGATTATACTTTGTGGGGGCACATGGAAAAGTGATTGAGAATGGGAGGAGTCAGTGTAGAAGTGGGTGGAGCTAAATTTGCCATAGCACGAATTGCCCTCTAAAACTGTTTCAATTTCTCTTGTGGCCCCATGGGAAAATTAGTTGCTCACCCCTGCATTAAATCATACCATCCCGGATTCTGTGGGACATTCGCAGTCCCGGTCGGCAGGAGGAATGTCCCGGTTTCAACTCATCTGCATCCGGCTCCTGGTGATGGAGGAGGGGACATGAAACTGGGGGCAGAGATGGAAGGAGGACATTAAATACGGGCAGAGATGGAGGGGGACATGAAACTGGGGGCAGATGGAGGGCAGACATGAAACTGGAGGCAGATGGAGGGGGGACATGAAACTGGGAGCAGATGGAGGGGGGACATGAAACTGGGGGAGAGAAGTTGCAGGAACACAAAACACCCATCAGTCTCCACCATCATGTAGTTGTTTGACCGATCAGACTAAAACTTCCAACAGTAAAAGACATGAGCACACCTTGACTTTAGGGAAAAGTGGGAAATGGTCTCAGCTTTAACAAAATATGCAAAAGAAAAGGCAGAGAAACAAAAGATAAAGAAACAATAGTTATAAAATCAGATCTATAAAATACTTGTATATTAGGAGACCGATTCCAAAAACTAAATGCAGAATAAAAACATGGAGCAGCCAAGGTGGACTGTATATCCCCAAATAAATGTTCCTGTCACAAAATACATTGAATGCCACTATTTAAAGAGGACCTTTCACTGATTTGGGCACAGGCAGTTTTATATACTGCTGGAAAGCCAACAGTGCACTGAATTAAGCACACTGTCGGCTTTCCTGATCTGTGCCCCAGGAAAAGAGCTATTGGTCCCGGAGCCATAGCTCTTTACAGTCAGAAGGGTGTTTCTGACAGTCTGTCACAGCACAGCAACGCCTATCGCGTTGTACAGTGTGAACGGGGAGGAACGCCTCCTCCCTCTGCTCACAGTGCTCGTCCATAGACAAGTATTATCAGTACAGCTCAATAGGCGCTGCTGTGAAGAAGGGCATCCCTGACTGTCAGAAACGCCCTTCTGACTGTAAAGAGCTACGGTACCGGCACCGATAGCTCTTTACCCGGGGCATGGATCGGAAAAGCCGTTTTTCCAGCAGTATATAGAACAGCCTGTGCCCAAATCGGTGAAAGGTCCTCTTTAAAGTGTAAGATGAGCAAATAAAATACAAAGTGTCTATATCTCCAATGGAGAAACCAATAACTCCCTGGCACTGTAGAATTAAGATATAACTCAGAAGGATACAAGTGTCTATCGCACCTCTGTGTATAATAGTCAGGAGCAAAGCAAGCATATCACCAGAAATACTTTGACGTGGACACAGTGCACAAGACCAATCGATAAGGGGCGAGCAGACTCCTCATTCCCACAGGTTGTAAGTGCAGGTATCAAAATACAGTTGTAACTGAGTTAACCTGCAATTGGTTAAACTGCTGCAGCACGATATCTTATCGCAGAGGCTAAAAGACAATGAAAAGTCATTGAAAAGTAACACCAGTCTTATTAAATCTCCCCCAATGATTAAATACCCTCATATTGAGGTAAATTGGGATGGTGTTATGAGAAACCAAGTGTGCCCAAGTATATTAGATATCAGCAGAATGTGAGCAGGTGGGTAATAACTTTAATAAAATATAAAATAATTATTTAGCTTGCTCTGACTTTGTAGGTGTTTCTTGTCAATCCTCCATGACACCAGGCTGATGTCACTTGCCGCTGACATGTTGTGTAATTTCAACACCTTTAACAGAACAAACTTTCTTTTTTTTTTAATTCAAAGTTTATTGAACATTAGCAAAAAAAAAAATAACAACAAATGGCAATGAAGTCAAATATGGGAAGAAGGTGGAGGCACAGCTCACACCTAAGCCCCAAACAGCAAGCATCAAGGGAATCTGAAGTTCAACAAACATTTATAAAAAATTTTGAGTTTTTAAGATAACATATGACAACAGACACAGAACGACAAAGAGAAAGAAAAGAAGAGAAGGGGGGAAGGAGACAACAGAGAGACAAAAGGAAAGAGGAGGGAGGGTGTGGGAAGGGAGGGGGGGAAGGAGGGGGAATGTGAGATGTAGTAGTAAACCAAATTTCTCAGTATATCAGATCGCAATACCTCAGATCGTAATAGGCACAAACAGGAAGGTCCGTTGCAGTTATTGTGTGTGATGTACTAGCGATTTTCTAACCAGGGAGACCAGATTTTCACAAAGACCTTACGATTTCTCTTGGTTCTACTCAGCATCTCTTCAAATCTCGCAATTTGATTAGCTTTTGCAAGCCAGTGAGCAAAAACGGGCACCTGTGAAGATTTCCATAGCAGGGGAATTTGTAGTTTTGCGGCTGACAGGAGGTGATATATCAGAGTCTGTGCGTGAAGTTGCAGTCGTGGCACCGGCGTAAACAAGATGAGCATGGATGGTGTAAGTTCAAAAGTATCGAATCCAAGCGATTTAATCTTTGATTCCACAGCAGACCAGTACTGCCGAATGGATGGGCAAGTCCACCAAATATGTAACAGAGTTCCACTAGCCCCGTTACACCGCCAGCAGAGATCAGAGTCTAGTAGGCCATGTGAGTGTAACCAGGAGGGGGAACGATACCACCGTGATAACAGTTTATAGTGGCTTTCTTGGAGTCTAACACATGTGGAGATCCCGTGGGACCTAGCAAGAACCAATTTCACCATGTCATCAGTAAGCACAATACCCAAGTCCAACTCCCAGCTGTTGATAAAGAAGGGCTTCGTAGCAGTTGGAGGCCTAATTATCTTGTGATAAAAATGTACTTCTTCGTGCTAGCTAAGAAGTACATTTGCTCGTAAGGCGTAGGGCCTCTCCACCAGTCCGGAATCAAATCAAAGAGACGTTTACAGGTGGTGTAATGTGAGACATGAAGAAAGGTAAGGACTTTCCATCTGTCAGCAAAGGCAGTTGTAACAGAACAAACTTTCTGCCACTGGAGGAGAATAAGAAACTTTTTGTCTCTCCAACCACCCCAGCTAACAAGACTTAGGCACTCTCCTCTCCATACTACAATCCAGAAAGTACAGTAATATGTCAAGGCACATGCAGTGCTTTACCCCAACATCTGTAGACCTAACAAACCTGCAGATGTTCAGCAACCTTGTAGAAACCCCAGAAGGTCCTTCTACAGACATTTGGTTATTCTAACGCCATTCATCATCAGTGATAACTGCCATGGAAACAGAATAATGCGGCAAGTGTATACTAACAGCTCTGGTAAGGATTGTAACGGGTGCAGTGTTACTTACCTTGCCACCACAGAGTGATCCATTAAGGGCTCTACCTCACAAAGCTTCTCAGACAGCAGCCTAAAGACCATATAAAAATATAGGTGAACACTAGGGTTGAGCCGATCTTGAGATTTCAAGATTGATTTTAAAATCCGATTTCCGATCATTTTCCAGCCGATCTCGATCTCGATCGTGAAATTTGCTCGATCGCCGATCGGAATCCGATCTTTTCCGATCCCGATCTTCAACCCTAGTCAATGCTTTTCTATGGGAAAAGTCACTTTTAGGGTTGAGCCGATCTTGAGATAACCTCCGATCTCGATCCTACTGGAAAAGATCAGGTCAGAATTCCGATCTCGATCGTGAAATTTACTCGATCGCCGATCGGAATCCGATCTTTTCCGATCCCGATCGCTCAACCCTAGGGAACACAAAAAGATTTTTTTGTTTTGCGTTCCAAACTTATCCGGATAGAACCGTGAGGGAAATTATTATATTTTTCGATCTCTTCAGACCCCAGAGTATAATAGTTGAAGGTCCAGTGGAGGTGACAAAAAAAACAAAACATTTATGCTCATCTTCCATTATCTTTTCTGACCCTCCATGCAGCATCTGGCCTTCTCTATTTTCCTCCTCGTGGCATCTTCCTCTGATGTCATACTTCTGGGGTCACTGCTGAGGCTTGAGATGGAGCCTCAGCAGTAACATGAGCACGCCGAGTATCATGAGCTTCGTTCGTCCAGGACGAATTCCAAATTATTTGGTTTTGTAAACAAAATTTTTTTTGGAATATTCAGGTTGAATCTGGTTTGTCCTATTCGTCCATCTCTACTTATCAACTATGTCAATCTCAATCCCTAAGAAGGAGAGCTTGGTCACAGACCCCACCATTTTGTACTCTGTGACTGGCACAACTACCTAAGCCATTAGTGACTGAAATACACATCCCAGAATCTTTACGACCCATAAACAAGGAGTCATCTAAATTAGGAATGAGTCAACTCAGTTTCAATATTAACCATTCATTATAAAAAAGAACCACACATTTCAAAGTAACTATATATTATTGAAAAACCCATGGAAATGCAAATATCCAAATAAAACTAAACCTCCAAGCACAATCTAACAAATAGAAGGAACTGGAGGAGTACTGACTTAGCAAGAAGGGCACCTGAGCTAACAATCCTAACCAAAGGCACAGAAGTATGAAAAGACATGTAGAGCACAATCACCTCCCTAGATAGTCTATCATCGATGGAGTCCCTGTGAGAGTGAGATAGATAGTGAATTAGTTGAAATTTTCCTGTCTCTTTATTAGTCACTAATAGGAGATACACTAAGTTTATTGTGTGGCAGGTAATTAAAGGGACCAGCAATTCTTCCCATTTCTCCTCAACAATTCTTTCCAGGTAAAACCTTCTTCTGCAGTTTTTTCTGTCCTATGATCATACTGGTGGAGTCAGTGGTGGAGGATGGATTGGGGCTGTGGGCAATTGCTCTTCAAAAACCTGAAAACTCTGGCTCCTCTCACAGAGTCTATCAGACTTGGCATTGGTACTACAGTTGAGGTAACTAATGGAAACAAGATGATGGTGCTGAAGATCTCCTTTAGGATGGTCTTTTCAGCAAGAGTGCTTTTGTAGGCGGCCCCAAACCAATTCTTATTCTTGCTTCCACAATTCCATATAACATAAGAAAACAGAATAGAAACATCACCAACAACCCTAACGCCACTGGCTTGGTCTGAATATGCCAACACCACATCAGCGGACAATAAATGAGCCCTCAACTCTGAAATTGAAGGTTAGCTTGAACATTAAAACAATCCCCCTTATCTCTGCCACCCAGGTTATTAATAGCGGACCTAGCAGGTATTATAGGCCCAGGACACCCCACTCCCTCTTTCCCTGCAAACATAGTAGAGGGCTTTCAACTCTTTCCATTTCTACCTTGCTTGTTTTAGGGAAGGCGATGGGTGGTAGGGGAAAAGAATCAGAGGTCGCAAAACATCAATCTGAACAAAAACAGTAACAGCACAAGGACAATTCTGAGCTTTCAGAATTATATTTTTTTCAGGCAGAAAAAGAGAAAATAATACCTTACAAAATGTTAATTTAATCAACAGGAAATCACAAAAGAATAAAGATACCAAATGTGTTTTCAAGGCACAATATCGGCGTAATAGCAGGGAAGACGGGACAAGAAATGAAGACTCATTATTATTGCCTAATATACTGAATGCAAAAATTATCAATTATTCCCAGAGCAGAATACTGTATAATAGCGCTGTAAACAACTATCAAAGTTTCCATTTGACAAGACATGTTAATAGCAGCTGTTTTGTCTGCACCAAACACTGACAGGTTACATAAAACAATAATACATCTGCGGAGGTGCCCACAAAAGACGTCATAAAGAAATGAGAAAGTATGACTGGATGCTGGCTTGATACATCTCTGGCTATAATGCCTCCCTGCTGCCCAGTTTGTGCAGAATTTGTACATTTTTATTTTACAGTATACTCATAATTTTTCTAAAACGCTGTCTGGAGAGGGGCTAGATTGGGGGGAAGTTACATTTTGATCAATTTTTTTTGTAAACCCTAAAATGTTTATCTCAGTGGCGTAACTAGGAATGGCGGGGCCCCGTGGCAAACTTTTGACATGGACCCCCCGACCAACGCTGAAGACCTCGACCAACTGAGCCCTACCGCCGCTGATCCCCCCCCCCCCCGCATTTCTGCGCACACTACAATACCCCATATTGGCCCCTGCACACAGTATTATGTCCCAATAGTGGCCTCAGTACACTGTATTATGTCGCCATAGTGGCCCCTGTGAACAGTATTATGTCCCATAGTGGCCCCTGCACACAGTATTATGTCCCATAGTGGCCCCTGCACACAGTATTATGTCCCCATAGTGGCCTCAGTACACAGTATTATGTCGCCATAGTGGCCCCTGTGAACAGTATTATGTCCCCATAGTGGCCCCTGCACACAGTATTATGTCCCATAGTGGCCCCTGCACACAGTATTATGTCCCGTAGTGGCCCCAGTACACAGTATTATGTCCCCATACTGGCCCCAGTACACAGGATTATGTTCCCATACTGGCCCCAGTACACAGTATTATGTCCCCATACTGGCCCCAGTACACAGGATTATGTCCCCATACTGGCCCCAGTACACAGGATTATGTCCCATTGTGGACACACATGAACAATTATTATTCTCTGGGGTCTTTTCAGACCCAAGAGTATAATAATTGGAGACCCAGAGGGATACAAACATAACAATCTACTGTTACTTACCTATCTCCCGACTCCTCTGCATTCTCAGTCGCTGTCGGCCATCTTCCGGGATGTCATGTGACCGGGGCCCTGTGTCGCGGGTCATATGACGTCACGCAAGTAGGCCAAAGCCTGCCCGGAGCCTGGAGAGGCAAGTAACACAGTTTTTTATGTTATCTTACCTCTCCCAGGCCTCGGATCGTTATACTCGGGGGGTCCGAAAACCAACAAATCAACAATCTCAATACAGAACACAGGAAGAGGGAGAGAGTCTGGTCTCTCCTCACAGTCCCTGCATGTTTACTCAGCTTTGCTGCTCTGTGCTCCATACTGATACCCTGCTCAGAGAGGAGTCTGCAGCTTGTCACAAATCACAAAGGGTGTAAGATGAGCCTATCTATTACTGACTAGCTATCTATGAGCTATATACAATACTTGTGTCTTAGTATGCTGTAATAGGGCTTTTGGGCCCTCAGTCTTCAAGGGCCTGTTAGTGACTACTACATCTGCACAGCCCCCATAGCTACAACCCTGCTGATGTGATAATAGCCATAAACAGCAATTGATTTTCCTGATTGTGTACAGATTTCTCACTTCTTATTTCAGAGATCATTTTAGCTGCATCATAACCTGAATTTGCAGTCCAGTGTCTCTGGATCTCCTACAGTATGTTCACTTGGACTTTTCTTATAATTTTTTTTATATTTTACAAGAATTTCTGCCAAAAATACACATAAAGAAACCAGTGGTAATAGTAATGGATGGGGGGCAGTATGCTCTTTAATGTACCCACCTCCTGCCTCAGAGAGAAATGCAATTTTTTCCACAGTTGCAAAGGGACTGGCAGTTCAGCAGAAAAAGGACACCATGTATGAAGACTTATAGAGCCAGAGAACAGATTGCCCAGCAAGACCCTGCAGATATTTCAATTCTAGATGAAAACTCGAGTATCCTTTTATTTTTGAATATTAGTCATCCTATAGACATATACATGAAGCAATATTGTAGCAGTCACAGATATGATGTTTATGCACCTTGAGAACGTCTTCTCCGTGCCTCTATTTCATATCTCCGTTTGCAACAATAATTGCAATAATAGTGAAGCATCTGCAGCTTAAAGTAAGAGTCATTTATGTCAAAGAAACAAGTGATATGTATTTACAGCTGCTTCAGATTCAGGCACTGAAAAAGACTTCAGCTCAGAAAAACTGAGGAAAAAAACAATTATAGATTGATATACATAACTATAATTCATGTCCCAGACAAATAATTATACAGAAAATCAAGTGCCTGATCTTATTATAATGTCTAGAGATGGAATGGTCACTGCCAAGCTGAAAAGACAAATAACAGAAAAATTCCCATTATACAGAACATATTTGTAAAATAAATTTGGAGCTGGAGCTGCTATCCAAGGAGGTCTATGAATTTTACCTGATCTCATCTCTCATTTATACAGGTTATTACAAGACAAGGATAAATTCTGGCGCCAATTGATCTATAGCTCCTTGAGACATCCTGTGGTCCCACTCCATTGCTAAGTTCCTGATACAGTTCTTACTCTGGACTGCAGTTGGCTATTCTTCCTTTGTCATTGCCTGTGCTGACAAGAAAGCCACACCATGTTATGTCTCCCAATGCCTGGATTCCTTTACCCCAAGAGTGTTACTCTGCAGCTGATAATCTCTGTGGCTATCACATCCATGTCAAAATCACGGCCGCAAAATAACGCGGCGTAATGGGAGCGTATACAGCGCGCAAAGTCTCACACGCCGTATACGTGCCACATCACGCGGCACGTTACTCCGCGTGAGCGCACTCTTAGTGGCGGAACTGAACAACAATGATTGGGGCCTTTATTTTACATGTGAAATCAATGCCACCTCCCTGGCATTCAAATCAAATCAAATAGGCTTCATTGGCATGTCCCAATGGATATTTGGCATTGCCAAAGCTAGTAAAGTGTGTGTGTGGGGGGGAGTTGGAGTCGAGGGGGAGAGTATGGGGTGGGGTGTGTGTGTGGGGGGGGTAGCCTGATTTGGGGTATAACAGTCCATGGAGTCTCAACTTCCTCTTAGTTGGTGACTGCTATATGGGGAGGTGGTTTGGGGTATAACAGTCCGTAGAGTCTCATCTTCCTCTTAGTTGGTGACCGCTATATGGGGAGGTGGGGTGGGGTATAACAGTCCGTGGAGTCTCATCTTCCTCTTGTTTGGTGACAGCTGGACACGAATTGGGCAGCGATCTCCACAGTGGCCTCTTCTTCTCCCAGTAGGAGGTAGAGTTTCCTCTTCTCATCTGCAGATATGAAGTCTAGGATGTGGGCAGAGTCTTTGGTAGTAGACGGCCCTCACAGCTGAGTATTTGGTGCAGTGTAGCAGGAAGTGGTGATTACAAAAGAACCAGATGGTCGTCTGAGCACTAGAGTGTTTAGAAAAAAGACATCTACAAACAGTCTACTTAGGTGGTCAAGCTGGCACCCACTGTCTATGAGAAGAGGTATCCCAAGGGGGCAGTACCTAAGAATGGGACGTAATTGCTCCAGTGACGTTGAATTTAAACGGGCTTCCGATGATCTAAGAGAACGATTTAAAAGAAGAGGATATCCTGATGATGTCCTCAAACAAGCATATCATCATGCAAGGACACAGAATAGATCATCCTTATTAGTGCCAAAGCTCCAAGATAGCTCTGAAACTATTAGGATTATTGGGACATATGATTGTGCCAATGAGAAAATCTGGAATGTCCTTAAGCGTCACTGGAGAATACTGGGTTTAGAACCAGAGGTGGGCAAGCTAGTAGGAGGTATCCCAAGTATTACCTACAGAAGAGGAAACAATTTGAGGGACCGTTTAGTGCACAGCCATTATTCACCAGCCCAGGAAGGTAACTGGTTAAGTAACTGCGGTATCAAGGGTACAAAGAGGCACACTACGTGTGTTTTGTCTTTCAAAATTGCATCTAAATATCTATGCAAGTACTCTGTTTTAACCTACATAGAAGGTCATGCGTTATAAACCGGAGATGAGACTGAGAAGGATTTCTTGTATGTCTGTTTATGCTTTAGGATGCTGTTCTCCGTACGATCGTGCTATGCATATGTGCCTTCTGTCATCTCTACACTGGACGACAAGACGCCCACTGATGGAGGTGTGTCCAATTTAGGAGGGGTTCTCTCCGTACGAGACAGGGCTAGTTTGCGGTGGCAGGCCCTGATTGGGCACTCCCGGGACGGCAGACTCCACCCAGTGGGCAGTGATATGTATGAGCGCTTGTCTACTTAAAGCGCTGTTCATTCGGCCGCGAACTGCAGTCATCACAGTACCAAAGGGGGTATTGTAGCGGTGACCTCCTATAATACAGAGATTATTTATGCCTTTAAATTAATGGAGATACCCTATAAAACCCCTGATGAGCCGCAAAATAGGGCGGCAAAACGCCTATGGGTAGGGAAGGGGTTAATGCATGAGCAGTAGGCAATCGGTACTTTGTATGGGCTCTAGCAATCATGTTTCAGCAGTAGTGAACGGGTAGATACAGGGAAGATAGTTTGTATCTGTATGAGTGGCTGGTGTATTGGTGTGGCAGACTACAGCAGGGAACAGTAGGTGATGGAGTGGTGATATCTTTAATCCTCGTCACCACGAACATATTCCCATATCGAGCCTAGCCACATGAGGAATCATTACCAACTCAATAGGATTCCCTGGAGAATCCCTGGAAACTAGACTGACGAATATAGTATCTTCAATGCTAGATACAGTCCCTATTTATTAGTTCCTGCCGAGTGTTTGATAGGCAGCGTTTTTTTAACAGGTTGAGTGAGTAATGGGGGCGAACTAAAAGCTGACCTACCTGCCAGTTGTATCCTCCTTGCTCTCCATAATTTAGTGACCTAATGAAGGCCAGGGTGTAGACAGGCTGAGAGGGGAAGGTATTGATCTAGTCTCCACAATTTATATGTAGGAGTCAATATTATCCCCATACTACATTAGTTAATTCAACAACAGGCTACGTACCCAAAATAAAGTTTCATTTTCATAGAGTCGCAATACACCCTGATTCCCCCAAACTCTGCTGGTTAGAGGCTCAACTCACTCCAAGGGCCAAAAACACTGCTGGTGCAAGGCTCAACTAATCCCAAGGGCCAAAAACACTGCTGGTGCAAGGCTGAACTAAGTTAAAGAGCCTAAAACTCTGCTGGTAAGAGGCTGAAATCTCTGCTGGTAGCTCAGCTTAAGGGCCTCTAACTTAATTTGGAAGGGCTCACGTTAAGGGCCAGAAAAGTGAATTTTAGAAGGTCTTACCACATCACACACACACACACACACACATCCACTATGACAGTTAAGATTGGGTACTGTTGGATTTCCCATTGCCTATTCCATCTGTGGTTGTCATGGGCAATGTGATTTAAAGGAGTGCTTGGTAATGTTTCTTTAGCGTCAAATTTGGGTTTCTGTCCATCCAATTGGGGAGGAAAGGTTTCCAGGTATTTTTCCACTTTGATAGAGGTTTTTTTGAGTGTGGAAAGTGTGTAGCTGATAGGTTGTGATGGTGAGGTAAAAAAGTGACTTGGGCTTGTTAGATGCCCCCAGACATGCTTCCCCTGCTGTCCCAGATGCATTCCAGAGGTGTTGGCATCATTTTTTGAGGTGTGATAGTGGACTTGGTGACCCTCCTGAGTCGAATTGTGGGTTCCCCTGAAACAAAGCATTTTTCCCCATAGACTATAATGGGGTTCGATATTTGTTTGAATAGTCGAATATTAAGCGGCTATTCAAAACGAATAACGAATATTGAAAATTTTACTGTTCGCTCATCCATAGACGAGTACTGTGAGGAAGGGCGTTCCTGACTGACTATCAGAAACGCCCTTCTGACAGTACAGTACTGGCACTAATAGCTCTTCACCTGGATCGAGAAAGCCGAAAGTGCGCTGAATTCAGCACACTTTTGGCTTTCTAGCGGTATATAAAACTACATGTGCCCCAAGTGATGAAAGTTCCTCTTTAACCCTCTCCCGACATCCGCCGTACCAGAATGGCGCATGCCGGGTGTGTAACTCTGACGGCCGCTTGGGAGCCGGGTGGCCGCCATAGTCGCCGGGTGTTTACTGCTTTATGCAGTAGACAACCAGCACTAATGTCTCTTGGCATTAACTGTTTCGGCACCTCGGTCAAAGTTGACTGAGGCGCCATTTTCCCGGTGGCACGTGGGCGCAGCCATTTTCCTGGTGATCGCTGGCACCCGGAGTAAGCTCCGGGGCCAACGTCCCATTACTATGACATTCATTACATTGCTTCTATTGCAGGCTATGCTACATAGCCTGAAATAGAAATGCCGCTACTTTACAATGCATTGCATTAGTGATCAGACCCCCTGGGGTTCAAGACACCTAGGGGATCTAATAAATGCAAAAAAAAAAAAAAAAAGTATTAAAAATTCAAATCATCCCTCTTTCCCGAGAACCAGGGCCGGATTTAGATGAAGAGGTCCTAGGCTCTGCCACTTATGAGGCCCTTTCACCTCCCATTTTTAAGTTTGTAAATGACATGAGCGATAATACAATCCATCATTACTGTGATGTATATCAGGGGACACTGAATGGACACAAGGACAAGCTATGTCATTAATAGAGGACTTACCGCAGGTGCAATCACCATTTTTCCATTTCTATAGTTATATTGCCAATGCCGGAAAGCATCCAAATAAAATGACCAACAAAAATGCTACTGAGCATGCCCGGACCATTCTATCACTAGAGATCTTTACTACTACAAAAACATGGCCACCGTTGTAGTCTATTGTGATGCTCTAATACAAAACCATTAAAACTTTATTAAAAGAACGATCGACAAGGCAAATAGTAATAACAGATCCACCGACAGAAATTATATGGGTAAAGATGGATAAAACCTACCGTATATACTAATTGTACTAGTGGGAATAAAAAAAGTGCACTAATCATAAGACGCAAATAAGATCATGTAATAATAAAGTGTAAAAATGTAGATTATTCATTATATAGTGTGTATGAAGGATCAATACAAATCGAGCCTAATATAAAAAATATATATACAATAAATCAATGATATAGATAAATAAATTAAAAAGTGCAAATATGCCCGAGTGCGCAGTCAGTGGCATAACTACCGCGGAGGCAGCTGCCACAGGGCCCGGGACATTAGGGGGCCAGGTGACAGCCACTACCGCTGCGTTTTTTTTCTTTTTTCTTAACCACATAAGGACTGCCGTACGTAAAATTACGGCCTGCGGTCCTGGAACCTAAAGACCGGACTATTGCCAAAATACGTCCGGTCTTTAGGTACCTCCTTGGCGGGGGGTGGGGTGCGGGGGGGCAGGGATTAGGTGTTACTAACACCTAACCCCCCCCCCCCTCAATAACGTCCAATCGTAACTGAGTCCGACTGGATGTTTTAACCCTTTCGATTGTGCCGTGAAACATCACGGCGCGATCGAAAGGGATCCGCCGATAATTTAACCCGATCGGCACCCCTGCAGCGAGATCAGGGGGTGCCGATATCAGTAAAAGGCAGCCTAGGATCTGTCCAGTGACCCCAGGCTCCTGGAGCCCCCACATACCTGGTTGATCCTGCCGATGAGAAGAGGAAGTGAGCGATGTCGCTCACTTTCTCTGTAGCTTGCAGGACACTGAATGCTGTGTCTTGCAAGCTACAATGCAAAATCAGTTGATGCTTTCATCAAAGCAACAACTGATTCAAGTGTCCTAAATGAACACATGGAAAAGTGAAAAAAAAAAATAAAGTGTATGAAAAAAATTAATAGTTATAAAGCCCAAAAATCTCTTTTTTTCTATAGAAAATGAATTATGTAAAAAAAAAGCATAAAATTTACAAAATTTACAAAAACAATGCATATTTGGTATTGCCGCATCCGTAACAATCTGTACAATAAAAATGAAATAATATTTAATGTACACGGTGGATGTCGGGGGAAAAAAACGGAAGTAATGATTTTTCGCCATCTCACCTTACAAAATGTGCTGTAAAAAGTGATCAAAAAGTCATATGCACCCCACAACAATGCCAATAAAAAGCGCACATTGTCCCTCAAAAAATAAGCCCTCAACCAACACTGTCAACTAAAAAATAAAAATGTTACGCCTCTCAGAAGATGGCGATGCATAAAACATTGATTTATGTCCGCAAATGTGTTTTTGTTCTGCAGAATTAGTATCGCATAAAAAAAATAACATAAATGAGGTATCGCCGTAACCGTACCGACCCGCAGAATAAAGGGAACATGTTACTTATACTGTACGCTGCATGGCGAAAAAATTTAAAAGGTAAAACTCAATGCCAGGATTGATTATTTGTTTTTTTTTTTTAAATCCTGCAAGAAAGAGTTAATAAAATGGATTCAATAAGTTGTAGGCACCCAAGATGGTGTCAATACAAAATACATCGCATCCCGCAAACAACAAGCCCTTATATGGCCACATTACCAGAAAAATAAAGAAATTATAGCATCTAGCAATGTGAAGACAAAAAACACCAAAATCGCCAAATCATTACAATACAACTGGCTGCGGCAGGAAAGGAATATATAAGCTGTGCGAGCGTATATCAGGGGACACCCCAGATTTACAGCTTATGAGGGAAAAGACACCAGAAGTGACCCCCAAAGTGACCCCAGAGTGACCCCAGAGTCAGTGGCGTAACTAGGAATGGCGGGGCTCCGTGGCGAACTTTTGACATGGGCCCCCCCCCCCCCGACACCGAAGATCTCGACCGAGTCCCTCCTACGCATTCCTGCGAGCTCTATTATGACTAATAGTGTCCCCTGCACACAGTATTATGTCCCTTAGAGGCCCCTGCACACAGTATTATACCCAATAGTGGCCACTGCACACAGTGTTATGTCCCATAGTGGCCCCTACACACAGTATTATGTCCCATAGTGGCCCCTGCACACAGTATTATGTCCCATAGTGGCCCCTACACACAGTAATATGTCCCATAGTGGCCCCTGCACACAGTATTATGCCCCATAGTGTCCCCTGCACACAGTATTATGCCCCATAGTGGCCCTTGCACACAGTATTATGTCCCTTAGAGGCCCCTGCACACAGTATTATGTCCCATAGTGGCCCCTGCACACAGTATTATGTCCCATAGTGTCCCCTGCACACAGTATTATCCCCCATAGTGTCCCCTGCACACAGTATTATGCCCCATAGTGGCCCCTGCACACAGTATTATGTCCCTTAGAGGCCCCTGCACACTGTATTATCCCCAATAGTGGCCACTGCACACAGTATTATGTCCCATAGTGGCCCCTACAGGACTAAAT
Source organism: Leptodactylus fuscus (assembly GCF_031893055.1). Taxonomy (NCBI): domain Eukaryota; kingdom Metazoa; phylum Chordata; class Amphibia; order Anura; family Leptodactylidae; genus Leptodactylus; species Leptodactylus fuscus. The sequence continues at coordinate 184,115,154 of NC_134269.1, read as the reverse complement.
ACTGTCACGTCACCCGCTGACCGCTATACCAGGACAATTGTGGATAAAAAGTCTGGTCATGTGCATTACAATTTAGCAACTCCATGTGCCTCATATTAATAGAAGTTAACCCCATCATGTCCCTCACATTAACCCTTGTGTACCTCACATAAGAGTTACTGATATGTGAGAGACATGGAGGTAATAATAAAGCATCTTCATTACTATTACCCCCATATGTCTCACATATCAGTAACTCTTATGGTGAGGCACACAGGGGTTAATGTGAGGGACATGATGGGGTTAACTGCTATTAATATGAGGCACATGGAGTTACTAAAACAAAAGTAATCACCCCAAATGCCTGATATTAATAAGTAACCCCAGTATGTACCTGTGTACCTGATATTAATAAGTAACCCCACATACCTCCCAACCGTCCCGATTTCCGCGGGACAGTCACGATTTGGGTGACATGTCCCGCGGTCCCGGTTGGAGGGAGGTATGTCCCGATTTCAACTCAGATCTGCGTCCAGAGGACGCAGATCTGAGTTGAACACATATGCGGATGACACAGGTCAGCTCCTCGCTTCGCCGCTGCCCGCCTCTCTCCCTGACACATGCGGCTGAAGCTGTTTGCGTGCTCGCTTCGCCGCTGCGTGTCTCTCTCGCTGACACAAGTGGCTGAAGCGAGGAGCTGACCTGTGTCAGCTCCTCGCTTCGCCGCTGCCGCCGGCTCCTGGCTTGTAGACGCGATGTACAAGCCAGAAGCCGGCGGCAGCGGCGAAGCGAGGAGCTGATACAGGTCAGCTCCTCGCTTCAGCTGCATGTGTCAGCGAGAGAGACACGCAGCGGCAAAGCGAGCACGCGAGCAGCTTCAGCTGCATGTGTCAGGGAGAGAGGCGGGCAGCGGCGAAGCGAGGAGCTGACCTATGTCAGCTCCTTCCTTCAGCCGCATGTGTCAGCGAGAGAGGCGGGCAGAGAGCGGCGAGGGAGCGGAGGAGAAGGTAAGTTTAATGTGGAGGTGGAACGTGAATCTGGGGGCAGATGAAGGAGAGGACGGCATGACACTGGGGGCAGAGATGTGGGGACATGAATCTGGGGGCAGAGATGGAGAGGACATGAATCTGGGGGCAGAGATGGATGGACATGAATCTGGGGGCAGAGATGTGGGGACATGAATCTGGGGGCAGATATGGAGGGACATGAATCTGGGGGCAGAGATGGAGTGGACATGAAACTTGGGGCAGAGATGTGGGGACATGAATCTGGGGGCAGAGATGGGGGACATGAATCTGGGGGCAGAGATGGAGTGGACATGAAACTTGGGGCAGAGATGTGGGGACATGAATCTGGGGGCAGAGATGGGGGACATGAATCTGGGGGCAGAGATGGAGGGACAGGAATCTGGGGGCAGAGATGTGGGACATGAATCTGGGGGCAGAGATGGGGGACATGAATCTGGGGGCAGAGATGTGGGGACATGAATCTGGGGGCAGATATGGAGGGACATGAATCTGGGGGCAGAGATGGAGTGGACATGAAACTGGGGGCAGAGATGTGGGGACATGAATCTGGGGGCAGAGATGGAGGGACATGAATCTGGGGGCAGAGATGGAGAGGACATGAAACTGGGGGCAGAGATGTGGGGACATGAATCTAGGGGCAGAGATGGGTGGACATGAATCTAGGGGCAGAGATGGAGAGGACATGAATCTGGGGGCAGAGATGGAGAGGACATGAAACTTGGGGCAGAGATGTGGGGACATGAATCTGGGGGCAGAGATGGGGGACATGAATCTGGGGGCAGAGATGGAGAGGATATGAATCTGGGGGCAGAGATGGGGGGACATGAATCTGGGGGCAGAGATGGGGGACATGAATCTGGGGGCAGAGATGTGGGGACATGAATCTGGGGGCAGAGATGGAGAGGACATGAATCTGGGGGCAGAGATGGAGGGACATGAATCTGGGGGCAGAGATGGAAGAGGGACATGAATCTGGGGGCAGATGAAGGGTGTATATGAAACTGGGGGAGAGATAGAGGGGGGACATATAATTTACGGGTGACTGTAGGAGGATTATACTGTGTGCGGGCACATGAAAAATTAACGAGTGGGCGGAGTCAACACAAAAGTGGCTGGGGCTAAATTTGCTGCGGCGCGCTACGCGCACCGCACATTTTGTCCCTCTTTCAGTTCTTCAAAAGTTGGGAGGTATGACCCCAGTATGTACCTGTGTATCTTCAGTTTCAGTTTCCTGGAGCAGCTTCTTCTTCCTCTCTTCTGGTGTGCAGGACGGCAGGAGCTCGGCAGGGATAAGCCCCGCCTCCTGGGCTCTCCTCAGCCCTCTCATTGGTGGGCAGAGGACAGGCAGAGAAAGGGAGGGGGGAGAGAGGGGGAACGTCCTGAAGCGCTGAGAGGAGCCAGACCTGCAGCTCCTGTGTCTCAGCCATTGCTGCAGCTTCGGGGCCCCCTGTTGGTGGAAAGTATTCCACCAACAGGGGGCCCGATCATTATACTCGGGGGTCCGAAAAAACCTTCGAGAATAATGATAGCAGTGGTAGCAGCTGTCACCGGGCCCCTAATGTCCCGGGCCCTGTGGCAGCTGCCTCTGCTGCCTCTGTGGTAGTTACGCCACTGCCCAGAGTGACTCTCCCAATCATAGGAGCTACTGGGACATAGTAGGGAATTTGGTGTTTGCAATGTACTCCACACAGCTTACATATTCCCTCTTCGCCATACGCCGTGCAGTCACGTCCGGGATACTAATACTCACTACAACCCCTGATAAATTCTTTGAGGGGTGCAGTTTTCAAAATGGGGTCACTCCTTTGGGAAATCCACTTTTCTGGTACATTACAGGCTCTACAAACATGACATGGCGTCCAGATACCAAACATCTGAATCTGCACTCCAAAAGCCGCATCGCGCTCCTTCCCTTCTGCGCCCTGCTGTGTGCCCAAACTGCAGTTTATGCCACATGTATGACACTGGTGTACCCGGGATAATGTACGTAATGTCATATGTGGTATAAACTGATATTAGGGCACAGCCGGACACAGAAGGGAAGAAGGGTTATTGGGTTTTTGGAGCACAGACGGTTTGGTTTTTGGATGCCATGACACTTTTGCAGAGCTGAAACGCCAGTAAAGTGGAGTCCCCTGATATGAGACGTTATTTTGGAAACTACACCCCTGAAGGATTTATCCAGGAGTACAAAGAGCATTTTTAACCCCCAAGCGTTGCTATAACTTATTATCCATAAATGAATACGAAGCTGATTGTGAAAGGTGAAAATGACAATTTTTCCAGGAATACGTCATTTCAGTGCGTAATATGTTGTGTCCGACTTGTATCAGAGATGAACGCTCTAAAAGCTGTTGTGCCTGAGATACTCGCTTACCAGTTTTTGGAGTGTCTCTGCTGACTTAAGTCGGGCACAACATGTTGCGCACTGAAATGGTGAATCTCTGGAAAATGTTCATTTTTAACTTCTCATTATCAGTTGCGATTTCATTTCTGGAAACTAAATAAATGCAACAGTCAGGGGTTAAAAATTCTCACTACGCCACTTGATAAATCCCATCAGTGGGGTAGTGTCCAAAATGGGATGACATGTCTGCGGATTCCACTTTATTGGAAATTCAGGGGCTTTGCAAAAGTGGCATGACGTCCATAAACCAAACTGTGCTCCAAAAACCAAAATAGCGCTCCTTCCCTTCTGTGCCCGGCTGTGCCCAAACAGCCATTTCTACCTACATATGGCATTAAGTACGTTTTCCGGGGTACACCAGTGTCATACATGTCGGCATACACTGCCATTTGGGTACACAGCAGGGTGCAGATATGAAGGAGCGATATATGCTTTTGGGCCACAAGATTCTTTGTTTTTGAACTCCATGTCACATTTGCAGAGACCCTAAAATTGTCCTTATAAAATAGGGTCACTTCTTGGTGAATTCCAGTTTACTGTCACCTCCAGGGCTCTGCAAAAACAACATGGCACCCAGAAAGTTCCTCTAAATCTGTACCCCAAAGCTAAAAAGTGCAGTGCTCCTTCCCTTCTGAGCCCTGCTGTGTGCCCAAGCAGCAGTTTACACCTACATATATAATTTTTTGCCCTCGGGATGGCCCCTTAATAGTTTTAGGAGTGCAGGTCTCTGACAACACAAAGTGGGTGCAACGTATTGGGCACCGAAATGGCATATTTCTTTAAAAATTTCAATTTTCAATTTTTTCATTAATTTTTGGGAAGCATTTTAGGCTCAAAATGATAATACCCCTTGATTCATTCCTTGACAGGTGTAGTTTCTAAAATGGGGTCACTTTTGAGGGGTTTCTATTGTATTGATACTTTAGGGGCTCAGCTAATGCGACATGGCACCAGAAAACTATTCCACCAACATCTGCCCTCCAAAACCCAAATAGCGCTCTTTCCATTCTGAGCCCCACTATGTACCCATACAGCAGATTATGGCCACGTATGGGGTATTGCCGTGTTAAGAAAAAATTGTGTAACAAACTGTGGGGGGCTTTTAATTCTTTAACTACTTGTAAAATTAAAAATATGGCGCTAAATGGACGATTAATTGGAAAAAAAAATAATTTTTCATTTTTACGTCCCATTGTTAATAAAATCTGTGAAACAGCTGTGAGGCCAAAATGCTCACTCTACCCCTAGATAAATTCTATGAGGGGTGTAGTTTCCAAAATGGGATCACTTTTAGGGGGTTTCCACTTTATTGATACTTTAAGGGGCTCTGCAAATGCGACATGGGACCTGAAAAATATTCCAGTAAAATCTGCCCTTCAAAAGCCAAATAGCTCTCCTTGCATTCTTTACCCCACCATGTTCCCATACAGCAGATTATGACAAGATACCGGGCATTTCTGTGTTCAGGAGAAATTGTGTAACAAACTTTATGGAGCTTTTTTTCCTTTATCCTCTTGTGAAAATGAAAAATTTGGGGCTAAATTGACTGTTTATTGGAAAAAAAGTAAATTTTCATTTTCATGTCCCAATGTTAATAAAATCTGTGAAACAGCTGTAGGGTCAAAATGCTCACTATATCCTAAAAATGGGGTCACTTTTAGGCGTTTCCACTGTATTGGTACTCTAGGGGCTCTGCTAATGCGACATGGCACCTAAAAATTATTCCAGCAAAATCTGCTATCCAAAAGCAAAATAGCGCTCCTTCCATTCCAAGCCCCGCCATGTTCCCATACAGCAGATTATGATCACATATGGGGTATTGACGTGTTCAGGAGAAATTGTCTAACAAAATATTTTACGATTTTAACCCCTTGTGAAAATTAAAACTTTGGGGATAAAGTGACATTTTAGTCATTTACACATTCCAATGTTAGTAAAATCTGTGAAACAACTGTAGGGTCTAAATGCTGACTATACCCTTGATAAATTCTGTGAGGGGTGTAGATTCTAAAATGGAGTCACTTTTGGGGGGTTTCCATTGTTTTGGTACTCTAGGGGCTCTGCAAATGAGACATGGTGCCTGAAAATTATTCCAGTAAAATCTGCTGTTCAAACACCTTGTGTTGCTTCTTCCCTTCAATGCGCTGCCGTGTGTCCAAAAATCAGTTTACACCCACATGTGGGGTATTTCTGTGTACGGGAGAAATTGCATAACAAAATCTGAATGCATTTTCTCCTTTAACCCTTTGTGAATGTATTAATTTTAGGTCTAAATGAATGTATTAGTGAAAAAAATGAAATGTCTAAATTTCACCTCCATATTAAAGGGTTAACAAACATCCCAAATGCTGTTTTGAATAATTTGAGGGGTGTAGTTTTGAAAATGGGGTTATTTATGGGAGTTTCTATTATACAGGCCTTTATAATTCCTTTCAGAACTAAAGTGGTCCCTAAAAAATTAGTTTGGGGAATTTTCTTGTAAATCTGGAAAATCGCTGTTACACTTGTAAGCCTTGTAACATCCTAAATAAATTAAAAGACAAAAAAAGATGATGCCAATATAAAGCAGAGATATGGGAGATAATATTTATTCATGTATTTGGATGGTATGACTATCTGCCTGAAAAGCAGAGAATTTCACATTTTGAAAATTTAGTTTTTTATAAAGAAATACAAAAATATTGATTAGTGTTTACCACTAACATGAAGTATAATGTGTTACGAAAAAACAATCTCAAAATCACTTGTGTAAGTTAAAGCGTCTCAAAGTTATTGCCATTTAAAGTGACACATGTCAGTTTTGAAAAAAAGAGGCCTGGTCCTTAAGTCACTTTTGGGCCTGGTCCTTAACTGGTTAATAGGCTGTTACCAGCTGTAGTCCAGCCAGCAATGGGCCCTATTTAATAATGTGCCCTATTTACTGCGCAGCCAGGATCGGTAAGTGACACCGTGGGCCCCACAAAGACTGCGTCCCGGGTCATGTGACGTCCGACGTCATTGAAGAATGCCGACGGCAGAGGCCAACAGTGTAGGAGCCGGGAGACAGGTAAATAACAGCAGTTTTTTATGTTTTTATTCCCCCGGGTCTCCGATTATTATACTCTGGGGTCTGAAAAGACCCCAGAGTATAATAATTGTTATGGGTGTCCACAGTGGGACATAATACTGAGTGCAGGGGCCACTAAGGGACATAATACTGTGTTCAGGGGCCACTATGGGGCATAATACTGTGTGCAGGTGTAGTGTCCCAGTACACTCTGTAAGGATTGGAGTCAGGGTCAGGCAGTGCAAAGTGACACAGCTGGGAAAGCAACACTGTGCAACTAATGACAAAAGGGGTCGCAGGCCCTGCAGCTATAACTATGCTGTAATATCTGAGATGAGGCAGACCAATGCACTTCCTAATTGAAGTGCGCCTGCCACGACTCCTACACTTCTATCCCGGCGGCTAGGATAAGGGGAGAGGAGGCCCTGAAAGTGCTAGGGACTGGAGTCACGGGGTCACACCTAAACAGAAAGCACAGTGTAAATGCAATGCCAAACAAAAGACTAAACAGCATGGAACCAGGGAGGACCACAAGTCCCAGCAAGACACAGAAGGCGAGGTCCGACGAGCAAGAGGTCGAGCCAGGAGATATAATAAAAGTACCAAATCAGAAGACAAGGGATAGTCAAAATACAAGCCGGGTATAAAAACCAAGGAACTGATAGAATACAAACACACAGGGAATCAGACTGAGCAGGGGAACCAGGAAACACAAGTGAATGGCTGGCAAGGATCCATGCCTGGGTGGGGTTTAAATAGCAGCAGAGAAACACACCTGATGGCTAATGGCATGGAGACTGAAGGCAAGGAAAAGATTAACCCTTAATGACCTAAGCACACCCAATAGAACTCCTAACACGTCTCCCAGGGAGACGCCGTGCAGCAAGGAGACCGCGGCGACTCCGTATCCTGACACACTCCTTCTTGCCATTATAATAGTTGTATGCTATGTAATGTAATGTTTTTCACAATGTACTAATGCTGAGTATCACTATCTATTGTATAATCTGTATTTCCTGTCTGCATACACATGTTTATTGCCATGTACTATTCTGCTGCCACCTATGTTTCACTCTATGTAGGTCCATGTGATATAGGATCCCAATCACTCCATATACAGCACGAGCTTCAGAGAAGTTTCTAGTAAGCTGTGGGTGGAGACTTTAGCCCCGCCTTCCTCTTAGCAGGGGAAAGGAAACCAGAGCAGCCATGTTCTAGAGCAGGGGTGCTCACACTTTGTCAGCATGTGAGCTACTTCTTAACATGACCAAGCCCTAAGATCTACTACCCACTTATTATGGGCGGGTTTTGGGAGGGCCTGTGGGCGGGGTGGGTCTTGTCTGTGGGCGGGCTTGGCATGTGGGCGTGGCCAGGCGGATCGTGAGAGGTGGCCGCCCAGGGATCCCCGCTGTCTGCTTCTTCACAGCGCAGGCTGTGAGTTATCTCTGGACACTGCCAGGCTGGGACTGCGGCAGCCCCGCCTGCCAGTGTTCGTAGATGACTCTCAGCCTGCGCTGTGAACAAGCAGCACCCTGGCCCCCTCCATCCCTAAGAGCGGCCTGCAAGTGTCTGGAGTGCTTGTTCACAGTGCAGGCTGAGAGTGATCTACGGACACTGGCAGGCGGGGCTGTGAAGAAGCAGACAGCGGGGATGCCTGGCTGCATCCCGCGATCGACCCATACGTCCATTGTGATCGACCGGTAGATCGCGATCGACGTATTGGGCACCCCTGTTCTAGAGAGTGTAGTATGTGAGGTAACAGCACCTGCTGCTACTCCAACTCCAGGCAGGATTTTCAGATTACTCCTGCCAAACCCTAGGAGCTACATGGTGAATAATCTCACAAGCCATGTAAGGTACAGAGTCTCCTAGGACCATTCACCAGTCCATACAGAGGGGATAACAGCCATATTTCTACTGCCTCTAAGAAGGAGAGAACCTGACAGAAAGGAGCAGCTAGAAAGGAGCCTTTCTGCATTCCTGGACCTAAAGAAGACCTCCGGCCAAGTCCAGTGCTCCGTGGTTTCCAGGCCACGTGTATTAGGTCTGCATCCGGCTATTGCATACCGTGGCCCAGTAACTGTGAGTAACTACATATACCCCAAATTAGTTATCAGCCGGGAGCCAACTGGTGTAGATCCCTCTTCTGTAGCTATAACCCGGACTATGTCTCTTCAATACTCTAAACTACCAAATCTGAGGAAAGTTGTGTCAGCATCAGCCATTACCTGTCAGCTTACAAGGGAATCCTTCATCACATGCACCCGCTGTATTGTACATGAGACTGTATCACTGGGAGGTATGGTGGCACTATATGGTAGTCCTCCTCACATGCACCCGCCGTATTGTACATGAGACTGTATCACTGGGAGGTATGGCGGCACTATATGGTAGTCCTCCTCACATGCACCCGCCATATTGTACATGAGACTGTATCACTGGGAGGTATGGCTGCACTATATGGTAGTCCTCCTCACATGCACCCGCTGTATTGTACATGAGACTGTATCACTGGGAGGTATGGCTGCACTTTATCAGAGTCCTCAGTAAAGAAACTTTTGGTTATCAAAGGACTGAGTCTTTTGCTATCCTTCTTTTGAAAATTGACTTGCTGTGTGTCCTATGAGAGGTGCCCCACAGTCTGGACCACCACTACAGCTACTGTGACCATTATAAAACTCAGCTATCAGAGGGACTACTACCCCCATTAGGTCCTACTATAACACCTGCATCCCTTGGGATACCACACAGGGGCCACTATGAGACATAATACTGTGTGCAGGGGCCAATGAGGGACATAATACTGTGTGCAGGGGCCACTAAGGGACATAATACTGTGTGCAAGGGCCACTAAAGGACATAATACTGTTTGCAGGGGCCACTAAGGGACATAATACTGTGTGCAGGGGCCACTAAGGGACATAATACTGTGTGCAGGGGCCACTATGGGACATAATACTGTGTGCAGGGGCCACTAAGGGACATAATACTGTGTGCAGGGGCCACTAAGGGACATAATACTGTGTGCAGGGGCCACTAAGTGACATAATACTTTGTGCAGGGGCCACTCCTTATTTTCTCCTTATTTTCGGCTATGTTTTAGTGTTCTCCGTTTTTAGAATAGTGTAATTTTAATTTTGCTAACAATTTGAATGTAGGACCCTCTTGATCTTGACGCCCTAGGCTGAAGCCTAGTTAGCCTAATGGTAAATCCGGCCCGGCCTAGAACACATTTAAAAGTACAAAGTCAGCATAAAATATCCAGCTCACCCCTTTATTTTAAGATCCTCCCTGGGCTGCTCGGATGTAGGTGGACTTCAACCAACGATGACCATCCAGATAGATAAATAGAAGAATCCAGCGTCAACCAGGCGGAATAAAATGTAACTTGTATTACTTCACTAGTAGAATACCCGTGGCTTCACTCGCTGAAAATATGTTAAATTGTTGGTTATGCTAAAGTAAAATTTTCAGTGTCACACAGTAATTGACATTTTCAGAGCTACAGTAAATCTTTTTTTCTACTTAAACATACTTAACATACCTCACAACTTTTGAAGTACTATAAGAGGGACAAAATGTGTGGCGCACTATGCGCGACGTGGCACATTTAGCCCTTCCCACTTTTAGGTTGACTCTGCCCATTCTCCCATTCATTTTTCATGTGCCCACACAGTATAATCCTCCTACAGTCACCCATAAATTATATGCCCCTCTCCATCTCCATCACTCAATTTCATGTCCTCCCCTTCATCTGCCCCCTAGTTTCATGCCACCTTCATCTGCCCCAGTTTCATGTTCCCCTCCATCTCTGTCCCCAGTTCCATCTGGGGGCTCTCCATCTTTGCCCACAGTTTCATGCCCCCCCTCCATCTCTGCCCCCAATTTCATGTCCCTCCTCCATCTCTGCCCCCAGTTTCATGTCCCCCCTCCATTTCTGCCTCAGTTTCATGTCCCCCCTCTCCATCTCTTCCCCAGTTTCTTGTCACCTCCTCCATCTCTGCCCCAGTTTCATGTCCCCCTCCATCTCTGCCCCAGTTTCATGTCTTCCCTCCATCTCTGCCACAGTTTCATTCTCCCTCCATCTCTGCCACAGTTTCATGCCCCCCCTGCATCTCTGCCCCAGTTTCCCGCCCCCCTCCATCTCTGCCCGTTTCATGTCCCCCTCCATCTCTGCCCCAGTTTAATGTACCCCCTTCCATCTCTGCCCCAGTTTCATGTATCCCCTTCTCTGCCCCAGTTTCATGTCCCCCCTGCATCTCTGCCCCAGTTTCCTATCCCCCCTCCATTTCTGCCCCAGTTTCATGTCCCACCTCCATCTCTGCCCCAGTTTCATGTCTCCCCCTTCATCTCAGCTCCAGTTTAATGTACCCCCTTCCATCTCTGCCCCCAGTTTCATGTCCCCCCTCCTCCATCTCTGCCCCCAGTTTCATGTCCCCCCCTCCATCTCTGCCCCAGTTTCATGTCGTTCTTTCCACTCCTTCATCTGCCCCTAGTTTCATGGGCCCCCTTCATTATGTTCCCCCTCAATGTTTAACACAAAACAACACTGATACTCACCTTTCCCTCGCTACCCGCAGCTCACTCCGCAGTCCCACTTACAGAGATGTAGGCGTGATGTGAGTGACGTCATCACATTGTGTCTACACATTCAGGAGCCAGATCGCAGCGTTAAAGGAGGATTTGAGTTGTGACAGCTCCTGCTTTACTCGCCTATGTATTCAACTCCGAACGCAGAAGAGATAAAACCAGGACATACCTCCTGCTGACCGGGACTGTGGGACAGAACCCTGAATCCGGGAATATCCCGCAGAATCTGGGACTGTTGGGGGCATTCTTAAAATTTTTACTTATTTTGGCATTTTACTAATTTTAACAACTTTTTTTTCATTTCAACATTTTTATTGATTTTACATATTCAATACATATTATGTAGTATAAACTATTACAACTATATTTAAAACTATTTTTTATCAAAAATTAAAATTTATGCCCCTTACACAAACATCTAAAATATTTACATCCAATTAACAACATAGTGCAGCCCTCCCTCCAGTGTAATCTATAAGTAGTTCACAGACAAAAGAGTAAATTTGGTTTCCAGTTACACAACTATCTATTGTAGGGCTCAGTGATGAAAGCTCCTGTATAGTAAGCAATACGGACAAGCTTACAATGAGGCAGTTTTCACCTGACCAATATTGCTGCACAGTAAGGCTGCTGGTACACTACAGTAACACTACAGTCTACGGGCCGTGGATTTAGACAGCCCTAGACTGTATAAGGAAAGGGCTTTGGACTCATTGGCTGGTTTCTTATTTCTATTTTCAAAATATTGGTGACGTTTTTAGTATTAGTCCATAAAAAGGGGGCACGTAGGCGGGTCACTCACCTTCTACCAGGACGTGTGGTGAGAGGAACACCCGCCCACCCTGCCCTTCTGGTTTGTATGGTGGACTGGTTTTTTCTTTTGTTGTTTCGTCTTCTTTTTCTTTCAGGTTCGTTGTCACAGCTGGTGGGGGTGTCCATGCCCAATCTTGAAGTATGGTAACCTACATGCTCGCTGGATCGCAGCGGAGCATTCAGGGCGAATTAAGAAGACAGGAAGAAGAAGAGCCGGAGGCGGGCATGGACGGTTTATCTTTTTGTTTTCGTTATGAGGTTTTTTATATACCTTTTGTTATCAGGTATAAATAAAGCTGTGGCCTACCCCACTTATACCACACTTAAGTTTTCTGATGGTCTTTATTGTTAGAGAGAATAGTCACCAAAGGGGGTGTTATACACATAGATGGGTCCAATGAGTCCACAGCTTTATGCACAAAGAAGTCTATGGAACTGCCAAATCCATGGCCTGGAGGCCTGTGAAAAATACTGCAGTGTGCAAACAGCCACTAAGGATACCAGACATGTTTTTATCAGTGCATGCGTGCATGTACATGCATGTGATTAATGTGTATGTATGCATGTATGCATGCACGTGTGGTCCGTGTATATATGTGTGTGTGTGTGCATGCGCACGTGTATGTGTGCATGCGTGTGATCCATGTTTATGTAGGCATCTGTGCATGCACGTGTGTGGTCCATGTATATGTATGCGTGTGTGTGCATGTGTGTATTTGTGGGCATGTGCACACGTGTGTTCTATGTGTATGTATGCGTGTGTGCATGCACGTGTGTGGTCCGTGTATGTGTGCATGTGATCCATGTGTTTCTGGGTGCACAGAGCAAGTGTGTGGTAGTTGTGTGTGAGTATGCATGTGCTCTGTTCGTCTGTGTGTGTAGTGTGCGTCCATCTGAGTGTCTTTACGTGCGTGGTCTGTGCGTGTGTGTGTGGTATTTGTATGGTGTTGTGCTTGTGGGTTGGTGTATGTGTGCTGTCTGTGTGATGTTTATATGGTGTTTGTGAAATGTTTGTGTGTTGTGTGTGGTGTTGCGGCCCCTTTAGCAGCGACTCTATGGCGCCGTCGCTATAATCCAACCCTGTCAGTCACAACTGTTGTTTTCCCTCAGCGCTTTCACTTTCACTTTTCACCATTATAAGTATAGGGCCTAAATTTAGGGGCCCCAATCTCATGACAGGGGGGCGCTAGCAAGATGTAATGTACGCAGTATTCTGCTCCTGTGGGTGGAGAGGAGCCATGCCAAATTTCACCCAAATCAGGCGAGAACTGTGGATTTGTATACAGTCATGGCCAAAAGTTTTGAGAATGACACAAATCTTATATTTTTGTAATGGGGAGCAGGTGATGATATACGCAGTAACTGCACAGAGCCACGGAATAACAATATATAACAGTTTAATAAAGAAAGGAGGGGAAGGGAATGGGAACGGGAGAGAAGGTAAGAAATAAGTATACAGTAGCTAAGCAAAACATATAACTTCAATATGACAGTGCGCACAACAAATAGTGGTAGTTACCCCTCTAGTGTCTTTAGTTAGAACCTGTATACATTGGCTAGGAGAGGCCTCTCTTAAAGTAAGTCAGTAACAAGGTGCACCTTATTAATCTTCCAGGCAGGGGCCTGCTTTATCTTCCAGGCAGGGCCTGCTTTGTCTTCCAGCACACAAAGCTGCTTTAATGCTTGACCAAGCTGTATGGCCCCTCACTCTACTCACACTCCAACATACCTCTGTTTACAAGCTGACACAAGGCAGGAATAGTGAAGTCTCTCAGGGTCCTTGTTCAGCAAAGGAAAGTCCTTAATGGGCAAAGCAGCCTGCAGCAGGTCCTCCTAGCATGACATGTGTCCCCCTTCTGCCTGCAGCTTCCTGTATGCACACGCTTTTCCTCTCTGGAACATACCATCTTTCTCTGAGCTGTAGGGGGGGTTCTTTTGTGAATAGATTTGCCCTGCAATTTAGTCTTTCAGCAGTAGATGGCAGCAGAAGATCAGACAAATGACACAGTTATTCCATAAGCCCCTTACATGCCCCCCCTCTTTGACATCGGCCGTCCCGGTCGATACTTTCCTTGGACGCCTTACATAGGGTCATGCGAAAGCACCTTCTGCTCGGCCTCCCAACCTGGTGTTTGGGGGTCAATACTTTATAATCAACCCTATTAACAGTATACACAAACTCATCTGCCAAATACCTTTCAGGGGGAATACCAGCATTGGCCCTCTCAGTTCTACGTGGAGCCATGGCCACTTCTCTCGTGGTCTGAGCCATATCAGGGGTCACAGCATTCTCATTGCTGGCTCTGGCAAAGGTCAGATCATCTTCTGCAGGGGTGGCACCTGCATCTGGATTAGATGGAGGAAGGAGGCTGTCTTCAAGGTTTACATCTTCTGGATCTCTGTCAGGTGATGCTTCCCAGTCGACTGGGTTGGTTGGAGGCTGCCACCATTCTTCATCTTCATCTTCAAAGCCCCCCTCAGTGGGGACACATATAGATGCAGGCGTGCTCTCAGCTTCGCTTTCAGTCGGTCTTGCCTCAGAATAACAGGGCCTTAGCATATTTCGGTGGAGAATGCGAGTACGGTCCCCTCGCTCATTTTTCACTTCATAAACTGGTCCATGGGGGAAGGTTCTTCTGACTACAATGTAGGGCTCTACTTCCCAGAGCTCACTCAATTTATGTTGTGGACGCTTCTCAGCGACTAGAACCTTGTCACCCGGTTGGAACGGAACCTCTTGTGCAGGTTTTTGTGGCGGGTGTTTCTTTTCCTGTAGTCGCTTGGTGACAATGCGATGTACAGTCTCCAGTCGTCTGCGATGGCAGTCTATCCAGGAGCCCACACTCTGACTTTCACTATCCCCAGGGGGAGTCAGGTTCAATTCCTCGATGCCCCTCCCAGTTCTTCCAAACAACAAAACATATGGGGCATAGCCGGTGGTAGAGTGAACACGATTATTGTAAGTCCACACCAATTCTGCTACATAATTGGGCCAGTGGCTCTTGCGATCATCTTCTAATGTGCGTAGCATCTGTAATAGAGTCCGATTGAACCTCTCACAGGCTCCGTTTCCTTGTGGATGGTACGGAGTGGTTTTTGACCTTTGCATGCCATAGATTCTCTGCAGCTCCCTCATGACACTGCCCTGAAAGCAGGCCCCTTGATCAGAGTGTATTCGTTTGGGACAGCCATACACTTGGATAAAGTTTTCACTGATGGCTTGCGCAGCTGATGCAGCCGTTTGATCTTTGGTGGGCGTCACCACTGCAAACTTGGTGAAATGATCCGTCATCACAAGACAGTACTGATAGCCCCGATGTGAATGTCCAATCTTCAGATAGTCAATCATAAGCACTTCCAATGGCTCCTTGGTAACAATGGTTTGCGTTGGCGCTCTCTGTGTCAGGGACTTGCTTAGCTCACAGGCACGGCACAACTTGCAGGCTTTTTCTACTGTCCGGAGAAGTTGGGGACAGTATACTATCCTTTGCAGCCATTGGTACGTCTTATCCGGTCCAAAGTGGGCCCCCTTCTCATGAGCTTCCTGAGCCAGGGGTAATGCCATTTTCTGCGGTATCACCACCTGCCATCGCTCCTCTAGCTCAGCCGCCAAGTACACTCTGCGATACAGCAGCCCCTCTTGCATAGACAACTTCTCCCACTGGCTCAAAATCTGGAGGGTCTCGTGTGATAATTCTTCCCGTACCTTCTTGCTTGGTTTCCTCTGTTGAGTCACCCATTCCCTCACCCTGACTAACTCTGGGTCAGAAGACTGCACTTTGATCCATTCTTCCCTGGATTGGCCCAGTAGCCGTGAAGATGTTCCTGTTGTTATTTCCAAAATCCGAGCCTCTACAACCTTTGAGGTGAACTTGCGGAAATCTGGGATTTCATCTTCTTCCAATTGTTCATCTATTTCTCCCACAGGAACTTCTGAGGTGACTCGAGAGAGCGCATCAGCATTTTGGTTCTCATGCTTTGAGCGGTACTGTACATGGTAGTCATACTTGGATAAACGTGCTATCCACCTTTGCTCCATGGCTCCCAACTTGGCAGTGGTGATGTGTGCCAGGGGGTTGTTGTCCGTGTATACTTCAATCCGGGCTCCAGCGAGGTACTCGGCAAACCTTTCAGTGATTGCCCACACTAACGCCAGCAGTTCCAAGCGAAAAGAGCTGTAATTCACAGGATTACGTTCTGTTTCTCGTAACGTACGGCTGCCGTAAGCAATTACACGTTCAACGCCCTCTTGTACTTGTGACAGTACTGCGTCTAGTCCGTAAAGGCTTGCGTCGGTATATAACCGGAAGGGAAGATTGTAGTCTGCATATGCGAGGATAGGGGCGCTGGTCAAGGCTTCTTTTATTTTGTCCATAGCTTCCGCTTGTCGAGGTCCCCAGTTGATCCTTTGTGTTTTCGGCCCTCTCGCAGTCCCTCTGAGTAATTCGTGCAAGGGTTCTGCCAACTTCGCAAAGTGCTTGATAAAGCGGCGGTAATGACCCGCTAGCCCAAGGAATGCACGAACTTCCCTCAATGTGGTCGGTGTGGGCCACTGTTGCACTGCTCTCACTTTGTCATCTGAAGGTTGTATTCCAGCTTCGGACACTTTGTGCCCCAGATATTCGATTTCTCTCTGAAAGATTCGACACTTCTTAGGCTTGAGTTTAAGCCCATGTCCCCGCAGGCGTCGGAACACTTGGCCTAACTGGTCTAGATGTTGTGTAAAGCTTGCAGAATATACCACGATATCATCCAGGTATATCAGGGTAGCTTCAAAGTTCATGTCTCCTAGACAGCTTTCCATAAGGCGCTGAAAGGTTCCCGGGGCATTACTCAGTCCAAACGGCATTCGGTTGAATTCAAAATGCCCCATGGGCACAATGAATGCAGTCTTGGCTTTGTCTTTCTCTGCCACAGGGACCTGCCAATACCCACTGGCCAAGTCCAGAGAGGAGAAGTAACGGGCTTTTCCCAAGGCGGTCAATGACTCCTCTATACGGGGCAGCGGGTAAGAATCTCGGATTGTACAACTGTTCAGTTTGCGGTAATCAACACAAAACCGAGTGGACCCATCCTTTTTCTTAACCAGCACAATCGGGGCAGCCCAAGGGCTCTGACTTTCTCGTATCACCCCACTCTTCAGCATCTGCGCAAGCAATTCCTTTACTTCTTGATAGTACTTTGGGGGTATCTGTCGATATCTCTCTCTGCTGGGGGAAGCCTCCCCAGTGGGTATCTCATGTTGAATTTTGTCGGTACAACCGAAGTCCTCCTCGTGTCGAGAGAACGTGGCCTGATTTTCCCAGATAAAATTTTCTATAGTTTTGGCCTCTACAGGAGTAAAGGGTGTGAGGTCTGCTCCCATCTGTCCTAGGATAATGCGGCTGTTCCACTGTTCAGTGGGATCCTCTCTTTCTTCAAAGGATACGGACAAGGCCCAGGCTTCTCCCTCTATTGGCTTCAGCTCAATTGTCTCAGTACTTGCTACTTCTTCAGGCGCCAAATAAACATGTCCCAAGACGACACCCGGTGTGAGCGTGAGGGCTTGATCACTTGTATTCACACACCGCAAAGGGACTCTTCCATCTCTCACCGTGGCTAAAGTTCGTGCCACCAATGGATCAACTCTATCCTCTTCGAGGAATATGGGCTCCACTTCTATACCATCTAGCTTCCGGTGTGCCCCAACAGGTAACGTGAGGACAGTCTCTCGATTTGGTGGTAAAGTTATCTTGGACCGCGGATCTTTCCTACTGGATATCGATTCCCGCCATTCCTCCTCAAACCGCTGGTGCGGATAAGGTGCTGGAAAACTTTCTGCGTGGGTCTGTCATTAGCGGTCTGCTTCCAGTAATCAGGTCCTTCTTTGTTGAAAAGCAGTTGATCCAGCTCCTTCAAAATATTCATGCCCATGATGGCTGGCACCACCCTGTTGTACTGTCCTTCCGTTAATATAATCCCCTTCTGGCCTAAGTCTTGGCCACAAGCACGCACCGCCATCCACACGACTCCCACTACTGGAATAGGTAGATTGTTAGCGGCCATCAGCTTGATATGGGCTCTCTTGTCAATGGACATGGTCCGTCCAAAGTGTTGATAGAAGAATTGTTCTGGCATCGTGGTCACCTGAGACCCCGTATCTAGCAGGCATCTCACTTTCTTCCCTTCAAATTCAGCCGTAATCCTTGGAGTGTTTGCAACTATATCTTCAGGGCATTTATCTCCCATACTGTCCGTTTGTCCTCCCGCCATACGCCCAACTATGGAGGGAGGTTCTAGTTTAACGTCGGAGTCCCCTGGGGTCCCCTCTTCTCAGGGCAGCGACTTGCCATGTGGCCCCACCTTCTACAGTCCCAACACTGATATTCTCTAGCGGGTCTCTGTCGCCTTTGATCAAACCGGTCTCTCTTTTCTTGCTCTGATGCTATGCGAGTGTTTGGCTGCGCGGCCACTGGTCTTGTTGCTACCACTTCAGTCATTGGCGTTCTGGCTTGTAATTGCATAAGCTTCAGCTGCTCTTGAAGGGCTAATACAGTCTCTTGCAGAAGATCTACTTGTTTTTCCAGCCGACTTGGCTCTCTGGGCCCCTCACTCGGGACTACCCTATGCGTCCAGACCTCACTCCATCTATTCAGTGGGTCATGGTCTTCAGCCTGCGTGCGTGAGACTGTCTCTTCTAATATCTCTTGGAAAGTCAGTTTTTTCTCTACTCTGATTCGTTCCCGGAGGGCACTTTTAATCAGTGGATTGTATAGTCCTCTAAGAAATTGATCTCGCAGGGTGCGATCGGCATATCCGGGAGTTTGTGCTAGCTCTGGCTCTGCGGCAAGAATTCGCCTCATAATTCTCTGAAGTGCATTGGCATACTGTGGCAACCCTTCCTCCTCACATTGTAATCTATGAAACAATTGTGCCTGCAAATCACCTGTTTCAGGTCTCCCACCATACACTCTCTCAAGAATCTTCACCACCTGCTCCAGTGTCCTCCTTTCACTCTCAGGACGCAGCAATACAGTATCTTGAGCATGCCCCTCTAGGGCCATCAGCAATATTTCACCTTGATTTTCTGTAGTTACTCCTGCCACCCTTAACATGCCTTTCATACGCTGTGCCCAGTCATGCAGCGGTATATTATCTCCTTTAAATTTTGGTATATGGGTCAACATTGCACCCAGGGATAAAGGTCTCACTGGTATTCCCCCATCTGGTTGCCTTGGTGCATCCCCTTCTGGTTGCACTAGTGCATTCCCATCTACAGCATTCCCCTGTCCTTCCATGCCTCAGTACAGACTGCGTATCCTGCCGACTACGCCAGAAATGTAATGGGGAGCAGGTGATGATATACGCAGTAACTGCACAGAGCCACGGAATAACAATATATAACAGTTTAATAAAGAAAGGAGGGGAAGGGAATGGGAACGGGAGAGAAGGTAAGAAATAAGTATACAGTAGCTAAGCAAAACATATAACTTCAATATGACAGTGCGCACAACAAATAGTGGTAGTTACCCCTCTAGTGTCTTTAGTTAGAACCTGTATGCATTGGCTAGGAGAGGCCTCTCTTAAAGTAAGTCAGTAACAAGGTGCACCTTATTAATCTTCCAGGCAGGGGCCTGCTTTATCTTCCAGGCAGGGCCTGCTTTGTCTTCCAGCACACAAAGCTGCTTTAATGCTTGACCAAGCTGTATGGCCCCTCACTCTACTCACACTCCAACATACCTCTGTTTACAAGCTGACACAAGGCAGGAATAGTGAAGTCTCTCAGGGTCCTTGTTCAGCAAAGGAAAGTCCTTAATGGGCAAAGCAGCCTGCAGCAGGTCCTCCTAGCATGACATGTGTCCCCCTTCTGCCTGCAGCTTCCTGTATGCACACGCTTTTCCTCTCTGGAACATACCATCTTTCTCTGAGCTGTAGGGGGGGTTCTTTTGTGAATAGATTTGCCCTGCAATTTAGTCTTTCAGCAGTAGATGGCAGCAGAAGATCAGACAAATGACACAGTTATTCCATAAGCCCCTTACATTTTCACATGATCTGCTGCCCTCTGGTTTTTATGTGTGTTTGTCAGATATTTTTAGTACATACAGTAATATAATTGCAATCATATTATGAGTAACAAAAGCTTATATTGACAGTTAGAATGAGTTAATGCAGCAAGTCAATATTTGCAGTGTTGACCCTTCTTCTTCAGGACCTCTGCAATTCTCCCTGGCATGCTCTCAATCAACGTCTGGACCAAATCCTGACTGATAGCAGTCCATTCTTGCACAATCAATGCTTGCATTTTGTCAGAATTTGTAGGTTTTTGTTTGTCCACCTGTCTCTTGATGATTGACCAGAAGTTCTCAATGGGATTAAGATCTGGGGAGTTTCCAGGCCATGGACCCAAAATCTCTATGTTTTGTTCCCTGGGCCATTTAGTTATCACCTTTGCTTTATGGCAAGGTGCTCCATCATGCTGGAAAAGGCATTGTTGATCGCCAAATTGCTCTTGGACGGTTGGGAGAAGTTGATCTTAGAGGACATTCTGGTACCATTTTTTATTCATGGCTGTGTTTTTAGGCAAGACTGTGAGAGAGCCGATTCCCTTGGCTGAGAAGCAACCCCACACATGAATGGTTTCAGGATGCTTTACAGTTGGCATGAGACAAGACTGGTGGTAGCGCTCACCTCGTCTTCTCCGAATTAGCTGTTTTCCAGATGTCCCAAACAATCAAAAAGGGGATTCATCAGAGAAAATGACTTTACCCCAGTCCTCAGCAGTCCACTCCCTGTACCTTTTGCAGAATATTAGTCTGTCCCTGATGTTTTTTTCTGGAGAGAAGTGGCTTCTTTGCTGCCCTCCTTGAGACCAGGCCTTGCTCCAAGAGTCTCCGCCTCACAGTGCATGCAGATGCACTCACACCTGCCTGCTGCCATTCCTGAGCAAGCTCTGCATGCTGGTAGCCCGATCCCACAGCTGAAACACTTTTAAGAGACGGTCCTGGCGCTTGCTGGTCTTTCTTGGGCGCCCTGGAGACTTTTTTCCAACAATAGAACCTCTCTCCTTGAAGTTCTTGATGATGCGATAGATTGTTGACTGAGGTGCAATCTTTCTATCTGCGATACACTTCCCTGTTAGGCCATTTTTGTGCAGTGCAATGATAACTGCACGTGTTTCTTTAGAAATAACCATGGTTAACAGAAGAGAAACAATGATGCCAAGCACCAGCCTCCTTTTAAAGTGTCCAGTGGTGTCATTCTTACTTAATCATGACAGATTGATCTCCAGCCCTGTCCTCATCAACACCCACACCTGTGTTAATGGAGCAATCACTGAAACGATGTTAGCTGGTCCTTTTAAGGCAGGGCTGCAATGATGTTGAAATGTGTTTTGGGGGATAAAGTTAATTTTCTAGGCAAATATTGACTTTGCAAGTAATTGCTGTTAAGCTGATCAGTCTTTATAACATTCTGGAGTATATGCAAATTGCCATTAGGAAAACTGAAGCAGTAGACTTTGTAAAAATTTATATTTGTATCATTCTCATAACTTTTGGCCATGACTGTAGAGCAGACTACTACAGAATTTGATATATATATATATATATATATATATATATATATATATATATATATATATATATACACACTCGCACACAATTTGGTTGAGTGCACTCTCGAGTCTATAGAATGCCAGTACAAAGGGCTCCATTAGATAGAGCAGCTCAGTGACTGTCATTTGTTACAATTGCGGTACCGAGGTTTGTCATGTGTGTAGTAGTTTTGCAGCACTTTTGCAGAAATACATCAAATGAATTGTCACATTGAAAGCTGAGTGTAAAGGTGGTTGTCAGATGTAATGGACTAGACACAACTTAAACTGATGGAAAGGAAAAATATTATAGAAAATGACAGATTAAATTTTGCTGCTCGACATGTGCAAGACTGTACATAATAAGCTGGCCACTGTGAAACTGCCATAAACACTACCTTCCACAAGGTCTAAAAGAAGCCCAATGACGTATATCATCTGTAAGATGCCCTAACCCTGAGCATTTGGGTGATTTGTTTATCTAAATCCACTAAGTCATTGTTCATGAAAAAAACGGGTATTGTAGCCAAGTGGGAGGTAACATTGTGGGATGGGGTCTATGTGTACTGTATTTCATGCAAGGTTACCAGCCACTTGGCTAGTATACCCTTATTTACAATAAACAACAATAAAAGGGCTTATACCTTTGGAACAGCTGAATGTGGATTTGCTTTTATGAATCGGTGAGTAGAAGTCTGGACAGAAGGAGGCTGTGGATATAGTGGACAGAGGGAGGCTGTGGATATAGTGGACAGAGGGGAGGCTGTGGATATAGTGGACAGAGGGGAGACTGTGGATATAGTGGACAAAGGGGAGACTGTGAATATAGTGGACAGAGGGGAGACTGTGGATATAGTGGACAGAGGGGAGACTGTGGATATAGTGTACCTAGTGATACTGTCTCTCATAGATGTTTAATGGGTAAAATCAGGGCCATTAGCTTGGAAAATATATTTTGTAATTGGATTGAAACCCAGAGATTTGTGGTCAATGACTGCAGCTCTGACTGGTCCTCTGTTATAAGTGATATACACCAGGGTTCAGTGCTGGGTCCTCTGTTATAAGTGGTGTACCACAGGGTTCAGTGCTGGGTCCTCTGCTATAATTAGTGTACCCCAGGGCTCAGTGCTGGGTAGTAGTGTTATAAGTGGTGTTATAAATGGTACAGTGCTGGGTCTTATGTTATTTAACTTACCTTTTAATGATATTATAGAATATGCGATTAATATCAAAACCTCTATTTTCGGTGATGCAGTACAGTACAGTCTATAAGAGAATGTACGTAGGTTACAAGCATACTTAGTCAGATTGAGTGTTTGGGCATCAACATGGCAAAGGAGATTCAGTGTGGTTAAATGTAAGGGGGAGTTCACACGGTGTAACGTGCCACGTGATGTGGCACGTGTACGCCACAGGACCCTTTGCGTGCCGTACACGCTCCCATTGATTTCAATGGGAGCGGGGATCGTATGCGCCGCGCTAGTTTGCGGCCGTACATTTATTCACGGCCGCAAACTAGCACGGCGCATACGATCCCCGCTCCCATTGAAATCAATGGGAGCGTGTATGGCACGCAAAGGGTCCCGCGGCGTACACGTGCCACATCATGCGGCACGTTACACCGTGTGAACTCCCCCTAAATGTAATCCGCATGTAACATAAGTCCTAGGGGGAGTAGAGTTTGGAGAGTAATTGGTGGTGAAGGAGCTGGGTGTATTTGTAGATCATAGGTTAAATTACAGCATGCAATGTCAGTCAGCTGCTTTTAAGGCCAGCAGGATAGTGCCATATATTAAAAGGGGTTTCAAGGGGCAGGGATGTTATATTACCTCTTTATAAGCATTGGTGCGGTCCCATCTGGATTATGCAGGTCAGTTTTGGGCACCTGTACATAGAAAGCATGTCCTAGAGTTGGAAATGGTTCGATGGAGGGTCACAAAACTGATAAGGGGCATGGATGACCTCAGTTATGA
This sequence comes from Leptodactylus fuscus, assembly GCF_031893055.1. Lineage (NCBI taxonomy): Eukaryota > Metazoa > Chordata > Amphibia > Anura > Leptodactylidae > Leptodactylus > Leptodactylus fuscus. The sequence goes on along the minus strand of NC_134269.1, from coordinate 184,091,747 downwards.
CCTCAGTTATGAGGAGAGACTAAAGGAGTTAAATCTGTTTAGTCTGGAGAAGAGGCGTTTAAGATGAGCTATGATAAACCTGTATAAATATATAAATGGCCCATACAAGAAATATGGGGAAAAGCTGTTCCATGTAAAAACCTGTCAAAAAACAAGGAGCCACTCACTCTGGAGAAAAAAAAAGTTTAATCTCATGAGCCGACACAGTTTCTTCACTATTAGGACTGTGAATCTGAGGCTGCTCTTGGCTCGCAGTAGTATATTACCTTTAAGTAGCATTTTCTGCTGCTCGCAGTTATTAGCCCATTTCTGCTGCTGCTCTCCTGAAGACCAGTACATTTATTATCTTGCATCTAACATGACTACTGCAGTAATACATATAATTTTGTCTACGTCTGTTTTTCAGCTGTGTTTGCCTATGTGTTAAGACAATTTAAGCTGTGGTTCATACCAAACTTGTTCGACCCCGGAATGAAATGCATCTTGAGAGGTTCGCCCATCTCCAGTTGTCACCTACAATCTATTACCTGTATCAGAGTATGAAAGCTCAGAAGTCTCTCCGTAGGATACAATTCTGTTTATTTTAATTTAATTTAGTTTGCACAGTTCTTCAACTGCCTAGATGCTGTGCGGAGAACGGCAGCCTAGTCTCATTCCAGCATTAGGGATGTGGTTTAGTACTGTACCTGCATAACATTTGGACAGGGTAATATGGTGCGGAAAAAACTCAATAGGAGCCACAGTACTACACAGGGTTCAATTACTATAAAAATAGGAGTTATAACAATAGGTGGGACTTGCTTGGCATATCCTAGCAATATGTTACCATGAAGTATAAAGCAGTATGTGTCTTGGTTGCTTGATACTAGAGAAAGTATACAAGGTCACGCTCCCATGACCAGGGTAAAAAGATAGATGGCTTGGGTTATGAAAGATAACCTACCTTCATATAGGAAAGTCACTTTATTTCCAGTGGTGTAATATTGGGGCTGTTCTGTTCTGTACATATCCACTGTACTGGATCCTGTTCACACATTTCTAGCTGGAGTTACCTGCTCTTACTCTCCTTAGATGGAGGTGAAGATACACATTTACCGTATGAGGTCACGTTTTTCAAACTCTTACAAATATGTCCATCCAACTAGAATTTGTTCATACACTCCATTTATCTCATGAAAACAATTCAATACAAAATTGTGATCTGATAAGAAAACTCTTGAAATGCTTCAATTCACAAAACAGCCATTGAATGGCCACAAATAGACTCAAATAGGGAAGATATTGTATCTCATTGTAAAATAATATTGCAAAATTCTGCTTATTTCTGTTAGGATTGTGAATTCTGCTGTGGCCTCTTTAAGAATGCTGGGTCCACAGGGAGAATTGCCCATTTAAGATATTGTACTTCTGGTCCGGGTCTTTATAATACTGTACATTTCCTTACTCTTTGACAGCTATTAGGTTTTTCCTTAGTTTTGGCTCCTGTTCCTGTTTCGTTACTGACTACTGACTTTGGACTTTTGGCTTGTTTCCAGGACCATCCGCTTGGATTGTGATTCTGCTACTCTGCTTCCTTTCGGTTTCCAACCTCTGACTATGTTCCCTGGATTCGTCTCTGTCTCTTGTTATTGTACCTCGCTGTCTGCTCCGTTGCTGACCTGCTTGTTGACTATTCTCCACGGTGAATTGTGTGTACTGTAGATCTGGTGTCTGACTTCTGCTAGTGATGTGCCTATCTGTAGTACATTTCTCCGTCAATTCCAGTCAAAGGATTCCATGGAAGCTCTGGTGAAGGTGCCTCAAGGTGTCTGGTGAAGGTGTCTGGTTTTGACTCGCTCTGGGTGTAGTGCATTTTGGTTGCAGTTTTTATCACTGATAGTTGTCTGGCCTGGTCCTGCTATCTCTTTTTACTTATATTCCATCTGAACCATAACAGTTTCATGACTCGCATCTGAATTTATCCCACTAAGAGGAAAGATAAGGAAGGACACAGCTGTATATAGAAGGTAAGGAATATTGAGGATTAATGAGACGACTATACTTTGTGCAATAGATACACCCAAATGAGAAACTGAAGGCTTGTGCATAGAAAGGTATTTAATATGATATGTAAGGGTTTATCATCTGGAAAGACAGAAAATTCATGTAATCTATTTTGGCTGCCATCCTGGATATATTTAGCAAAACTGAGCTGTTCTTACGATTAAATGATAGATGAATAGCCCTGCAGTAGTCCTGCTCACTGCTGTTACACTGGATAAATAGGATTATTATTTCTGTGTTTGGCTGGAAAGCCTATTGAGCCTTTATTAATCTTTCTGCACTCGTATTATATCACTAATTTATTTTTATGTGTTGCTTATACAAACTATTATGTTGCAATAAAAAGAAATCTCGGTATGTGCAGTCTGTCGCCAAGTAAATGCAGTCAATGCTCCATTTTACTAATATAAAGCTGTAGATCACCTGCATAGTCCTAAACCCCCACCATACATTAATATATAAATTGACAGACTTTCCAAACATGCATTTTCTCAGAGGCAAAAAACCCCAGTAAAATACATTTATAGAAAGCTCCTTTTATAGTCAAGTGGGCATGTACACTATATAAAAAAGCATGGAGTCCAGTGAGGAATGACCTCCACCAACCACTATAGTCACCACCAGGCTCCACCACATTGTGCTTGCCCCATTGCCTTATACTCTTCAAGGATATGCAAGGTACACTGATAAAGCAGAGTAGAATACACCTTGCTGTTTTACGAATGCCTGTGAGGTGCAAAGCACTAACGTATACCACATACGCTCATCCAGTTCAGCCTATTGCCCTACATGATTGATCAAGCGAAAGCCAAAAACTCCCATCACGTATAAGCCAGTTTTCTTTATTTTAGGTCAAAAACGGCTTCCCAACTACAATCTAAAAATTAGAATAAATCCATGGCTCATCATCCCAATATGGAAAACCTAATAACTACTATAACCTATACCAGTGGGATGCAGGGGTGAACCTACCCCTTTTGCCACCCGAAGCGAACGACAGAAAGCCAACCCCCCCCCCCCGGAGGAGGGGGCGTGACGGAGGGGTGGGGCTTAGTGAAGGGGCGGGGCCTAGTGCCGTTCGCAGGCAGAGAGCAGGCACGGAGAAGACCTGCTCTCTGCCTGAGCGTGAGGGGAGGCTGCCGGAGCAGCGCTGCTCCATCGGCCTCCCCAATCCACTGCTCGGTGCTAAGCCAGTCCAGGACAGCTTGTCCTGGACTGGCTTAGGTATGAAAAAATGCCGCCCTCCCTGGGGCCCTGCCATAGCGCTGCCTGAAGCACTCGCTTCAGGTCGCCTCATGGGAGGTGCGGCGCTGGTGGGATGTCTACTTAAGGACTTATTGAGTGTTCTCGCACTGACTGACCCCAGGGAGAACCATCCAGAAGGCTTAGCTTCAACTGAGTGGTATCACTTGGCAGCTTAGGCCTCCATCTTATGGAGGATTGTTGTTTGGTTGCTCACCTACATTAGTTCAGTCAAATTGTGAGTTTTTGCACATTTACTCTCCCAAGTCTGGTATGCCCTGAACCGTATAGGGAAAGGGCTCTGGACTTGCTGGCTAGGTTTTGAAGCTGTTTGTAAATATTTTGGAAAGGTGACGAATGAATGAAAGGTAGAGGAGGACTTGTTTTAAGGGTCTATTTAAGAAAGGGGCACGTAGGTGGGTGCTAACCTTCTGCTTAGCCTAGGCTAGTGAGCGGAACACCCACCCACCCTGCCCTTCTGGTTTGGTATGTGACCCATTTGTTTGTCTAGGTTATTTTCTTTTATAGGATTTCGTTGTCACAGCATGGCGGGTTACCATGCCCAGGAAGATGACAGAAAGTACTACATGCCTGCTGATAGAGCAGGGCATTCAGGTTAAAAGTGATCCGGATTTGAAGGTTGGGCATGCTTGGTCTAATTTTGGTTTATTTTGATTTACAATGTTTACTAAATAAATAAAGCTGTGGCCTTCCCACATATACCATGTACTTGATGGTTAAGTGTGTTTCTTTGATAGGGTTAATATTCTAGTCACCTAATTTCTACAGGGTATATGTATACATGCGTCCAGCAAGTCTTGAATTTGCATTAATATCAACGGCATCCTCAGCCAACATAAGGTGCTCACAGATGGAACCCTGGAAAAACTGCTACCACATCATCCATGCTACAGGCCATGTGAACAATACATTGGCATGTTAATGCGGCCATAGAAATGAAAAGTATGGCAAGAACACTGATAAACCACCTGGTTGTGTGCATATAGCATTTATGTTTTCACACATAGTCTACCCATTCCATGTATTAGTTTGACTGCCTTCTAACCTCCCTAAACTCTACTCAGTCTTTCATTTACACAATGCCTAAAATTGTACGCAATATTCCATGTGCAGTCTGGAAAGTGATCTGTAATGTCACAGAACTGTGTTCGAATCATATGCATCCATGTCCTTTCTGATGTTCTCCATGATCTGATGTGCTTTGACAGCAGGCTGATACTGGTTTCTACATTTAAGTTTAATGTTGAGTATAATTCCCCTTCCATGTTAGTTTACCCATGTAGTATTTAATCTGGGCATGAATTTTCTATTTCCCTTGCATAACCAAGTAGATCCCCACAAAGTAGATTGTTTTATTGTTAAAAATTAACTTAGTTAATTTACTGTATTACTATATGCACTATAGGAAGAATATGAAAATCTGTCTCCCAAGATGTAAAAACAGGGAGACAGTGCCTCTGTTATGCTGCCCTCTATGAGAAGCACCCTGAACATCATGCCCGACTTTCCCAGAAGTCTTTACTGCATAATGCGGGGTTATAAACAAATCAATTTCTCAGCTACGGACGGCACCGTTTCTGTCTGGTTGGACTTCACCAGCACAGCCTAGAGAGAATTGATTTGGTAAAAGTGAGAGGCTGAGAGACCATGACCGGGATATTCCTACGTGCTATTACATAAACAAATTGCTAACCCCACACCCTTTTCCTTGGCAAAATAAGATAGGTACTTATAATGAAATAACTCAGACAAACACCAAGATTCGATGGATTAGAACGGCCACAACAATAAAGTAAAATAAAACAACTCTACAAATGAGAGGTCTGGCGGGGCCCACCAAAGGAAAGCAGTAGGATAACAGCTCCCAGCCGCAACGTGCCGACTCGAGAGCAGACAATAAGTCAGAATACTGTTTGTGCAAAACATCCCTTAATACTTGTTTTAATATGCAATTTTTCCCATAAAACATAACCTGAAAAAGGGGAGTACCCTACACCTTGGGTCCCCCATATTCACCCCAAATGACCTTAAAGCGTGCCCTGCCAGACCTACCAACCGCCGGCTGTCGTGACAGAGAGGGACGGCACCTAAAAAAGAAAAGAGAAAAAACAACAACAGATACAGCCATGAAATTGCTCAAAATAGGGAGGGCGGGAGGGAAAGCTTTATTCCGATGAAGTGACAGGGAAGGAGAGGAGGGAGAGGGGATATATATATATATATATATATATCTCACAAGGAGGGTCACCACCCGGAGACTGGGCCATGAACTGTAAACAGCGCCTGCAAGGAGTTAACCCCTACAGGGCTGCAGAGCCAGGCACCTGCAAGACTAGGGAATCCCAGTCATGCCGGGCCTGCACTCACTTCTTTTAACTGCGGCCCTCACTGATTATGGGGATAACATTCATCCTTAGGGAGAAACCACCTTTTCAGGTGTGTGGAGACTTATACAGCCACGATTGCTCCACTGCAAGGGAACATGGGAAGAATATGCAAATCTGTATCCCAAGATGTAAACAGGCAGACAGTGCCTCTGTTATGCCGCCCTCTATGGGAAGCACCCTGAGCATCATGCCCAACTTTATATGCACTATAGTGTATTATAATGTGTATGTAGCCAGATGTAATACATAGTAATGTTCCTAATGCTCTGTCAAGTTCCTCCACAAAGCAATCATATTCCAGTCAGCACAAACAATAGTTCACTGATCGGCATTGATAGGCATTCGCTTATACACTATTATGTTCTAATAGCTCTGCTGCTGGCACATGGATCTGCATTGTCGCAAATCTGAAAGGTTAACTTTTTACTGTATGTGGTATATGTGCTTTTCTGCTCTTCATGTTGAGCAGGAAAATTTAGTCAACAGTGGGGCTTCATCTACTTGGCAATCTATAAGCCTTACCACTGGCTAACACGGTACCAAAACAAACATTTTCCTTTTACTGTAAATGTAAATGCTAGCAAGTTTTTTTTTTTTTTTCTCATATAGTCACAGAGGTCCATACTAGAGATGAGCGAACGGCGTTTGATCGAATTGGTATTCAATTCCAATAAGTAAAAATTTGTATCCCCTCCCACCTTCCCTGGCGCTTTTTTTGCACCAATAACTGTGCAGGGGAGGTGGGACAGGAACTACGACAACGTAGGCATTGAAAAAAAAATGGAAAAAGCCATTGGCTGCCGAAATCGGTTGACCTCGGATTTATAAGAATAGTCGCCGCCATCTTCGTCTCATTTTGCGGCTTGGAGACATAGGGACAGAGATCTGCAGAGGGCTAGATAAGGATTAGCTTCTGCTAGGCAGGAAAAAACTGAAGAACAACAACATCTCTTTTCAGAGCTATACTGCAGGACGAGGAATCAATATATGCTTAATCCAGATATCCACGGTGTGTACCCCCAAATGCCAAAGTGGGATACACAGCAATTGTCAGGCTATATACGCTCAATCCAGTTTTTAACAGTGTGTACCCCCCCAAACCTAAGTGGGATACACAGCAATTGTCAGGCTATCTACGCTCAATCCAGTTTTTAACAGTGTGTACCCCAAAAATCCTAAGTGGTATACAGAAAATCTGTGTATAGTATATATACACTGAATCCAGCTTTCCTGGTTGCATTCCAGTCCCAAATAAAAGTGGTATACAGCTAAATATAAAATAACATCTCTGTTTATGGGCTGAAGCTGAATGGTGGGCCTGACACTGTATACGCTGCTGGGGCAAGTGACAACTCCAAAAGAAGGGTAAACAAATTAATCCTGGGGGTGGCACGGCTGAATTGGCACTATTGGGCACAAAATAACATCTCTGTTTATGGGCTGAAGCTGAATGGTTGGCCTGACACCATATACGCTGCTGGGGCAAGTGACAACTCCAAAAGAGGGGTAAAAGAAATAATCCTGGGGGTGGCACGGCTGAATTGGCACTAATAGGCACAAAATAACATCTCTGTTTATGGGCTGAAGCAAAAGAATGGGGCATAAACTTAAAATGCAGGGGCCCCAATCTGTCTCTAACGCAAGAGAGCATAGACACGCAGGTGCTATCATGCAGTTACAAGTGACAGTTGGGGTTCATTGTGTAAACTCTATGCCACCATGATTTTAAGGAGACGTTGATCCAGGGTTTCCCTGGATCAACACTGTAGGGATTGAAGGTTTATGGGTTGGACTTGATGGACTAATGTCTTTATCCAACCTCATCTACTATGTAACTATGTAGCCAAAAAGGCTAACTGCGGGGCGTACTTGCACCCCGTCGCCAAACTCACCCAAACCTCAGCTGGGGGAAGCCTCCACTCACCCCAAGGGCCACAGGTCCAACTTCTACACCCAATACGTGTAAGGCGCAGAGGGATCGGAGAGGACAGGGATGTGATTGGCCAGGTACTCACGCAACATGCACCTATACTTTTCCCTTCTGATGACACTAGGCCCCTCAGTGGTGGTAGTTTGGGCATGGGGGGGGCAATAACGTGTCCCAGACCTTGGAGAGTGTTCCCTGGTGGTTGTGGGCCGGATGGCAGTTGTTAGCCTCTTGGAGGAAACCTCCTCTCTGCCGCCAGCGAGGGTTTACGGAAACTTTTCCATCATATTCTGCACCAATTGCTTCTGGCAATCATTTATGCGATTTTTCCTCTCCCCAGAACGAAGGACAAGATTTTTTTCCGGGGGTCAAGGATTTAAAAAATCCAGTATTGTTTGCTCTCCATGATATGAACTATGCCTTTGTCTCTTGAGAAGCAACCCAACATGAAGTCAGCCATGTGTGCCAGAGTGTTACTTGGTATGACTTCGCTGCCCCCAACTGTAAGGGTCATTCTCTATTTTCTCCATTTTCCACTCCCCTTCACACCATCCGTGCTGAAGCAATGGGATGCACTGAACTTTCCCTCAAGCCTCTTCATCCCCCCTCGTCTTCCTCTGTCACCCAACAGTGCAAAGATGACAGGAGTGTGCTCTGAATGTTTCCAGCATAACAGAGACTACTTTTCAATTATGAAAATGGCCGCACTTTCACCAGTATATCAGGCACAATGGTGTAGGTTTCAAAGAACCTTTGCACCAAGTTGAAAACGTGGGTCATGTGTGGACCGTGTTTGTGTCTGGCAAGCTCCAGATCTGGTACCAGGTTCTGGCCATTATAACATACGCCAACATGCCTGGGTCCAGGTGCAGCGGGGAAAACCAGATTGCCGTTGCATCGAGGATGGCATCCCTAACCTTGGGGGAAGTGTGTTTTCTGTTGGCCAAGCTGATGAGCTTCAGCACGACCTGCTGATGTCTCCAGACCCCAGTGCTGAAGCACTTACAGGTTGCAGGTGTGGTCGAGGTTGCAGCGGAGGAGTAGGCTTTCAGAGAGGCCCTGCCAGGAATTTTGGGCTAGGAGAGGAGATAGGCCACCCCAGTTTGCACCCCGGGCCCATCCTCAACTACATTCACCCAACCTGTCATTACAGAGAAGCAGTGTAGGGACACTGGCGCGTGTTCTTGTGTCAATGGTCAACTGGACCTTACAGCAAAGCGCAGAGCTCAGGGCCCGACTAATGTTAGGGGACACGTGCTGGCGCAAGGCGGGGACGGCACACCAACAGAGGTAGTGACAGCTAGGGGTATCATAGCGAGGTGCCGCAGCTGCCATCTCTAGCCTCTAACCAGCATAGTTTTTGCCCCTTTGGGTGAGTTGAGCCTTGTAGCAGCAGAGTTTTATTTTTGGCCCTTGAGGTGAGTTGAGCCTCTAATCAGCATAGTTTTTGGCCCTTGGGGTGAGTAGAGCCTTACACCAGCAGTGTTTTATTTATTGGCCCTTGGGGTGAGTAGAGCCTTTAACCAGCAGTGTTTTACTTTTTGGCCTTTGAGGTGATTAGAGCCTTACATCAGCAGTGTTTTATTTTTGGCCCTTGGGGTGAGTAGAGCCTTTAACCAGCAGTGTTTTATTTTTCAGGCCCTTGGGGTGAGCACTTGTGTGCTGGCATAGACACATGGAACTGTGTCTTGTCAGTACTGTTGACAGGACATGCTGGTTGCGGGTCCACAATATCTGCTATCCACCCTAGCATAGGTTCCTGGTGCTCGGGCCTCATCAGTACTATACCCTGCACCCTGCTTGATGTTGTGGCACTGCTGGCTAGTTACAGATAAGAGATTTAGCACATAACATCGCAAAATCATGTTGTTTTTAGAAAATCTGCTCTATGGTCCTATTTCACTGTCTGAGCACTGGGCAGGATGAGTGAAGGTCTATGTTAAATGCATCTACTTTGGCTGAATATACAGGTTGTTATATATTAAATGGGGGAGGAATGATCTCTACCATGACTGTTCCTCCCCCATTTCACCTGGCGATGTGATGCCAATCTTATATGTTGCATAAACATGCCATCAGCTAACCAACCAAGTCTTACTCATTGGGTGCCTGATCTCCAGCATAGTTAGAGTAAGGACACACATTTTGTGTTTGAAAACCCAAACCACTACTAGGTTGCAAAAATAGTAGATGTACCATCTGTCCTTCATAGGTCTCGCATCTCACATCTTATGATCCACATCTGGTTTTGGTGTCAAAAAATGCATAAAAAAACACTGAAAATGTGTCCTCATCTAAGCAGGGATCTCACAGAGAATTTTGTTTACATTTTTCTATCTTTTTACAAAAGCAGTTGAGAAACATATTTGAAAAAACTCAGGAATTTCTTAATTAAAAAATAAATAAATGGAAAGTTGTGGCAGCTGCAGCTCTACTTATTTATGTCATATACAAACACACACATTTTTTCAAATGAGTTTTTCAACACACCAGGCTCCCATACACCACCTGAGACAGCTCTCCAATGCTTCCTGAAGAAGGTCACACAGTGAGCGAAACCTCATATCTACTTGTCTCTATTGCCTTTTCTGCTTTTTTGCAAAAAGTTGCATATACAGTACTGACCAAAAGTTTGGACACACCTTCTCATTCACAGAGTTTTCTGTATTTTCATGACTATGAAAATTGTGGATTTACACTGAAGGCATCAAAACTATGAAGTAACACATGTAGAATTATATACTTAACAAAAAAGTGTGCAACAACTGAAAATATCTCTTATGTTGTAGGTTCTTCAAACTGTTTGCTTTGATTATGGCTTTGCACACTCTTGGCATGCTCTTGATGAGCTTCAAGAGGTAGTCACCTGAAATGGTCTTCCAACAGTCTTGAAGGAGTTCCCATAGATGCTTAGCTCTTGATGGCCCTTTTTCCTTCACTCTACGGTCCAGCTCACCCCAAACCATCTCGATTAGGTTCAGGTCTGGTGACTGTGGAGGCCAGGTCATCAGACGTAGCACCCATCACTCTCCTTCTTGGTCAAATAGCCCTTACACAGCCTTGAGGTGTTTGGGGTCATTGTCCTGTTGAAAAATAAATGATGGTCCAACTAAACGCAAACCAGATAGAATAGCATGCCGCTGCAAGATGCTGTGGTAGCCATGCTGGTTCAGTATGCCTTCAATTTTGAATAAATCCCCAACAGTGTCACCAGCAAAGCACCCCCACACCATCACACCTCCTCCTCCATGCTTCACGGTGGGAACCAGGCATGTAGCATCCATCCATTCACCTTTTCTGCGTCGCACAAAGAGACGGTGGTTGGAACCAAAGATCTCCAATTTGGACTCATCAGACCAAAGCACAGATTTCCACTGGTCTGATGTCCATTCCTTGTGTTCTTTAGCCCACACAAGTCTCTTCTGCTTGTTGCCTGTCCTTAGCAGTGGTTTTCTAGCAGCTATTTTACCATGAAGGCCTGCTGCACAAAGCCTCCTCTTAACAGTTGTTGTAGAGTTGTGTCTGCTACTAGAACTCTGTGTGGCATTGACCTGGTATCTAATCTGAGTTGCTGTTAACCTGCGATTTCTTCCTGCTTATCCTCCACAGCAGAGGTCTTCCTTTCCTGGGGCGGCCCTCATGTGAGCCAGTTTCTTTGTAGCGCTTGATGGTTTTTGAAACTGCACTTGGGGACTCTTTCAAAGTTTTGCTAATTTTTCGGACTGACGGACCTTCATTTCTTAATGTAATGATGGCCACTCGTTTTTCTTTACTTAGTTTTTTTTTTTTTTTTTTCCCATAATATAAATTCTAACAGTCTATTCAGTAGGACTATCAGCTGTGTATCCACCTGACTTCTGCACAACACAACTGATGGTCCCAACCCCATTTATAAGTCAAGAAATCCCACTTATTAAACCTGACAGGGCACACCTGTGAAGTGAAAAGCATTTCCGGTGACTACCTCTTGAAGCTCATCAAGAGAATGCCAAGAGTGTGCAAAGCAGTAATCAAAGCAAAAGGTGACTACTTGGAAGAACCTAGAATATAAGACATATTTTCATTTGTTCCACACTTTTTTGTTAAGTATATACGGTAATTCCACATGTGTTAATTCATAGTTTTGATGCCTTCAGTGTGAATCTACAATTTTCACAGTCATGAAAATACAGAAAACTCTTTGAATGAGAAGGTATGTCCAACCTTTTGGTCTGTAATGTAGATAAAGTTTGCTGACACTGTTCGCAATGTAAAGTGCTCATAATTTCTTATACTGGTTAAGCATCTGCAAAACCTCCTTCACTGGCATCCTGCCCACTACAAGGGTGCTGGAGTAATGCCAAGTTCTATAACTACACACACTGCTGGGGCCAATGGTGCTTTTAACATAAGTAAGTGAACCCCTAATTAATTACAGTCTATTTGTCACTAGTAATGTTGGAGCAGCAAAACTACAAAGGCAGTTATAGCCTGGAATTGTGGTTTGCTTACTCATAAGTGAAAGAAACTGTGTCCCCAGCATCGAATGCAGTCATGACTGTGTTCGGAACAATGTTTGGAACCAACCTTATGATAATTAACATGTTTATAGGGCCATATAATGGACCCTTCTACACATAGCAGAATATGTCCAGCTAAGAGGACAGGTAAGGAAAGACATATCTATATGTTCATAAGGGATCTTCACTGAAACTAAGATGAACTATGTTGCCAAATACAGCCAATGGTGAAGACTGGAACTATTTTGGGGAAAAGCCAATGTTTTAAAATTAATACGCAGTTTTACATGCCAGCCTTAAACTTTTTCACTGCCCCATTTTAAAAATAAATAAATCTTTAAATGTAGATTTTGAGCCCCACATAGAGCTCACAATGTACATTTTTCCCTGTCAGTATGTCTTTTTTGGAATATGGGATGGAAATCCATGCAAACACGGGGAAAACATACAAACTCCTTGCAGATGCCCCCCCCCCCCCTCCACACACACACACACTGCCCCATTTATATAAGGGCTTCAGGGCAATAAGAGTACACATAAAGATTGTGATACATCTGCAGGATCAGACTACACATACAATAGTTCTGCACAGGAACTGTAAATTTACAACGGTAGCATTTTCTGTCTGGTATGAAAGTTCATCCTCATTTGGGGGCTCAACTGTGTTTGAGCTGCATTACCAAGCACAGCCAATAAGTAAAAGACTTAGAGACTACTAGCCCCTATCCACAGGAGACAGGAAGTGCCAGATTGCTGGGAACCCAACTAATGGTACCTACAGTTATCAAGAGAATGGGGGATCAAAAGCCCCCCTGCATCCTTCCCATGAAAGAAGCTCCAATCTGCTTGCACTTGGCAGCCCCATGGCAGTTAATGGAGTGCCAGTCACACATATTTACTACCACATTATACACTGGGAGGATATAGGGGGAGTTGTGGTCCCCCCAATCTACTAACTACTGGTGTCCCAGCAGTCGGACCCCAATGATCTGACACTTACTCCCTATTCTGTAAACAGGGAGTAAGAGTTTTTAATGGCACAACCCTTTAAAGTTAAAAATGTTAACCTTTCTGATATAATATTGCTTCTGTCAGTTTTTATAATGTTTTTCCCATCCTTACTGCTTATCTGATGGTGTTCCAATTGCTGGTTTGTAAGTAAATATGTGATTATATATAAAACAACAAGACACCTGCTAAGAAAATAAAGGGCATTTGTCCTTTATAACAACCCCCACCAAAATAATAAACTCGGCCATGAGGTGACTTGATCAGGTCATCTCAGGCTGTAGTATCTGTGGGAGTCAGGGAGTGGGGGGATGTAATATAGCCAATAAAGAGTCCATTAGAGTTTAGCACTTTAGCAATGCCTACAATACTTGAAATCTGTGTGGGAGTGAAGTGTAAGCACCCATCTGTTGACATTGGTATGAATGCATGACCCTGAACATACTCATTGCATTCAATGTGCCTGATGGGTTACAGGAGACTGCGGCATCAGCCAAGGAGAGATTTTACATTTTGCTTTACAATCTCTGCTGCTCAGTACAGAAACTGAGACTTTAAGGCTGACTAGGCCTGCAGTTGCATCAATCACAACAGTGAGGATCTACATTATAATTTAGTTGTCTGTAGTGTGATTTATCCAGCTATCCTTCATTTTAACCACCACCTCAACCATCTCTGCAGGATTAAGCTATATTCACACTACTGGTTACCATCCAGGGCAACACCTGCCATGAAGTGACCCAAGGGAACAGCCTCCGGCAGTGCCTTCTGGCATAAACTGAGGGGAGACCGATCCCCACTTCTGTCCAGTCTAGCCTCTGCCATTTCATCCAGAGGGCACTGCAGCATTCTTAAGCATCCGCACCAAGGAGGTATAAGTGGAGGCCAAACGTGATATAGATTGGGATTGGTGAGTAATCAGCCGTTATCTTTTGGAATGATCCAATAACAATTGATCCAAGTTGTGCAGCACAAGGGGAGGTGAGTAAAAACAACAAACAATTATACTTACCTCCCCTAAATCTCACATACAGAATACAAGATACTGCAGAGAAGAAAAAGAGCCATTTTGTGGTTTTGAATTTAGGTAAAAGTTGTGATATCACTGCATGATCCAAAGAAATACAGAATTACAGGAGGAGGACAAGAGGAGCACAGTTTGGTGACATTTAATCACATAAGTAGAAAAATCATAGGGGGAGGGGGGAGCTCTATAAAAATCCATGTTGACTCTGTGTGTTCCATCTTGTTCCATGTGGTTTGATTTAGTGTTAAACTGGCTTATGCAGTGTGTTTTAGTGTAATATTCACTGACCAGGACAACTTTTTAGTGCTAAATATCATCTGCAATACTGCAATACTAAATATCATAGTGCAATACTGGCTAGGTTACCTTTTTAACCCCTTCCCAACATCCGCCGTAATAGTACAGCACTGCCAGGAAGGACTTCCCGTAAATCCCGTAGTATTACAGCAGAAGTATGGTGCACACAAAGACACTGTGTGCCCAGCCTGCTTTGCGGGTGTCAGCTATATGTTACGGCTGACACTATCCTCTAACACCCACGGTTGGAGCTGAGGTGCAATAGTGGGTATTAACTCCTGAGATGCCATGGTCAAACATGGCACTGATCCCATTCCCTATTAGTCATGTGGAATCTGCTGAGAGAGAAATTCCTCCTTGTCCAAGTCTTCTGACACTTCTTGATGAGTTGCATGAGAACAGACAGTATTTTTGAGATGTAGGGGGGCCAGAGATGGAAGACGTGACTGTTGATGGTGGTGGCGGTGGTAACGGCAGAGGTAGCGGTAATCTTACAACAACAACAACGATTAAATCATGAATCACGTATATTAATAATGACTGCAACACCAGATATCAACTCTTGTCATGAGTGCCACTGCTTCTTGAAAAAAAAAAAAAAAAAACAACCTTGTTTAATGTCAGGAAACCTATTTTTATTATTTCAGCAAACCCCTTTAAATCAGCAAAAATTATTTTATTGTTTTATGAAAGATTGGGTATTTTACATTAGTTTTTAAAAAGAGTTAGCTGTTTGTGAAATACAAAGCTGTTTTTTTCCCCCTATTTTTATGAGGTTCTTTGATAATAAGTTTGTCACCCTACAGCAGCTTCCAACTATCTGAGTTCTTATAAATGACTGAGCTATTCCCTAGCTAAAAATTACTTTATTACTTTTTCATAAGGATAAAAGGATTTTAATATGTGATAACATGTTGAATAAGAACAGGGACAGATATACTGTTCATGCATAGGGATTTTCCAATAGCTGTGTCCACCACTGTTTTGGGTACTGCTGCTGAAACGCAATAGTGATTTTCTGTAGATTTTGAGGAAACAGGCAGCAAATGTTCAGATTTTCAGCACAGGAGAAATGAAGCATTACTATCTCATATTATAACCAATGGGCCATTTATGTAATAAGATAAGATAATCCTTTAATAGTCCCACCTTGGGGAAATTTCAGTTTTTTTTTGTTTTGTTTTTTTTTAAGATACTGCTGAGTCATCCAGAGCGAGTGACAGACCAGGAGTTGCATCTATTAAAGGCTATCACACCTCTGCCAAATTTTGTTTTAATGATTGAATTGTATGTATTCTAAAAGGTCAACTTTGATTGATATAGTCAACTTTTGACGAGATATAATTCACAGTTCATTCGGGAGAGGTCAGAGAAGGGCTGAAGACAGAGCAGTCAGTCTGACATACAGTATTAGGTCAGAAACAGCATTCTACAGCTGATATTGTAGGGTATATATCTAGGATACTATGGAGTATAGAATTTCCTAATAAGGTACTTAAAATTGAGGTTAGACAATTATAGCAAGACTCCTTTGTACCCGTCACTATAGTTGACTCTAACAAACAAAGCCCTCTCTGGCCAGATATACTCCCTGTAGTGGCTATAACAGGTTAAATGTATTATTGCAAATGCTGTAGGACATGGTGGCCATTCAGATGTGTCCTTCCTTTACAGTGGCACTGTTGAGTAGTATGACACAGTTGAACTACCCTGTCTCCTTAGCTTCATAGTTAGAGACAGTGGCGTAACTACCATAGAGGCAGCGGAGGCGGCTGCCACAGGGCCCGGGCCATTAGGGGGCCCGGTGACAGCCGCTACCGCTGCGTTTTTTTTTTTTGTTATTGTTTTTTTTAAAATACGGGCCTTATTCACTTGCCGATCCTGGCTGGGCCGGGATCGGTAAGTGACACCGCGGGCCCACAAAGACTATCATTATAATGATAATAATCTAATGATCGGCAGACCGCGAGAGATAAGGGAACATAAAAAACACTGTTACTTACCTCTCCACGATCCTGCCAGGCCTCCGTCCTACTTGTCTGACGTCACAAGAACCCGGCCTGCTTCCAGGGTCATGTGACATCCGATGTCATAGAAGAGGGCCGACAGCGGTCAAGACTGCGTAGGAGCCGGGGGACAGGTAAGTAACAGTAATTTTTTATGTTTTTCTTCCCCCGGGTCTCCAATTATTATACTCTGGGGTCTGAAAAGACCCCAGAGTATAATAATTGTGCATGGGTGTCCACTATGGGCTGTGATACTGTGTGCAGGGGCGACCATGGGGGATAATACTGTGTGTAGGGGCCACTGTGGGGCATACTAGTATGTGCAGCGGACACTATGGGCTATGATACTGTGTGCAGGGGACACTATGGGCTATAATACAGTGTGCAGGGGACACTATGGGGCATAATACTGTGTGCAGGGCTTACTAAGGGACATAATAGAGGGCAGAGGAGGGGGTCAGTCAAGGTCTTCGGTGTCGGTTGTGGGGGGGGGGGCCCATGTCGAAAGTTCAGCACGGGGCCCCGCCATTCCTAGTTACGCCACTGGTTAGAGAAACAGTGTAGCTAAATATATTATGGTGTTTCTATAGTTTCCATTCACTACTACTACGAGAGTTACAGGAATAGAGCAATGTGCTTGCCTGTTACCAAAAGTTCCAACCTTGTGCAGTGGTGAACCTAGCCTCTCTGCTGCCTGAGGCAGGCGATCAAAAGATGAACATGTTCATCTTTTGATCGTCTGCCTCAGGCAGCAGGGTGGGTGAGTTGGGGGGTGCTAGTGATAACATTACAGTGAATACAATACAGTGGCGCCTGAGGCGGTTGCCTCACCTCGCCTTATTAGAGGTGCAGCCCTGACGTTCTGGTTAGAACTTGTGGACAGTTATTAGTGTTCTAGTTATTAGAGAGTTTGAATTCTGAGTCTTTATGGTGGGGGGCAGTAGGGTAACTAGGAATGGCGGGGCCCCGTGGCGAACTTTTGACATGGCGAAAACCCCCGAGTATAATGATAGCAGTGGTAGCGGCTGTCACCGGGCCCTAATGTCCCGGGCCCTGTGGCAGCTGCCTCCGCTGCTACGGCAGTAGTTACACCACTGGTTGGGGGTTGTTTTTACTGAAGTTAGGGGTTCTATTCTAGGTTATTCATTTATTTAGGTGGCCTGGTCTAGGACTGTTATATTATTGGGTATCTAGCATATGTATTTGTTTAGTGGGGTCTGTGTTAGTTTCTGAATGTAAAGCTCTGAATCTATTTAGGGGACATGGGTCTAACTTTGGGTCTGACTTTGTATTTCTACAAAGACTGTTGAAGGGTTGCAGCAGTGAGGGTCCTTAGGTGATGTGTCAGCAAACTCTACAATCTTCAGAAGAAGTCATCATGGTGATCTGGTCCAAATGGAGAAGAAAAGAGAATATTTACAATTGTCAGCTGTAAATCACTGAATTTAGCGTGAACTTGTTCATGTCTAATTGCCTAATGGATTTTACTATTACCTCTGATTATGGGATGAGTCTTTACGTACTATGAAACTAATAGTGATGATTAGATATTGTCGGTTTGTAGGGACACCGAATGGTAGCCAACAGTTATCAATCCTTGCACAGACAAATGGTCTTGACTAGAGATGAGGGAGTAGTGAAATATTCGATATTCGTTTCAAGTAGCCCCTCAATATTCGACTATTCGACCGAATACGGAATCCCATTATAGTCTATGGGGAAAAAATGCTCGTTTCAGGGGAAACCAAAATTCGACTAAGAATGATCAGGTCATAGCCGTGTTTATGACTAATTGACCAATAATCTCAGGTACCTGTCGTCATCCTAATTGTTAAGGCTGAGAGCCGGCGGTCAAGAAATCACACCACTCTGTGATGGTATTCATTCTTCTCTCAACCAAAGAATCTGTGCTGACGCACTTTTTATTGAGAACACAGGGTTAAATAGTAGCAGAGAAAGGAAGTGATATAACAACAACATAAGTTTTTATATTCATTCCTGATTGGTATGGTACATCTCAAACAGAAAAAGTTTAAGCAGTGCCATAAACAGCCAGCTGCTCCCGCTTCCGCGTGGTGACCTTGAGGCGCTGTCTTGTGGCAGCAAGCCAAGCATTTGTTTTTCTTGCACCCATCTTGGATACAGGCGCTATCTTATCATTTAAAATTATAGCAGTTTCAAGCCTAAGCAACTGTGTCTAGCATTCAGTTTTAAAGGATAACAATGTTTTTTCATACATTACATAATTAGAACCTTCACAGTCCCCCTTAAAAACATTGTTATACTTTCCCTAAGTCCCTGGGGCCTATCACCAATCTGGACCCAGACAGGTTTGGGGCAGGGGATTTTTTTTGTCAGGTTAAGACAAGCGACCCCTAATGGGCCACACCCCTTTATACTTGGGCTGGGCTTGTCAATGGTTCAGAAGCCTTCACTAACTGTCCCTTCTTCTCTCACTACTGGACTGTAAGAAAATGCCCTTCTGATCTTACAAACAGCATATACCAGGGGCAGATCCAGGGCCAGGCGAGCCGGGCAACCACCCGGGGCCCCGCACTGAGCGGGGCCCCGCAGCAGGGTCCCGGACCTAACAAAACGCAGGTTGAGTCGGTCACTAGGGCAATTGCCAAGGGCCCCAGCACTTGCAGGGGCCCCCTGTCGGTCCTCTATCAGTAGCTGCAGCTCCCTGCGCTGGCTGCTCTCTATTAGCCAATGCTAAGCACACTGTGTACCTGCAGCATCGGCTAACAGAGAGCAGCCAGCGCAGGGAGCAGCAGCTACTGATAGAAGACGCTCCACTCAGCGCTTTCAGGAAGCTCCTCCTCACCCAGCTTCTCTGGCTGCCCTCTGTCAACCAATGAGAGGGTGAGGAGAGCCCAGGAGGTGGAGCTTATCGCTATACAGAAGATGGACCCTGCCACCCTGCATCTTGCACACATGAGAGGGAGAAGAGAAAGCTTCAGCAAAGTGAAAGTAAAGAAATGTCACGTTCGTGTCTAAGTCCAGACCCAGATTCCAGACTGCAGATTGCACCGCTAAGGAAACAGGGGAAGGAGACTATCCCTGACACTACGGTGGCTAGCTAGGCCCTGCCTACGGGTGGTGGTCAGCTGCCCCCAAGCTAGCCTTGGCCCCGACAACTTCTGGCTCTCTAGCACGAAGACCTAGCAGACAGATAGGGCAAGAGCTATAGGAGAGCTAGGGACTCTAAGGTGGTGAACTCTACAGAAACCAAGGTGCAGCTTCAGACAACAAACAGGATGGGGTGTGCTGGACAACAGACACGCAGCACAACACAATACAAAACAAGAGAATGAGGAGAGGGACAGTGGAGAGGTGAGGAAAGGGTTAACACAGGACTGGGGCAAAACAAACTGGAACCCACCTCAAACAACCAGATAGTGTCAGGTGAGTAGAAGTGTGGAGGGACAAACCAAACTCACACACAGACAACACTCAAACTCCTTCCTAGACAGTTGCAGCACAAGCAAAACACTACTCCTCCCAGGGCCACGAATTTTAGGTTGGGACCACAAAAACTGGCAACTAGTGGATCCAGCCCTCTTCCTTATAAAGGCCCCAGAAACCTCCCATAAGATGATGGCTATAAATTAACACCTGAGGTTCGATTCCTGGAACCTCAAGTATGCTCAGAGGAATGACACCAAATACCTGAACTGATGGTCCAGTGGCAAAGAAACCACCAGCAGAACACAGGAGCCCAGATCAAATCCCCAATAAACACACACACCAACATATACAAACAATTAGGTCATGACAAGAAAGAACACACGGGTACAGGCTGGAGGGGGGAGGGGGTTACGATACCTATTAATGTCAGGCATTTGGAGTTATTCATTTAGTTTTGGTAACTCCATGTGCCTCATATTAATAGCAACTAACCCTATCATGTCCCTCACATTAACCCCTGTGTACTTCACCATAAGGGTTACTGATGTGTGAGACATATGGGGGTACTAATCATGAAGATACTTCATTATTACCTCCATGTCTCTCACATATCAGTAACTCTTATGTGAGGCACACAGGGGGTTAATGTGAGGGACATGATAGGGTTAATTGATATTAATATGAGGCACATGGAGTATCTTAGGGGGCGTTCACACTACCGTCAGTGTCCGCTGCTAATGTCGTTCAAAATCTTGCACGGACATTAGCAGTGGACACTAGCTGTGTCCGTGACATTCTGCATTCATTTAAAGGGGCTCTGTCAGCAAAATTATGCTAATAGAGCCCCACATATGCGTGAATAGCCTTTAAAAAGGCCCCATAAATGTTATATTAAAACCTGGTTCCATTTTTAAATAAAAGCATTAAAACATATATGCTAATCATACCTGAACGTGCACCATGGGCAGGGATGCACGATGCTACGTCATCTTTGGGCACGCCTGCCTCTTCTGTCTTCTTGTAGTTACGCCCTCTGGTTCCGTGTCTTCTTCCGTCTTCATGTCTTCAAATCCCACGCCTGTGTAGTAGCGCTTCCCTCCGGAGCACTACTGCGCAGGCTCACTTGCCAGTCCCCGTAGAACTACACGAGTGTACTGCACGCTTGCAAACTGCCATTAAGTAAAATGGCGAGTGAGCCTGCGCAGTAGCGATCCGGAGGAAAGCACTACTACGCAGGCGCGAGATTTGAAGACCTCAAGCCAGAAGAAGACCAATAGGAAGCTGGCAGAAGAGACGGGACCAGAGGGTGTCGCTTCAAGAAGACAGAAGAGGCAGGCGTGCCCGAAGATGACACGGCATCATGCATCACCACCCCCGATGCACGTTCGGTAACATTTGCATATATGTTTTCGAGCCCCTGTAAATGGACATCGGGTGCATTGTTTTACACTCCGTGCCTGTCCTAAAGATGTCCGACTTTTCAAGCGGACAGAAAAAACCTACATGTCGGGTTTTTGTAAGTAGGGCCCCGCCACAGTCAATTGCCCAGGGCCCCGCAAAGCCTGGATCCGCCACTGGCATATACATTGACTATTCTCAGACCAATAAACAGTATGAATGTAATAACTATAGACTGGAACATAAAATTTATTATCTATTTTTCTGAAGGAGAAAATCCAGTAAATATATCCCACCAATGATGTACAGTGAGATCCTGTATGGCCGAGGCTAAATGTATCAGTCGTCCTCGGCTTATAACAGCTTGTTGTTTTACTCTTTGTGTTTTAACCCTTTTTACGTCCGTAAAATTACGGACGTAAAAATACAGGCGTATTTTACTATAGAACTCAATGGAAACGTCTTTTTACGGCCGTAAAAAAAAAAGCACAAAATAAGCACAAAAAACGCCTTGCGTTACTCCGTGTGAATGGACCCTAAAATGG